>NW_026694880.1:1800000-2180459 GCF_021218885.2 Marmota monax | reverse complement strand
TATTAGTTAGATTGCTGAGCTCCCCCTGGGCCCCAGGCCCAGAGTATTAAAAGGATGGAATAAATCAGATTTAGACTGCTCTGCTAATAAGATGGGAGTAGGTAGAGAGAGTGGTTGGATATTATGTTACTTCATTTTGTGTTGTTTTCTCAAAATACCTGAAGCTTTTAGCTCATTGTTTGGGAGGCTAAAATTCCAAAACTGTGTGGTCCATCTGGTGAGGGCCTGTAACTGTATCATAGCATGGCAGATAGCATCACAAGGTAGATGGACATGCACACAGGCATGAAAGAAAGAAAGAGGGGAGATCACAAGTCTAAGCAAGAAGGTGGGAAGGGGCCAGGCTTACTCTTTTGTAACAACCTACCTTTGTGGAAATTCATTCCTGTGTGGTCTAACCCACTCCAGAATCAACCCTCCAGGAGGGCCTTCATGATCTGGTCACCTTTCACTAGGCCCCACTTCTTCTAGGTCCTGCCGCATTTTAATACTGTTAAATTGGTACCACCCTTCAGCATGGATTGATGCTTCCAACCATAGCACATGCCATAAGCAAAAATTTTATTTTCCAAAAAAAAAAAAAAAAAAACCAGAATGGCCTGTCTCACAGGGGAGCTGAGAAGGAGTTATTTTGGAGAGTACACAAAGCACTTGAGGAGGGCGAAGCTTTTAATTTCTTAGTGTTTTCCACCTGTATGTTAGAAAGTCTCATATTGAGTTTACAGCTGTGTTGTCTCTCTCTATAGACAGCAGCACGTTGAATGTGCATAGGAGAGGCAGGATGCAAACTGCTCCCCCAGCAGTGGCTGGAGCCATGTGAGAGGGAAGAATAGGACCACAAGGATCAGGGTGAGGGGGTTCTTGAAGACTATGCCAGAGGAAGGTGACTCTGGAAAAAGGTGACAAGGGATGTTTGAATCAGACTGATAATTAACCAATCAATGTCCATGTGGGCATAAATGAACACTAAACCCTCATTGCTTATTAATCTATTCACAGGAAAATAAACTAAAGTCAAAGGCATCTAAAAAAAATCTCTGGGCAGCCTATATTTCTTTTGATTTCCTTTAGGTTTCTTATACTGGCTTCTGATTCGGCACTACCAAATTTGCCTATCAACTTATTCCTTACTGCTTAGAACTCTTAATTGTCTGGATTTCTGGTTAATGAATTGAGACTTCATTTATCACATTTATATTTTAATAAAGTGATTAAATAATGATGAAAAAAGCCATATTTTAACTGGTACCACTTGGGATGGCTCTTGGCAGTTGGTATCAAGAAGGATCTGGAAAAAAAACTAAGGTGAGCGATCATGCTTGGGTTTGCAATAGGGACAGTCTTCCAGATGATATCTTTATTTTATTATTAATTTATAGTTTATTCTGGATGTAGTCTCTCCTATCAAGATGGAAATCTTGATCTGCAATTTTTTCCTCTTTCTCTTCTCCAGGGATGAAGCCTTGAAAAACTGGATACTGCCATTAGCTTTCTTCCCACCTCCCATTCTTTGTTCAGCCAGGCACACTCTGAGCTCACCCTGACACTCATTAACATGACTTTCTCCAAGGTCATGTATGACCTCCTGATGATCAAACCTAGACAGTGTTGCACATGACTTCTCTGCTCCATTGACATCAAGGATTGTTTGTATTTATTGCATCTTATCTGTAGTTCTATTCTCCTGGTCCTTTTTCTTCCTATCTTATCACTCTCAGTTATCTTCTTCCCTTTTAACCCTTTGTAAGTTGCTTTTACTCCTGAAATGCTGACATTGGCTGTTTTAGCTTCGTACTATATCCATTTCCTTGGGTGGCCTGTTTGCCTGTGTTGTCAGCTGTACACAGATGCCTCCAAACACAGATCTAGTCAAAACTTTCCCCTGACATCTCCACTAAAATTTCTAACTGCCTTTTAGACATTTACACATGAGCATTACCCAGGTCCTCATTATAACTTGCTCTTCATGGAATTTATCATTCTCCACAAATCCATTCACCTTCTTGAATTCCTAGTTTCAATTGATAATACTGCCGCTACTCAACAATCCCTAAACCAGAATGGTACATGAAGCCACTGATTTCCTGACACCTTCAACATCCAATCTGACATTAATTCAAGTTGGTTTTACTTCTATACCTTTTTCTCTGTATTGAAAAAACTGTGCAAGTAGCATATAACTATTGTTAAAGATTATATGATCTAGAAATATAAGAAGCAAAAAGAGAAAATGTTTTTATTAATCAAATATTTATTGTTACTATAAACTGGTTCTTATCCATGTACAGAAGAAACAACTGATGAGCAACATATAGTGCCTATGTTCAGAGTTCTCATTCATATAGAATATCTTCCAATTTTATGTAGGTCTTCAGCAATATGGATGGGCAAGCAGTGCCTGACATGTTAATATGGATAATTCAATATTGACAGCATTTCTACAAATATTTTATAAGTATTACATGTGTGTGTATGTTATACTCTTAGCACCAGAATTAAGTTTTGTGATTATTTACAAATTAAAGTAAATTCATAATCTGTTGTTATTCTTTTTTTTTTTTTAAAGAGAGAGAGAGAATTTTTTTTTTTTAATAAACAATCAGTGACATGAATAGAGAACCTAATAATTGGGAACAAATTCTTACAACACACATATCAGATAGACCACTAATCTCTAGAATATATAAAGAACTCAATATTCTTTTTTTTTTTTAATTTTTTATTGTGGGTTGTTCAAAACATTACAAATTTCTTGACATATCATATTCCACAGTTTGATTCAAGTGGGTTATGAACTCCCACCTTCACCCCATACACAGATTGCAGATTCACATCAGTTACACATCCATTGATTTACAAATTGTCATACTAGTGTCTGTTGTGCTCCGCTGCCTTTCCCATCATCCACCCTCCCCCCTCCCCACCTCTCCCCTCCCCTCCTCTCCCCTCCCCTCGAGAGAGAATTTTTTTAACATTTATTTTTTGGTTCTCGGCGGACACAACATCTTTGTTGGTATGTGGTGCTGAGGATCGAACCCGGTCTGCACACATGCCAGGCGAGCGCGCCACCGCTTGAGCCACATCCCCAGCCCCCTGTTGTTATTCTTCTATGAATTTCATCTCCAATATAAGTGTAAGTGGGCTTCATTTAAAGATTGCTGAGTTCCATTACTGAGATTGCATTGCCCTCTGGTGGTTAAAACACAGGCTTTTGATTGTTTTTTTGGGTTTGTGGGGAGAGTGGTTGTCCCAAGTTTCCCTAGAAAGGAATGATCTGTGGGTCTTTATTGGGATTTTTTTCATCATGAATTTTCCCATCCAGAGCTGATTTTCCACTGGGTAACTTTTCATGCAAAACAAGTCAAACTAAATCAAGAGCATGAAGAGAAAGCCTACAGAATGGGAGAAAATCTTTGCCACCCACATCTCAGATAGAGACATTAGTTTAATATACAAAGAATTTGAAAAGCTTAACACCAAAAAAAACTAATAATCCAATCAATAAACAGGCAAAGGAACTAAACAGAACTTCTCAAAAAAAGAAATATAAGTGGTCAGAAAATATATGAAAAAATGTTCAATATCTCTAGCAATTAGAGAAATGCAAATTAAAACTACACTGAGATTTTACCTCATTCCAGTCAGAATGGCAGTTATCAAGAATACAAACAATAATAAGTGTTGGCGAGGATGTGGGGGGAAAGGCACATTCATGCATTGCTGGTAAGACTGCAAATTGGTGCAACCACTCTGGAAAGCAGTATGAAGATTCCTTAGAAAACATGAAATGGAACCACCACTTGGCCTGGTTATCCCACTCCTCTGTTTATACACCAAGGACTTAAAATCAACATACTACAGTGATACAGTCACATCAATGTTTATAACAGCTCAATTCACATTTGCTGAATTGAACCAATGTAAGTGCCCTTCAACAGAGGAAAGGATAAAGAAAGTGTGATATATATACACAATGAGTATTACTCAGACATAAAGATGAATGGCTTTATGACATTGGCCAGTAAATGGAAGGATCTGGAGACTATCATGCTAAGTGAAATAAGCCAATCCCACAAAATCAAAAGTCAAATGTTCTTTCTGATATGTGAATGCTAACACACAACAAGACTGGAGGGGAAAGGAAGAATAGAAGTTCAGTGGATTAGACAAAGGGGAATAAAGATAGGGGGTGGGGATAGAAATAGGAGGGAGAATTACAAACTTTCTGACATAAGTACATGTATGAATACACCACAGTGAATCTCAACATCATATACATGTTTATATAAGTATGTCAAAAATGACTCTGCTGTCATGTATAACTAAAAAGAACAAATAAAAAATAAATCACCTTAGTCTTACAAGAAGACATTTTTACAGGTTTGAGCACATAAGAGAGAAAATACATCAATGGCAAATAGCATAGTGATAGGATTAGAAACGAAGATAAAAATTTGCAAGAACAGAAGGCAAGAACAGAAAGTTCTCTATTTTGTAATCAATAGACTAAAAATGGAAATAGAAATGCAAGATTATTTGTCACATACCAGACTGACCAAAAGGAAATATTGGCCAAGTGCTGAGGCCTGTTTGGGAAATGGTGATCTCTAACTACTGAAGGAAGATTGAAGCAGAACCAACTTGTTTAATTGATTGTTATGGTTTGGATGTGAGGTGTCCCCCAAAAGCTCATGTGTGAGATAATGCAAGGTTTAGAGTAGAAATGATTGGGCTATGACAGCCTCAACCCAATCAGTGACTTAATTCCCTAATGGGATTAATTAAGTATTAACTGAAGATGGGTAGAGTATGGATGGAGGAGGTGGGTCATTGGGGCTATGGATTTGGTGTATATATATTCTTTTATATTTATTTATTTATTTATTTATTTATTTGTTTGTTTGTTTGTTTGTTTTTATTTGTTAGTTGTCAATAGGCCTTTATTTTATTTATTTATATGTGGTACTGAGAATCAAACCCACTGCCTCACACATTCGAGGTAAGCACTCTACCACTGAGCCACAACCTCAGCCACCAGGGGATATATATTTTGTATCTGGCAAGTGGAGTCTCTCTGCTTTCTGTGAGCTGCTTCTCTCAGCCACATTCTTCTGCCATGATGTTGTTCTTCGTCTTGAGCCTGAGGAACGGAGTCAACTGTCTATAGACTGAGAACTCAGAAGCCATGAGTCCTAAAATAAACTTTTCCTCCTACAATTGTTCTGATCAGATCTTTTAGTCACAATAGCAAAAAATCTGACAAAAACAAGGGTCTTAAGTCATTTTATGTTAACAGCACAAAATGTGAACATAATTTGAACATAGCAGTTTCAATTATGATAATTTTCCAGGAATGTTAATCACAAAATTGAGCCCAAAAAATACACTTTTAAAAAATTTTATCCTAATTTGTTATATATGACAGCAGAATGTATTTCAATTCATATTACACTTATATAGCACAATTTTTCAAATCTCTAGTTGTACAAAATTTAGAATCATACCATTTGTGTCTTCATACATGTACTTAGAGTAATAATGTTCGTCTCATTCTACTGCCTTTCCTATCCCCATGCACCCTCCCTTCCCCTCCCTCACCTTTGTCTTATCTAGAGTTTCTATATTCCCCCCATGCTCCCCCTGACCATACCCATAATGAGTTAGCATCCTTATATCAGAGAAAACATTTGGCATTTGTTTTTTGCGGATTGATTTATTCAGCATGATATTCTCCAACTCCATTTACCTGCAAATGCCATGATTTTATTCTCTTTTAATGCTGAGTAATATTCCTTTGTGTATATATACCACGTTTCCTTTATCCATTCATCTACTGAAGGGCACCTAGATTGGTTTCATAGTTTAGCTATTGTGAATCAATATAAACATAGATATATGGCTGTGTCCCTGTAGTATGATATTTTAAAGTCCTTTGTGTATTTACCGACGAGTGGGATAGCTAGGTAAAAAGGTGGTTCCATTCCCAGTTTTCCAAGGAATCTCCATACTGCTTTCCATATTGGCTGCACCAATTTGCAGTCCCACCATAATGTGAGTGTGCCTTTCCCCCCACATTCTTACCAACACTTATTGTTGTTTGTCTTCTTAATAGCTGCCATTATGACTGGAGTGAGATGAAATCTTAGAGTAGTTTTTATTTTCATTTCTCTAATTGTTAAGAAATGTTGACACTTTTTCATATATTTGTTTATTGATTGTCTATAATCTTATGAGAAGTGTTTGTTCAGTTCCTTTATTGGGTTATTTGGTTTTTTTTTTTTTTGGTGTTAAGATTTTTGGGGGGTTCTTTATATATCCTAGAGATTAGTGCTCTATTGATGTGTGTGTGGTAAAAATTTGATCCTATTCTGTAGTTTCTCTATTCACCTCACTGATTGTTTCTTTTGCTGAAAAGAAGCTTTTAAGTTTGAATCCATCCTAGTTATTGATACTTGATTTTAATTCTTGTGCTATAGGAGTCTTATTAAGGAAGTCAGGGCCTAATCTGACATGATGAAGATTTGGGCCTACTTTTTCCTCTATTAGGCACAGAGTATCTGGTTTAATTCCTAGGTTCTTGATCCACTTTGAGATGCGTGCATGGTGAGAGATAGGGGTTTAATTTCATTTTGTCGCATATGGATTTCCAGTTTTCCCAGCACCATTTGTTGAAGAGGTTATATTTTCTCCAATATATGTTTTTGGAAACTTTGTTTAATATAAGATAACTGTAATTATGTGGGCTAGTCTCTGTGTCCTCTATTCTGTACCATTGGTCTACAAGTCTATTTCAGTGCCAATACCATGTCATTTTTGTTACTTTTGCTCTGTAGAGTAGTTTAAGTTTCCACCTGCTTCACTCTTCTTGCTAAGGATTACTGTATGTATTCTGGGTCTCTTATTTTTCCAGGTGAATTTCATGACTGTTTTTTCTATTTTTATGAGGAATGTCATTGGGATTTTGATTGGAATTACATTAAATCTGTATAGTGCTTTTGGTAGTATGGTCATTTTAACAATATTAATTCTGCCTATCCAAGAACAAGGGAGATCTTTCCACCTTCTAAGGTCTTATTTAATTTTTTTCTTTAGCATTCTGTAGTTTTTATTGTAGAGGTTTTTCACCTCTTTTGTTTAATTGATTCCCAAGTATTTTATTTATTTATTTTTTGAGACTATTATAAATGGAGTAGTTTTTTGAGACTATTATAAATGGGGTAGTTTTCCTCATTTCCATTTCTGAGGGTTTGTCACTGATATACAGAAATGCCTTTGATTTATGGGTGTTGATTTTATATCCTGCTACTTTGCTGAATTCATTTATTAGTTCTAAAAGTTTTTCTGTGGAATTTTTTGGGTCTTCTAGGTATTGAATAATATCATCAGCAAATGGTGCTAATTTGAGTTCTTCTTTTCCTATGTGTATCCCTTTAATTTCTTTCATCTTTCTAATTGCTCTGGCCAGTGTTTCAAGAATTCTGTTAAATGGAAGTGGTGAAAGATGGCATCCCTGTCTTGTTCCTGTTTTTGGAGGGAATGCTTTCAATTAAAAAAATATACTTTTAAAGTGTATATGATGGTTAATTTATGTATCATCTTTATTTTCTTTTTTTAATGTCTTTATGAATTAATATAAATTTTCTTTATTATTTCAATGAATCTGTGTCCACAAGTTTAAGGCAGTTGCCATATATTATTGTTTTGCCCAAGCTTCTAACATAATGGCTTTCATATGGAAATTCCCTAGTAGATATGTGATTTACTGCTTAGATGAAAGCTAAAACACCATTTTGAATCAAGGAAAAATAAATCTTTGACTAATAGATTTCACTCTAGTGTTAATTTAGTCCTATACCACTCCATCAGGTAGAAATCCTACACCCTGGATTCTGCTATCAATCAGTGTTTTCTCACTAAAAGAAATCATTGATAAAACTTAATTTTGTGGCTAAGTTTATAATTTCTAGGCTAGGATGGCCTGCATTTCTTGTTTCTTTTGTCCATTTTATGTGGGGTTCACATTTTTAGTTCACTTCTTGATTCTGAGAATTTATTGGCAAGGCAGAAAGAATCCCAGTCTTTATGTTGAATCTGATACACTTACTCAGCATATAGGTTTTGTTATATTATTCCTGTTGAAGATTTTTGTCTCCATTATATTTCTCTGCACAATTCTGGATGATAGTTTCATAGTGAAATAAAGACTGTGATGCTGACAAGGTATATGCATTATACCTCTTATCTGTATCTTCTTAGAGTCAGAAGCCCTCCTATTCTGAGGCAATGAAGTACTTAAAACTCTCTTTAGAAGTTTGAGTGACACCCAATAAGGATCTCCTTGGGGGAGTACCATTACACTTTCTTTGGAATATGATTATAGTCTTGTCTCCCTGGTATCAAGAGAGTTTAATGATTTCATGACAAAACTCACATGGACAGCCTATATACGGAGCTCGTGTGTGTGTGTGTGTGTGTGTGTGTTTCTTATTTTTCTGTGTATCAGTGTGTAAGTATATACAAACTTGAGGAATTATTTATTTGAAGAAGGACTTACTGAGCATACAGTTATAACCAGTCAGCATCATGTGTTTCTGCATTCCAAATAAGTTCCTTCTATTCTGAGACCTAGTGAATCATATTCACCTGGGAGTCAGTAAGGAAAAAAAAAAATCAGGAAGCTTCACAGAGTGATCAATCAATTGCACCTAAGTAAATCCTCGTAGTTCCTCACTGTTATTTCTGATTAAAATTTTCTGGGAAAGGAAGATGCCTTCCCCTGTAGTAGTTTTGATGGGTATATATACTTTGTTGTAAGTTCATTATACTACCAAAGGAAGAGTATTGCTTCTTTATTGGGGAGGGGGTTTCTTTTTACCTCAAGACTTATGAAAATCTGTTAGCTATTTTGAGATTCTCCCTTAATAAATCTATCTTGTCTTTTGATGAAAGAAATTTTAGATCCTTTTGAGGAGCAATTCAAGATATTTACTTAAAGTTTAGATAAATATACACTGTGGCCAGTTGATTTCCTTTTTCAGAATCTGAATATAAAGGTATGAATGTAATTGAGAACTTAGATGCATGAGCAATAATATTTAATATTTTTTTGTGATGGCAAAGCAAAGATGAGAGGAATCAATGTAAAAGTCTATCAATAGGGGAATGAATAAATTTTTTCATAGAATGTGGAATACCATAAAACTATTAAAATGGAAGTTACAAAAGCATGTATAAACTGACTTGACATGTTATCAATATTTATATGTTGTAAAGTGAAAAAAAAGACTTAAAATATTTATTTACTAATAAACTACTTGACCTAATAAATGGGTTTAGTAAGATTTCGGGATACAAAAATGAATGTGCAAAAATTAATTGCATTTCTTATACACCAGCAACAAACAATCTTTAAATGAAATTGAGAAAATATTCACAATAGCATCAAAAAGAAAAAAATAAGTACTTGGGGATAAATTTACTAAAATAGGTTTAGGACTTACACACTAAAAACTAAAAAATAAAGTCAGAAAAAATTAAAGAAGGTCTAAACAAATGGAAAAGTTTTGTGAGCTCATATACTGAAAGACTTAAAATTGGTAAAATAATAATTTCCTAAAATTGATCTACAGATTCAGTACATTCTCTCCCAGAATCCCAGACCAAAAACATGTGCCCTCTAGCTCCATAGGGTTGAGCACTGATGGGTCTCGGGTCTTGTGGCAGCAGTGCCGTAGTCTCAGTGCTGTGAGATGTGGATGATTACTTCTCCAAATCCTAATAGACAAGCACATGTGGGACCAGAGATTTTGACTTCAGTGTCTAAGGTCCTAAATCTCTGGAACATGGAAGAGAACTTCCCTAGGCATAGGCAGGTAACCTTTGGCTTGTGGCACTGTATCCATGCTTTTAGAGGTGCAGGATGTGGAGACTTTCCCCTAAAATGAGGCTTATGATGTTAATAGTCACAGTCCTAGAGTTGCAAGGCAGAGATGGGTCCTTTCCCTTATTTCCAGGACAAGCTTGAATGAGATCGCGGCTCTTTGTACCAGCAGCCGCAGTTTCAAGGCAGTGGGCTGGGAAGTAGACCTTGTCTAGTCAGGCTGGGTGAACACAGGCATTTCCAAGGCGCTGGGGACACTGGTACCTGTATTCCTGGAGCTACAGGTCTTGACTAGAGCTTTTTCTAGCTTCCAGTGGACAGGTGCCAGCAAAGCTGGGACCCTGCAACTTAGCTACAAGCCCAAGGTGCAAAAGAGAACTTCCCTAATTCCCACTAGGACAAGCATGGGTGGGACTCAGGCTTGTGACTATGACAGCCTCTAGTCCTGAAGCTTCAGGATATTGAGGGGGGCTTTTTTACCCAATGAGGCACACTGACTGGAGGCTTCTGTTGGGGTCCAGATGCTATCCCCTAAGGCAGGATGACATCTAGCAGTGACTATTGTAGCAACTTGGATTCGGTAGTTTGGGGAAGACCCAGTGTGTTCTTACTTGGAGTAGAGCAGCCAGTCTTAAACCAGCCAGCTCCCCAAAGTGGATTACAAGTCTGTAAGGATCATAAGGAATTCTGTAGTTAGGACTGTCCTTTGCTATGATTGGTGTTGACACTTTTCAGAGTTTTCCTTTTCCCGCTGCAGTGCCCTCCTCTCTCAGGGAGCCACAGTTGAAAGTTGCAATTTGCTTTGGTCTTTTCTTTAGATAAGCTTTCTGAATGTGCTGTGTAGAGTTCCTGTCACTTCCCTTCTATTTTCCAGTGTTCTCCCTCAGTTGTCTTGCAACACAATTATTCCTTTGTTGCCCTGGCTTTCTTCTCAGTAGCAGGTAGAAAGTACCTCTATTCAACCATCTCTGCTGCTCTATCACAGTGTATTTAGAAAGATAGTCTCATAAATAAGTAATTTTGTAGAAAGTGAAATGAACAGGTCTGTACAAAACTCACATCCCAGAAAATCAAAAGAAGATTTGGACACAAAAATGTATTTGTTTGAAGTGCATAAAAAGAAAAGCACTAAATCATTGTATTAGCCCATTAACACAAAGTTGGTTGTTTATTGTAGTAAGAACCTTCAAATCATTTATGAAAAAATTATGAGGCTTAAAGTACTTGAGCTTGGATTCTGAGACAGTAACAGTTTTAAAAGGAGAGATCTTATTTTAATCGTATGTTTTAATTCTAATTTTTAAAAATCCAATGCTGTGGCATCATAAGCAAAAGTGATATTCTCTGTTTTTCTTTAATGGTCCCCCAGAATAAAATATAGTCACTCTAAAGTGTACACTGAAGTTGCCTTTGAAAAAAAATGCATTTACATTTTTTAGAGTAGCACCTCATATTACATAGCTATATTTTGCAGCCTGATCTTCCTCACCCCTTCTACTTTCATTCATAATAAAGAGGCATATGATCATCTTGCTGCCAGGGTTCTTGGCTAATGTGATAGTGGAAGCTCTTTATAATTTAGAGTTATGTTTATTTGTATAAATTTCCTATTTCCTTTTCTGGTGTTATGGGCCAGGGTATATGGGCAATGACCAAACAGACTCCATTTTACTCTGAGACTCCATATCATGTAAGAAATGCTTCTAGTGTGGGAAAGCCGCACCTCTGTACCCATTAATAGTTACCTAGAATAACATACTTGGCAACACAAAATAGCAATTTTTATACAATGTAAAATTGTTCCCTTTGCTTTCCATATTTCTTGGGCAATTTAGCTTGTCAGAGATTAATTGTCTAGATATTAGTAAGCATTCTCTAACTTGTACTCAACAGGGTAATTTCAACCCACTTCCTTTCTGCTTGCTTGCTGCTATGCCAACCTGGAAAGTTATAGGAAATACCAATGTACCCATTGCATTGTCTCATTAACTGACCAATTCAGCTTCTGTACTTGCTTTCTTACATTGGCTAAACCCCCAAACATCCCTTTTGTGATTTTTTTGGCTTAAAATGAGGCCATCTGAAGGCGGGCATGACACTCTGACTATCTTGTTCTTTGGAGAGCAGAGTGTCTGCCACTGGCCAGCAATAAAGGTTTAATTGGAATGGCAATGTGTGGACTGAGAATTATTTGAGGGTCTTGGTATTAGTATAACACTGGACGACAAATGCCTTGATGTTCAGAACTTTTTCCATTTGTTTGCATCAGCCAGAATCCTGTGTAGTTGCTATGTAATCAGGTGTTCTATAGTTATGGAATTCATAAATTATCTGCTACTAATTTAGAAAACTTGAATTACTGAAATTTATATCCCTCGTCAAAGACAAACTTTGTCTTAGAGATGTTTTTCTGAAATACCTGGAAAAAATTATGCAGAATCTAAATCACTTTGTGTACACATGCCAGTGAAGTTATTCCTCCAGGCCCATAAAAGTGCCTGCTATCATTAGCTAGAATGCCTTAGTACTTCAAATTTTAAAATTTTAGCGCTTTAGAAATTGTTTTCTGGTACCCCAATTGGAGTAAAAGAAAACAATTTCTAAAGCGCTAAAATTTTAAAATTTGAAGTACTAAGGCATTCTAGCTATCATTAGCTAGAATGCCTTAGTACTTCAAATTTTAAAGAGTAACTAAGAACAGAGTAGGGAGAAGAGCAGGAGAAGAAGATTAACATTAAACAGGGATGAGAGGTGGGAGGGAAAGGGAGAGAGAAGGGAAATTGCATGGAAATGGAAGGAGACCCTCAGGGTTATACAAAAGTACATACAAGAGGAAGTGAGGGGAAAGGGAAAAATAATACAAGGGGGACAAATGAATGACAGTAGAGGGGACAGAGAGAGAAGAGGGGAGGGGAAGGGAGGGGAGGGGGGATAGTAGAGGATAGGAAAGGCAGCAGAACACAACAGACACTGGTATGGCAATATGTAAATCAATGGATGTGTAACTGATGTGATTCTGTAATCTGTATATGGGGTAAAAATGGGAGTTCATAACCCACTTGAATCAAAGTGTGAAATATGATATGTCAAGAACTATGTAATGTTTTGAACAACCAACAATAAAAAATTTAAAAAAAAATTGTTTTCTTTTAAAAATACTTCCCCAATAATTAAGAATTCTAGTCATCATGTAGCACCAAAATACGCAATACCTTAAAAAATTGGGTGGAACTATTCTTTAAAATCCAGACTCTAGCTTTGGAAATAACTTTTAAAAAATCAACTAAGCTTAATCAACATTCTACAGATACATAACTGAAATTTTAAAAAGACAATGCCTTGCTTTGGAAATACATTCAGTTACTGTATTTCTTCAAGTGTAAGATTCTCTTGACCATAACTGGCAACAATCTTTAGTGTACCACTAAGAGAAAAAAGACATTGTCAGTTAAACAATGATTCTATATCTTTTATCTCTTGGAGTTTTTATATTATGCTTTGTAATTACCAGACATGTATGTTTATGTGATATTACACTGCTGTGTTTCCATGACTTCCTGAGTATATGGTAACATTTTTGGGGGGGTACTAGGGATCTTAACCCAAGGATGCTTAATCACTGAGCCACATCACCAGTTCTTTTTTTTTGAGACAAAGTCTCACTAAGTTGCTTAGGACCTTGCTAAGTTGTAGAGGCTGATGTTGAACTTAAGATTCTCCTGTCTCAGCTTCCTGAGCTGCTGTGTCTTACCACAATGGCATGGGGACATTTTATTCACTACTAAATCATAACACAACTGTCTGAGGGCATTTTGTGGTGATTAAACTCAGTATTCATATCCAAAATGCAGGAAACTATTCAGATTATGACAAAATATCTATTAGCAAGTTTGTGCAAAATTAGGCATAATAATTACATTGGGATGCCATCAGAACAACACCAAATTTAAGATGGTAGATCAGGAAACCAATTTCAGAGGTCATTTAACATTTTATAGTGAAATAATTTGAACTTAGAATCATTGAAATACAGTGTCTTTAACTTTTCCTGTGTTAACTCAGCTTGAGTTTTAGGTGACAATCAAAATCTCTGAGTTTGGGGATCCTTTCCCATAGCAATGTCCATTTATACTGTTCTTTTGAGATCCCTTGTTTCCAACCTAATCAAGAAGAAATCTTTAATTTGCTTTTCCAGTACTGCTGAGCAGCAATAAAAATCCACAATATAGACTCTGCCCCAAATATTTCTTTCAACCGATACGACTAAAGAAGAAATAAAGAGACCAACCACTGAGTTTAAGCATCCTATGGCTAGATTCTTTCCAATTGGAGAATTTTAAACTTTGCTCTCCAAAAGAATAAAATGTGTCCCAAACTGCAAAACATCCTCCTTGTGTTGTACTTACATTTTATGTTCCTTGTCTTAGTAGCATCTATGAAAGAATTTGATGTCTGAGACATGTCTTGATTCTACCAGTGATGGAACATGGTCGCCATCTCTCTCCTATGATGGAGGTTTATCAGAATAAAAACATAATGCCTGAAGGGATTATAATTTCCTTAATCCTGTCAGATGATTCCAGGTTAACACCAAGAGTAGGGTTCAAGAAAAGTATGTTTTCCAAAGCTCTTCTGGGAAAGACACTTAAAACTTAACTTACTCCAAATGAACGCATTATTTTTCTTCTAATCTTTTGATACTCTGGGTGCTCTCTTGGGGGTTGAGAGTAATTACCATTGAGTTATCCAAGCCTGAAACCAGAACCAGAAACATTTGTATACTTGCCCTCTCTAAATCTTTGTCCCAGATCTTATTATTAATCAATTGCCTATCTCCCATTCTTGACTTTCAACTTGGGAAGGATAGAGATAGTTATTATCTGTTTACCTTTGCAATACAGTCCCTCATGCATAGTATGTATATTGTTAAAACCACAAAAGAAAATTCACTTGCTTTTGTGTTGAGCAAATAAACCCGGTTAACATTAGTTGATTGAGGTTGAAAGGAAAGTTGAATTTTAATCTCCTGTTTCAAAGGTTTTATTTTGACTTATTTTATATCTTAAGGCAAAAATCATGTAGGGTGCCTAACAAGATATAAATAATATACAAGATTTTAGAATCAAAAGCAAGTTTAGAAATACTTTCCAACTTACAGGATGAAGCAAACAATTTTTCATTTGCAGTTTAAAAAGAAGGAGCAGTGAGGTAGTTGGTTGGGCCCTGAATAGAGCTGACTTCCTTTGTGTCTCCCCAGAGTCAAGTGTTGATAACAGAACATCTTTATATACAAATTAAAAATTATTATGTAGAAATTATGCTCTGATAGAAAGCTCAAATTTTGACTGGCTAAGTTAATGTTATGAACATTTCAATATTGTAATTCAAAGAGGATAAGTCCAGGTTTCTTTTCTGGGACATTAAAAAGTACTTTTGAGGATATTCAAGAATATAATAGGTGAAATTGCAGGAAAAAGTTATATAGTCTTTCATTTGTTACTTTTGACAAGCTAACCCAAGTAATAAGAGGCAAGGTAGTTTTTCTAATAATGCATGCCTCACTAGTTATAATTGAGTTAATCTGTTCTCATCTCCAGCATGTTAGCTGCCAAAGATTTTAATAATCACAATGCACAGGAGGATTCAGAAAGCTATATCCTGTTAAGTTGGTTAATGAAGTAAAGTGTTAGGAGATATGTTTTCTCAAGTGGGGAAAACACCTGGCAAACTTTCTTTGGTTAGGATATGACATTTGTTTGTTTATTATTTTTAAATGACTTACATAGAAGAAATCTTATCATCTCTTTACCTGCTGTATTTTAGTCTTTCTTTGCTGGTATCAATAGTAGTTTACTGAAAATGTACTCATTAATTGATGACAATTTGGACAGTAAAGGAGCAAGGAGTAGTTTGATACCTGTTGAGATGCCCCTGCAAAAGGTTCATGTACAAGAAGATTTACAGTCTTAACCCAATCTGTAAATTAATCCCCACCATGGGATTAATTTAGTGGTGAATGTAGGTGGGTAGGGTGTGGCTGGAGGAGGTAGGTACTGGGTGCGTGGCTTTGGTATATATTTTGTATTTGGTATATATTTTGAATCCGCTTCTTAATCGTCATGTGAGCTGCTTTTCTCCACTGTATTCTTCCACCATGTTGTTCTGCCTCACCTCAAGTCCCAAAGAATGGAGTTGGCTGTCTATGGATTGAGCCCTCTGAAACTGTGAGTCCCTAAAAAAACTTTACCTCCTCTAAAATTGTTCTTTTCAGGTCTTTTAGTTACAGCAGCCAAAAGGCTGAGTAAAATAGAAATTGATACTGAGAAATAGGGTTGTTGCTGTGACTAACCTGACTGTGTGGTTCATAAGCCCTTGGAGCTTTATTGGAATTGGTGGGAGGAATTTTAAAATGTTTAGCTGTGCAAGCTGGAAATGCTTTAGGTTGTTGTAAGCAGAGCTTGATGGCCGATTCTGGTGGGAGCTCAGAAGACCAGAATGCCAATAGGACTCTAGACAGTGAAAACAGGGCTCAAGAGGGTTTTGAGGAAAAGGAGGGCACTATTGGTAATTGGACTAGAGGACATTTGTATTGTGTTCTGGCTGAGTAGTTGTCTGCATTTTGCTCATGTTCTGAGACTGTCTGTGAGGCTGATTTTAAAAGTGATGGATTTCTTAATCTGGCAAATAAATATCTATTAATAAATCAAATAAATATTGCTGGTGGCTTTAGCCAAATTTATTGTGATAATCAGGAGCAGAAAGCAGAGCAGAAAGATTTGAAAAACTTGGGCTTGAAAGGTAGGGGTAAAACTGAGGCTAAGAAAGTTGCAATTAAAGACATTACTGCCACTAAAGAAATGCTAAAGACTTTGCCAGTAAGAAAGACAATAAGAAAAATGGCTTGAGGGTAGTATCTCAGGAATTGGTAAGATCATATCCATCTCAGACTCAAGGAACTAAAAAATTCTCTTGAGAAGAGACCAGTGGGGTACCCTTCTTTCACAGGGGGCCCAGGAAATTTTTTTCAACATGCTTAGCCATCCAGACACTCAGAGGTTGCTGCAGCCAGGATCTCTGGAGGCTTGGCTACTGCTCGAGATGGCAGCAGACCTTGGCATCAACCACGTGGTGCTGATTTTGCAGGAATGCAGAAAGCTGGAGTTAGGGGGTCATGGAGGCTTCAATCAAGATTTCAAAGGAAGGACAGGCAAAGTGCAGCAGGGTCAGAGTGTCCTTGAGGTAGCCCCTGAGAAGGCAAAACATGGAGATGTGAGGAAGAAGCCGAAGCTGCAGTGTAGATCCTTCAAGATTAAGGAATGACAGTAACATGGGACATCATCTTAGGAAAGCTGCAGGAATTGAGCGGAGACAAGCCAACAGGCCACAAGTGTGGAGTTACACAAGCCCTTTGAATAGAACTTCATTGTGCCATGAGCTCCAGATGCTGGACTTGGAGCTATAGGACTTGTTTGCCCAGCTGCATTTCATCTTCTTTCTATAACCCTATTTTAGTGAATGAAAATGTTTACTCGGTACCTTTATATATTGGATACTTATAAATCACCTTTGCTTTTATTGGAACTCATGATTACAGAGTTGTCCTGAATCTCAGAGGAGTCTTTGGTCTTAAACTTTTGGGCAATCATGAAACTTTTGAAACTATGGGGACTCTTGGAAATGGACTAAATGTATTTTTCCTGATGAGATGGTCATAATGTTTTGAGGGCTGGGGGTGAAATCGTTATAATTTGGATGTGAAGTACCCCCTAAAAGCTCATGTGTGAGACAGTGCAAGAAGGTTTAGAGGAGAAATGATTATTTTAGATAATCTTAATCCAATTGGCAAATCAATCCCCATGATGGGATTAACTGAGAGGTAACTGAAAGTGGGTACGGTGTAGCTGGAAGAGGTGGGTCCTTGGTGGCCTGGCTTTGGTATATATTTTGTATATATATTTTGCATATATTTTCTCTCTATTTTTTGATCATACATAAGCTGCTTTCTTTCACCATGTTGTTCTGCCTCACCTAGAGCCCCAAGGAATGGAGCCAGCTGTCTATGAACTAAAACCGTTGAAACTGTGAGCCCCTAAATAAACTTTTCCTCCTCTAAAATTGTTCTTTTCACGTCTCTTAGTCACAGCAGTGAAAAAGCTGACTAAAACAATACCAATGGAATCTCTACTAAAGTACCACATGTGCTGGTGTCTAGACTTACATATTGCAACAATCTCATTGGGTAGGTATTAGTATTTTCACTTTAGAGATGAGAAAAACGAGGCTTATGAATGTTGAACAAATTAGAAGCTAGGATACAAGGTGAAACAGTCCACATCCAACTGCAGGTTTGTCTCAATTCAAAGCTCATTTTCTAACCACTCCCTTTTTGCCACTTTTCATTCTACCACTGCCCCATGGAATGCTTTCCTTTATGTTCTATCTTGGATTTTGGTTTGGTGCATGGAAAATGGCATCTACAGAACATCATAACATAAAATGAGTTTTTCTTGCTATTATAAATAATGTTTTCTACTATAAGAGTAAATCAGTTAAAAAAAATTGATCAGGCGCCTTCTCCCTGGTCCACCACTGCTGCTCCTTCTTCTTCTGCAGCTCCTGGAGCTGCTTGTGTGCTCTTTGGTGCAGACCTGGTACCTCTTTTGTGAAGTGGCAGCTGAGGAGACTCCGGCAGTCTCCATGGCCCATGAAAAGCCCAAGGAAGGAGTCAAGACTGAGAACAATGATCATATTAAGTTGAAAGTGGCGGTGCAGTTTAATATTAAGACCACTTAGTAAACAAATGAAAGTATATAGTGAACGATAGGATTTGTCGATGAGGCAGATCATATTCTGATTTGATTGGCAGCCAATTAATGAAACAGGCACACCTGTACAGTTGTAAATGGAGGATGAAGATACAATTGATGTGTTCCAGCAGCAGACAGGAGGTGTCTACTAAAAAGAGAACCTGCTACTTTACTCCAGAACTCTGTTCTTATAGACCAAGAATACATTCTCAATTAGAAAACTGCAATTTGATTCCACCACATCCTGACTACTACAGCATAGTTCTCTCTATTCTTTCATTTTCCCCTTCCCATTTTTTATTGTATATAAAGTAACTGATGTATGTGCACAAGCATACTGCATTTTTTTTAAACTAAAAAGCCAATGATATGTTTTAATTTACATCAAATGGAGATGGGATGGGGAAAAATACTAGTTCTGTGAAAATATCCCCTTTCTCCATTAGTGGTAAGCTCATTCAGCCTTATCTTTATATTCCAGTAAGTTATTTTGCTCTCACTATTTTAGCAAAAAACAAACAACAACAACAAAAAACCTGAACAACATAAAAATCCTTGCTTACCTTGTTCAATTGGAGAATTTTAATGTTTTTCATTGTAAAACCAAGCACAATTTTATAACTTTTTTTGTACATAGCTGTGACATGTAGGGTTAAGTAGGAGTAAATTACTCTTTAAAAAAAAAAAGATTCCTAGATAGTTTTCCCTTCAAGTCAAGTGTCTTGTTGTTCAAATAAACTTCTTGTTTAAAATGAAAAAAAAAAATTGATCAGGTAGAATTGTTCTTCCTTGATGATTGCTGTTCTTATTTGAATGAGATGGAATCTCAATGTAGTTTAGATTTGCATTCCCTGATGGCCAAAGATGTTGGACATTTTTTTCACATCAAAATGAAAATGTACTTCTTAATCTGTGCATTTATTAAATAGATTATTTGATTTTTTGGTATTGAGTTTTTGAGTTCTTTATATATTCTGGATATTAATCCTCTGTGAGACAAGCAGCTGTCAAAGATTTTCTCCCATTTTATAGTCTTCATTTTATCTATTAGTTGTTTCCTTTGCCATACAGAAACTTTTTAATCTGATGACATTTCATTTATTGATTCTTGGTTTTATTTCCTGAGATATAGGAGTCCTATTCAGAAAGTCATTTTGTACTTGTGTGTTGGAATGCTTACCTCATGTTTCTTCTAGGAGTTGGGAAATTTCTGATCTTATACCTTGGCCTTGGATCCAATTTTAGTTGACTTTTATATGGGGCAAGAGATAGGGATCTAGTTTCATTCTTTTATTTATGACTATCTAGTTTTCCTAGTACCATTTGTTAAAGAGGTGTCTCATATATTTCTGTTGCCTTTGTTGAGAATCAGATGACTGTAGCTATATAGGTTTGTCTCAGTATCATCTATTCCATTCCATTAATCTGTGTTTCTGCTTTTATGCCAGTATCATAATTTTTTTAAATTACTGTGACTCAGTAATATTATTTGGGATCTGGTACTATGATGCTTCCAGAATTGCTCTTTTTGCTCAAGTTCATTTTGGGTCTTTTATTTTTCCCCATGAATTTTACGATTTTTTTGGGGGGGTTTTGTAAAGAATGTTTTTGGTATTTTTATGGGGATTGCATTGCATCTTTACATCACTTTTGGTAGTACGGAGATTTTAATTATATCAATTTCACCTATCCATGGACATGAGAAATCAGTCCATGCTCTGGTGTCTTTTCAATAATTTTTATTGTAGAGGTCTTTAACCTCTTTGCTTAGGATTATTCCTAGGTATTTTACTTTTAAAAAGGCATTGTGAATGGAATTATTTCCCGATTTCTTTCTTACTTGGTGTATAGAAATACAATTGACTTTTGTGTGTTGATTTTGTATTCTGCTACTTTCTGAATTTGTTTATTAGATCTAGAAGTCTTCTGATGCAGCCTTCAAGGTCTTCTAAATGTAGGATCATATTACCTGCTGATATCGATAATTTGACTTCTTCCTTTCGTATTTGTTTCCCATTTATTTTTCTCTTGCCTAATTATTCTGGCTAAAATAATCAAGAATACAATAACAATGTATGCTGGTAAGTGCTGGGGGAAAAAGAACTCTTATACATTGTTGGTGAGAATGTAAACTGATACAGCCACTATGGAAAATAATATGGCAGTTTCTAAAAAACTAAAAATTTAACTACCATATGATCCAGATATAGAAGTCCTTAGTATTTATCCAGAAGAATTAAAGTCAGCATACTTTAGAAATATATTTGTATCCTTGTGTATCACAGCACAATTCACAATAAACAAGTTGTAGAACCAGTCCAGGATTCCATCAACAAAAAAAAGCTGCATAAAGAAAATTTGGTATGTGTACACAATGAAGTATTATAGAGTCATAAAGAAGAATGAAATTTTGCCATTTTCAGGAAAACATATGGATCTGAAAAACATTAGGTTAAGCAAAATGAGCCAGAATCAGAAAGACAAGTGTCATACGTTCTCTCTCATATGTGGAAGCCAGGGAAGAAAAGAAAGAAAGAGAAAAGGAATGTCATGTAAGTAAAGGAGTCCATTGGGGTAGAGGAAGGGATTAGAAGGATGGTTGAGGGAAAGGTAAAGGGAGGTATTAGGGAGTGAAACTGCTCAAATTATGTTATATGCATGTAAAACTATACCACAATGAAATTTGCTGCTTTGTATTATGAATATACACCAATAAAATAAATCATTCTTCCTCTTTGCCCCAAAATTTAATGAAGTTTTATTGTATACAAAACTAATAGACTAAGTTTTATAAGTGGTTGAAATAAAAACAATACTATTATTTAACTATTTTTCAAAGGTTAAATCCAAAGCAACATGATATACCCATACAAATAAGTAACTGGGAGCACTAAAGGAATACACTTGGATTTTAATGAATTTCCTCTTGTATGCATCCAAGAAAAATAAAGAGTAAAGAGAGTCGACATTACTTCTCCTTCACCTTTAGTTCTTCCCTATCTCCAAGGGAACTACCAAGGCTACTAGCAAAGGTTTTTCTGGTCTTTTGAGATCATCATTCAGTTTCATGGTTAGCAACCAAATGGGGCAGTTTATGTATCTGCTTCATTATTACAGAGCTAGGTGCGACTTGATCAGAATGGAAATTTATTTCTTTTTCTAGGGCAGCAAATGGTTAAAACATCATCTAATTTAAATCAGGAGAAAAATTAATTTAAAAAGTCATCAGAAAACAGAAAGAGTAATATACTTAATGACAAATTCAAAACCATTTATCTAAGACTGAGAAGATATTTGTAACACATGCTTAATCATGGTTTGTACAATTTTATTCAAAATAAACAGTCCTACTATGTCTGGAAGTTACCCATTGTAATTGCTTTCTATTTTTACAATTTAACAATCATATATCCAATATAGAAATTACTACAGAAATTTAAGTAATGTGGATCTTATTTTAATTTTCAGAGTACTCATTCTGAATCAAGGTGGCATATTATAAGCCTATATTTCTTTGAGTCAACATTCTTATCTGAATTGTAAGGAAACCTATCTTAAGGCCACAAAGGGAAATCAACCAAGTTGATGGTTTATGCTTAAGTAGTATTCTTATATGGCTTTACATGAAGTATACTATAAATATCCATTTTCTCATGGGCAATTGTTAACATACACTCAGTTTATATGTTGTTTAGTTAAATAAATTAGAAAATAACATTTCTCTAGAAAAGAGAGACCCTAGTATAGTCTTTGATAATGTAAAGGTAATTCTTCAGTTTTTAGTTATTCATTCACACAATACAAATCTATACACCCATGTCTACATCACTATAAATTTTAGAAAATAATAATAAAAACTAAAGGTTTTCAAAATATTAGGAAAGGTGCTTTAAGTTATTCTTCCAGATTTCATGTGGAAATTACTCTTTTGGGTAATTGGTTTTTGAAATACTAAGAAAAAAATGTGCCTGTATTCTTACAAAATAACACAAAACTTTAAAAAAATGTTTAATATATACGCCATGTTGTATCCTAAAGTTTGAGAATTGACACGTCAAAAACTTCTTTTCCCAAATTTCCCAATACAAAAGGAAGAGTGAGAGAGTTGTCAAAGAATGTATCTATTAGGCAGAGCAGTGAAAGTTTCTTTTCCCTAAGGCAAAGCCAGGAGTGGAGAACACATGTATTTTTTTCTCTACTCCAAATTTGAGTGGGAGACTGCTTAATGGTCATTCTGGATTTATCATACTACTATGGAAACAGGAAAATATACCATATTAATGATTTTGACAATCTAGGAGAAATGGGATTGTTACAACCAAATGGACACCTGGCAGGGGTGGAGTTGGAAGGGTGAGATGTGTGCCTGAGGGCTTTTCATTTCACAGCTATATTCAATAGTGAAGTTAACACAGGACTATTGTATACCACACAGAGTTTCTCACATGAGGAATAAAGGTTTGAATTACCCCACCAGAGGAAAGAGTCAACCACTGAGGCTCTAGGTGAAGGTATCGATTATACTTAGAACAGTTCCTGAAAATGAGAGCTGTAGTCTGTATCTGTATATGCTTAATGTGTTTCCCATTATTTTTCTTTCTCTTTTATGTAGGTTATGTTTAGTTTTTTCCCCAAAGATTGCAGACTATTGGGAAGATAACTGGTAAGGAACTGTGTGAATAAATATTTCTTTGAGGTTCAAGATTTGGGAAACAGAAGCCCTATAACATTACACAGAACATTCATTTATTGATGTATAAAAAAATCTAAGAAAAAATAAACTCTTCATGTTGATAAGTATAGAAATAAACTCTCTAGGTTGCTAAGTATAAAAATACCAGATAGAGAAAAATACAAAAAGTATTCATATTGAAACAATTATCAGACACAGAGAATTTTGGATCTCGATAATGATTTTTTCTCTTGTTAATGTTAGATTGGTTGTAACAAACCGACAAAATCAGAAGCAAGTTGGGGTATGGTATTGTTAGGAAGTAGCAGTGGATACAGGTCTTTAAATCATGACTTCCTGTTGCATATGTAAAACAAACTTCCTGGCTGGTACTCAAAGGTCATCCTAAAGAGATTGCTTAAAGAGGGTGCTTTCTTCTTATCCAGAATGCCTTTATAGTAGGGTGACTCTCCTTTTGGGGGCCTTCTTTTTTGAGCTGTCATTAAATACACATTTCCATTATCCAAATAAATAAAGAAAAGGTAAGCGAAATACATCTTCCTGATGAGTTCAGATATTTTTATCTGGTGGTTTGTCATGAATGGATCCAACAGATTTTATCTGAGAATCTTTCCCTTCTATGGACTATATCTTTTTATTATTTTAATTTTTGGGATAGGGTCTTACTAAGTTGCCTTGGCTGGTCTTGAAATGTTTCAGTCTCTGGAGTGACTGGGATAGAGGCATGCTCCACTGGGCTTGGCAGAATTCATTTTTAACATGCATTTTTCCCTCTTAGTATATTCATTTCTATCATTTAAATTTCTTTTCAACTTTTCCTTTTCACCTTCGCCTTTTCCTAAGAAAAATTGTTATTTGTGTGTAGGGGAAGGCAACAAATAAAACTCTGGCTAGAAAAAAATTTCATGGAGTCAAATAAATGGCCCATAATCAAAAGAAGACGTAGCACACTCAGGCAGAAGTGGCTTTGTGAAGAACTTTGGGACAGATGGCAGAATATACTATGTAACCACCCTGGCAAGAGTGGCTATGGTGTTTCCAGGCACGATTTCACTGCTCTCCTCCGCAAGAAAGTTCTCTAGCAGGACTGTTCCCTGGATTGCACTCCTCTTCAGAAAATCAGGAGCAGCATAGGTTTAATTCTGTGTTTTTAAATTAGTATAAAAAGGTATTTCCAAATATGACATTAAATTTGCTGCATAAATACTGAACAGAAAAAAGAAACATAAAGATTGTAGGTGATTTTAATTTCTTTAGGAAAATTACTTAAATTTTTATTCATAAATTTTTTTTGTTATCATTCATTGCTTTAAAAACCAGAAAAAGGTCTAATTAGAAATAAAATACAGCTGGGTGCAATGGCATGCATCTGTAGTCCCTTACTCAGGAGGCTGAGGCTGGATGATTGCTCTAGGCTAGGAGTTTAAGACCAACATGAACAACAGCAAATAAAAATAAAATAATTCAAGCATGCAACTGCATCCTCCCTATGGCTGAGGGAAGCTCAGAGGATAAATGCTATTTTCTGGACCCTGCCTTGCTATTGTGGCAGTACAAAAAGAACTGAAATAGTTCTCCATTCTCAATCACTTGCAGAAAAGTTTTTAAAAGTCTCCAAATGAATTTTCTTTGTTTTGTTTTCCTTTGCTTATAATTTTCATTAGATGATGTTTTAGAATTACATCACATCAACTCTTTGAAACCAGTTTTTCAAATAATTATATTTGTCCAGAGTCCTCTGTAACTAGTGGGCTTCAGGAATAAAAGTTAATAAAATAAAAAGCTCTTTTATAATAGATTTTAAATACAGCTGTTTTAATGATATTTAAAATAATTTGTCACTTACCTGAGTTTCATTAACTGAATTAAGGCAGAACTGTTTTCATTGCATTATGAAAGTACTATAGAACATTATTTAAATGTCATTTTTTATTTAATTTAAAAATATATTATCTATTTGGGCTGGGGATGTGGCTCAAGCGGTAATGCGCTTGCTTGGCATGCGCGGGGCGCTGGTGTCGATTCTCAGCACCACATAAAAATAAAATAAAGATGTTATGTCCACCAAAAACTAAAAAATAAATACTAAAAAATTCTCTCTCTCTCTCAAATACATATAAAATCTATTAATCTATTAGATAGTTAGAATCAAAGATGTATAATGTCAGAGTCAGAGTAGTAACAAATAATCAGGGGAATTAATTCAGGGAAAATTAGTTACAGGGTAAATTTCATTCCAAGGATCCTACAGGGAAGTATGGTAGGCCCCACAGAAGAAGGAAAAATAGCTGGTATGGTTCTATATATCAGTGTACTCTCATTGTATCAGGTTACACCTGTTACATTCAGAAGAAGTAGAATTGTTAAAATGACTTGTTCATTCTCTGGGAGCAAATTTGAACTTTTGAAGTTTGTCAAAAGCAGGGATTCATAACAAGGATCTCTGTGTATTTAGGTCCAGAATACTGTATTTCCATCATACTTACCTGAACCTGTGTGGAACCTTTTACATAGTGTCATTCTGACCTTGTCACATGTCTCATGTATGCAAAGACATCTGATTCAGATCAACAGTGACCAACTGTAGCTATAAGGTGCAAGTTTCCTGAGGCATGGACTTTCAGTGTAAAAACAGGGCAATCCCAGACAAACCAGGTCAGCTGACCTCTCCACCAAATCTCCTGTAAGGGATTAAATATTTTACCATCAGAGTAGGCAAAACTGCTTCAGCCCCTGTGCATCAATGAAGTAGTCCTAGTGTCCTTTATGGGAAATAGATATTTTCCTTTCTTTCTCAGCTTATTCCACAGTACCAGAAGGTAGCAAGTATGAAATCTTTAGATAACTTCTTGTTACATTTCTTTGAACAAGAGGTCATTAGATCATCCCCTATTGACAGGGAAAGAGCAATGATAAAGTCCTCTCAGTCAAAACTCAGAGATGATTTGCCTGGAGCTTAACTCAGAGGCAAACATGTACCCAGAAAAATCAATTGATATATTACAGCAGGTGGGCAAGTATCCAGATGTAGAAGTTTATTTTAAGTATTTTCCTTTGGTAAAGTTGAGAAAAGAAATTTGCTGAATTAATTTTTAAGCATAAGCAATAAAATAGAGCTGCAAAGGATCTATTATGGTTTGAATGTGTGGTGTTCTCCAAAAGCTCATGTGTGAGACAGTATAAGAAGGTTCAGAGAAGAAATGATTGGGTTACAAAAGCTTTAACCTAATTAGTGAATTCTTCACCTGATGGGATTAATTGAGTGGTAACTGAAGGCAGGTGGGATATGGCTGAAGGAGGTGGGACACTAGGTGTGTGGCTTTAGGGTATATAGTTTGTATTTAGTGAGTTCTCTCTCTCTCTCTCCTTCTCTCTTCCCCTCTCTCCCCTTCTATCTCCCTCTCTCCTCCTCTCTCCCTCTCTCCCTCTCCTTCCTGATCATCATGTGAGTTATTTCCCTTTGTCACACTCTTCCACCACGATGTCCTGCCTCACTTTGCGTCTCAAGGAATGGAGCCAGCCACTTATGGATGAGAACTCTGAAACCTTGAGCCCTCAAATAAACTTTTCTTCTCTAAAATTGTTCTGATCATATCTTTTAATCACAGCAGCGAAAAAATACTGACTAAAATAGGAGTCAACCTGTCTTTTGGACATCTTTCTATGGAAGGACATGATGAGCAGCTATTCCTGGAATTACTTTTAAGTTTCTTAATTTTTGAAGCATTTATTGAGATTTTTTCAGGAAAGTAGTAGTTCTCACTGCCAAAAGCTCTTCAGCAGAGATTTTGAGCCAGTTGTTATGAACTTTCTGATTAATAATAACGTGGTATCTTAAAGAGCTTTCTTCACTTCTCAAATTTAGAGTTCATTTATTGAATGTTCTGTTAACCTTCATTTCTACATCCACGAACTTCTACATCTGTCAACTTTTCAGTTTTATTGAAAAAAACCTCTATGGCTAAATTATATGTGGCCTGATAGAACTGCCTAGAGTTCTCTATATTAAAGCAAGGGCTTTTCCTTTACCATCCATTGGAATTTTGTCCAGTGAATTTCACTAAAGAAGCCATCACATTTTTTTCCCCTAACAATCAATTTTTCAGTTTGTACTGGAAAGTGATATATATATTACTTTAAATTTTTGTTAATATGTCATATTTTAAGGGTGAGAGGAGCAGGAGGAGAGGAGGAAGAGAAGGAGAAGGAGAAAAAAGGAAAAAAAAAGGACAGTGTGAGAAGAAATTTCTGATATCAATAAGGTTACATCTTGAAACAATGCAGAAGTTTCTTAATAAAAATGTTGTATAAGTACAGGGTTTTATCATTTTGGTGAAGAAATGGGCATGTCCAGCCTATTGTTTGGTATGGACTTTCTTGGGTAGCTATCTATTGATGAATCATCATAAGATCCATTTCTTGACCTGAGTGTCTTAAAGTCTAAACTTTATCATTTTTACTAGTTACAATCAGTGAACTCAATGAATTTATGAAAATTTTGTTGCCAGGTGTGGTGGCCCATGCCTGTAATCCTAGTAGCTCAGAAGGCTGATGCAGTAGAATTCTTAAGTTCAAAGCCAACCTCCTCAACTGAGTGAGATCCTGTCTACAAAAGGGTTGGGGATGTAGCACAGGGGTAAAATGCCTCTAAGTTTGATCCCACATTTTGCATTTCTTTATTTTTGTAAGCATTTGTTTATTCCGTTCCATTTCAGGAAGGTATCTTGTGTATTCTAAAATAAAATTTAAAAAATGTGTGCAGAGTTAGGGATCAAATTCAGAGTCTTATGCACACCAGACAAGCACTCTACCCACTGAGCTATGCCCTTACCCTTTGTTAAAATATTAATAGAAGAGTATGTCTGTGGTTGATTCATAAAGTTGTAAAATAAAATGTAAAAACACGAGGTAGTTTGAAAAAAAACAGTTTTAGAGTTTAATCAAATCATGTCTCATATTCAGGGAAGGTATTATTTAGATATTTTAAAAGGAGATGCAAATGTTACACATAGACAATTAATCATTATGCCTTCTTTCCTAAGACCTTTCCAGAAGTATGACAAATATATTCTTATTAGTATCATGAGAAAAAATGAAACTGGATTCTTGTTCTTAGAAAATTGTTTAATTTGACCTATTAATAGTATGTCATTAATTGCAGTCCTTTCTCAGTACGCATGAGGGCTCCGTTCCAGGGCCCCTGCTGATAACAAAACCTTGGGATGCTCAAGTTCCTTATATAAAATGGCATAATATTTGTGCATAAACTATGAATGTCCTCCTGTGTGCTTTAAGTCATCTTTAGATTACTTTTTATATCTAATGCCGTGTAAATGTCTTACAAAGAGCTGTTAAAATATATTGTTTAGGGAATAATAACAAGAAAAATGTTCATGTTCAGTGCAGATGCAATTTTTGTTTTGTGAATATTTTCTATCTGAGGAGGGGGACATGGAGGCTGACTATATGTTCTTCCAACAGCACATTTTATAGTTTGTTTTTATTATTGATGATTTTTACTAAAGTTCATGCTCTTCAAAGATTAAAAACTTGACAATATTAGAAAATAAAATGCAGTATGTAAAATATGCAAACCTTCTAAATGTAAAGTTCCAATTATTATTTTGTAGCAATCTCATTATTTTAATAAGAAGCTAGAAAACAATTCTATATACTAATTTATGTGTCAGCCCTTTCTACAAAGAAATTGTATAACTTATAAGAACTTAATCAAACCTTTAAAAATGTGAATCACTGCAGAGAAGACAAATTTTCCATGTCTTATATATATATATATATATATATATATATATAATATGTGTGTATATACGTGCACACACACATATATGTATCATAAAAATAGACTATTTCATTATTATAAATTTATTTGTTCTTCTTGTTTTTTATTTCTCATCTCCCACTACTTATGCCATAGACCTAAAACTTGATTTGACACCAAGGAAAGTCACTTAACTTCTGAGTCCTTTTTTTTCCTTGAGAATAAAAGAGAAAAAAAAACTCCTCTAGTATGGGAAGTCTAGCATGAAGTAAAATGTTTTCTCAATTTGCTTAGTTTGACACTATTTGGACTTAGCACAGGACTGTTGACTTTAGTTTATTGAAATGTGTTTCATGGAATGAAGAATTCCCTTCCCCCTTCGCAGAGATGAAATTGTTATGCTTGCCTTTGAGCCTTGCCTACTGAGCACAGAGCCTTGTCCTCAGAAACACTTGTTTTAGACTTATATTTATTCCTGTTCTGTGATGTTTACAAAATGAGTGATTAAGTCATCTTTCTTGTAGAATTTCTTCCTTAAACATATTTATTTTCCTAATCTAAATGGGTTGAAGGATTTATGGAGCTGAAATTAATGCCAATTAATTAATTAAATGTGATTAGTCCATATTCCTGGCTTCTGACTAGTTTGTCCTTGATTTCCCTATCACTGGTAAAACCCCAAGAATTATTTCTTCTGGGTGTAGGTTAGGTGTGATGAATGTGCTTGGTGATAGTAATGTAAATGATATATAAATCACATTATTTTGCTACAAATTATATATCAATCATTTATGGACCATACCAAGGATTCCTTTGCAACCTACCTATGAAAAACACCTAGTCCTGCTCCCTCCCTTTAGCCAACAGAGTTGAATCTTCCTAGCATAGTGTAGCTTAGAGAAATCAGGAGATTTAGTAGTGGATGCTAGAGGCAATTTTTACTCAGAACTAGAGGTTGATCAATGGGTTGAACTGGTTTGCATCTGGCATTTAATATTTCATAACTCTAAGTCAGCCACCGTATTTTGGTGAGATTCTTGAGAACTACAGTGAAGAAAAACCATATTATATTATTCATAAAGGTAAACAATCTTACAAAAATATAAATGGGTAGTAATTTTAATCTGATAGTAAAATGTACCTTTTAAAAAACACAACATCATCCCTTTAGTTGTCATGAATAACATTAGAAATGACACTTATCACCATTATCAGTCAGGGGTGTTCTGCAAATATTTTCTCATGCAATTAGTTGTACAAAATAAATAGCAGGAATGCAAATCTCCATCCTTTGCAGTTGTCATAATTATACATCTGGAAAACATGAGAACATGTTTTCTAAACTGAAAAATACATTCAAAATAATAACATGGTTGAGTAAGTTATTTAGAAAACAAGGAAAGCAACAGTAGTCTTCATACAAATAATAACCAGATGATAAATATAATGTAATAAAATACAGTCATACATCTCTGAATAGTGGGGATGTGTTCTGAGAAATGTGTGTTTAGGTGATTTTGTGGCTGCAGGAATGTAATAGAGTATATTTACAAAAAGTAAGATGGGCACAATGTCACTAGATGATATAATCTTATGTGACCACCATTGTGTATGTGATCCATTATAGACTGAATGTTGTTATGTGGCACATGACTGAAATGTGTAAAAGAAACAAATAATTGTGCTCTAAAAATATAAATATTACTTAAAACTATAATGAAGGGAATAAAAGACTAAAGTGAAAGCAAAGACAAAGACATACCTTGCTCCTGCACAAGAAGACTCAGTAGTGAGATACCACTGTCCTCCTCTTTTATTTCCCTATTAATTTTTTTATTAACATGTATTAATTGTACATATTAATGAGGTTCAATGTGATATTTCTATACATGCATAAGGTATGCACTGATCACATCCAGCCTCCCCTTAGTCACACTTTCCCTTTCCTTCCCTTTAGTAATTATTATTTTACATTTAGGTAAACTTTAAAAAGGTTTTTTTTTCTTTTTTACCTTCTACATATAAAAGTATTAAAAGTGAATATGTGGTGCTTGTCTTCTGTGCATGGCTTATTTCATGTGGCATAATTTTCTCCAGTTCTATTCATATTTTGCCAATGACAGAATTTTGTTCTTTTTTTGTGGATCAATAATATTCCACTGTGTGTATATATCACATTTTCTTTATCCATTTTTGTGTTGATGGATACCTAGGCTGATTATGTCTCTTGGGTGTTGTGAATAATGCTGCAATAAATATTGATCTGCAGGTATCTTGTTGGTATGCTGACTTCATTTCTTTTGGATTTATACCTAGGATGGGATAATTGAATAATATGATAAATCTAATTTTAGATTTTATTTAAAGGAACCTCCATATTCTCCATAATCATTGTACTAATATACATTCCTACTAAGAGTCAATACTCTTATTTTGTACTCCTTTAATGCATCTCTATAATGCAATCCTGCTAAAAATCAAAGATTTTTTAGTTAGAGAAAAATTATACTAAATTAATTTGAAAACAAATTAATGTGAAAATATAGAATACAGAAAATACAGCTTATTTCAGTCATGTCTGTTTGTTTGCTCATGTACAATTTCTAAGAGGGTGAATAATAAAGGTACATTAGCCCCAAGACGGGTGTTAAAATGTTTTATGATGTATTTTTACTAAAGTATGAATAAGCAGAGGGATCAAGAGAACAGAATCTGGTCTGATGTGTGTTTGCAGGTGAGATTGGAATCAAAAGGGATCTTGCCACACACTTGACAGAAGTAGAAACTCACTGCAGCAGAAAAGCCGGTTCCTGGTTATTTAGTTCTGGTGCAAATACTATGTATAATTATAATGTTCTCCTATTTTATATCTTATTTAGGGACAGGGTCTCACTGAGTTGCTTAGCACCTTGTTATTGCCGAGGCTGGTTTTGAACTTGCAATTCTCCTGCCTTAGCCTCTCAAGCCATTGGGATTACAGGCGTGTGCCACCGTGCTGGCTTCATAATATTCTTTTTTTTTTTTTTAATTTAAAAATGTAAGAGCTTCCATCATGTCCCTTCTCATTCCCTTACATTGATATTCTTACTCTCCCCCACACCTAAACACATTTCCTCCCTTCTCTCTCTTTCACTCCTTTACTTCCTATTTGGGGCTTTTCTTTATTTTGAAATATTTATTAATAATGTATGATTGTCCTGGATCCTTTCAATATTAAAGAACCCTAAAGAGACAAAACAACAACTACAACAATATATAAATAAAATATATATCAAATTTATCCACAATGTATGTATCTAAATTGGTGTCTTTAATAACGACAGGCCAATAACCTACAGGTAGAAATATGAGGATCTTGGTTTGTTTGTTTATTTAAAGTTCATTGAAAAGAAATATATTTTCTTGGTGTTTGATTTTATGACAGTTGTCAATAATCCAGTTGTACAAACTGTGAAGAAACCATTCAGATTTCTGGTGCTGTACTTTGTAAGAGCCATGAGATGCAGCAAACACTGGCATAGACTGGCTTCAGCCACCTGGTTTCAGGAGGGTCTCTTCATTCTATTTGTTCTTTTTCAAAAGTCTGCTCTTTTCTGTACCTTATGCCTTCTCTCTTTCTCCTCCAATATTTACACTTCTTTTTTAAAAAAATAATTTAACTTTTAATTTATTTATTTGTTTTTATGTGCTTTGAGGATCAAACCCAGGGTCTCACCTGTGCTAGGCAAGCACTCTACCACTGAGCTACAACCTCAGTCCTTATATCTACATTTCTTGAGTCAGCTTATTTCAGTCATGTCTGTTTGTTTACTCATGGATTTCTTTCAGGGTCTCCATTTCCTGAGGCAAAATTGCATGTTTAGATTTTAGTCAAGTTTTGTCCATCCCCAGGGGAAAAATGTCACTTGCCAAATTATTTGTGAGTTTTTAGTTCATCCCTCTTTGGCAGCTAACTCATCACACAGCACAGGTTGTCAACAGTCTCCATCTTAATCTCTTCTTAATACAGTTTTGATTTGTGAGTCACGCATCACTTTCAGGTTTCTTATGCTGATCATGTTCTTCACTGGTTGAACTTATTTCACCTCTGTCCATTTCCTCCCTTATTAGAAATGTTCCTAGATTCAGAATTGATAGTCAGCCCTGTCATTAGCATAGTGCAATTACTCAAAACTTACTTTAATTTGACTTTGCTGAAGGGCTAGCTTCATTTTGTAAGCTAGAACTTGGCGATCTGAGAGTTCTGATGTATTTTGTTTGGGTCACTAAGCTGAGTATGCTGCTCAGTCCAGCTGTCTGCTTCCTGTTCTATATTCTTACACCTGACATTTTCTTCTTAAGCACAAGGAATTTGTATCTGATTTTTCTTTTTATTTGTTTGACTTCATTAGAGGAACTTGCTACCTTCAAAAATGTGACTTCTTTGCAAGTCTAGATTAATAGGAATAAATAAAGTAAAATAACATGGTATATAATACTAGTATGATATGTTATAAAGCTAGTATAATCCTAGGTCACCTTATCATGTAACCATTTAAGGTTCATACTTTTGTTTATTTTGTAAAGTGTGAATGAAATTCTGAACAATAACTTGGGGTATTATTTTTATTCATTCATAGTCAGTGGTTCTCAGACGTCACCTTTATCATAATCACCTGGAAGATTGACTGCTGAACTCCATTCCCAGGGTTTTGAATTCAGTAGGCCTAGGATGAGGCAGAATAATTTGCATTCGTGATGGGTTCTCAGGTGATATTGCTGCTGTTGGCATGGAGAGCATACTTATGTGTGCTGATGTAAGGATTTTGTAAAAAAAAAAAAAAAAAAAAAGAAAAGAAAAGAAAAACTTTCATTTTCATCAATACATTGAATTTCCTAAGTTCTTAAGTCTGATATTTATACATAAAATTCATTGCAACACATACACGCACAAGGTCATGTTCCTGACCATCCTCATACGCTGCAATTCTTTTTCCCAGAAGCAAAGCACTCTTAAAGACAATCATGTTTATCAGACAGGATAACAATTTGCACCTGAATGAACCACCATCAAAATCTGTAAGACTTGAGACAAAAAAAGAGTGTAACAAAAGATAAATATGGGAGTAGGTGTTAGAATGGAAATACCCGAAGATGATATGACATGTTGGAAGATGCTGGTCACTTTGAACTTTGAGGGTCAGAAACATGAGTACCTAGCAATGGAAGAAGTCACCCAGAAGCTGGGTATTGTGGATGGTTTGGCTACAGTATATTTATAAACAAAGATACCCCTACAGACCAGAGCAATGGCTGTAAACAAAGAAGATTTGTAATATGTGTCTTGAAAGAGCAAAGACCTTGTCTGGGCTCTTCTATCAAATCAGTGTCCAATTCAATTCTAGAGCTTGCAGACAGCCTCCATTTCGAAAACCATTAGACACCAGTGGTCCTCTGTGCTACTCTACAGGCCAGTTTCCAACCATTGCTTTAGGCAGTGGCTTGACTTGGTCATTCTTTGTGGTGTTGGAATTGCCAGGAGTACTTTATTATCTAGAAAATCTTTTGATTCTTTAGATCCACGAATTCTTCAATGTTCTCATAGTCCTGTGGAACAATTCTTTTATTCTGGGTTTTATCTGCAGATGAAAACTTCTCTTCTTTTTACATACCCTCCTTCAAATTATGACTCTCTTTACTTAATATTGAATAGAAATCTTTTTAAGATTTATTTTTCATCTTTATATACTCATTTAAGATCTTCTGCCTTTAAAAGAAATTGTTGAGTCTGATTTTCATGCTGATTGATTCTATTTACAACTTTTCAAGTTTTTTTTTCTTTTCAAGACAGCAGTAGAAGCAATGTTGTATTTCAGAGATCCTTATGATAATTATGAAAACAAAAACTAGCTCAGTAGTGATAATTTAAAAGAAGAAAGTATTAATAGCCTATGTTGATATCTAAGGTTAATAGATTGCACTATTTTCTTTACCTCCAAAATTCAGAATTAATTGAGAAATAAGACATGTCAGGCAAATGCTTACAACAATATCAGTCTTATTAGAGATAAAGTTTAATAGGAACTATGGATGGGAACTGGGGCCAAATGGATTTTTCTAATATTCTTTCTGAATTTAAATGTCTATCCAATTATAGCCAGAGTTGGATGCCTACAGTTATATTGCCTACCCCACCCAGATTCAGTAACAGTATGTACCCAAATGAACTTGGGCTTGATGAAGATTGCAATTCATTCTGAAGAGAGAGAGAGAGAGAGAGAGAGAGAGAGAGAGAGAGAGAGAGAGAGAGAAAGAGAGATATCACAGAAGAGGGGAAGGAGGCTGTGGCCAGTCCTTTCTCCTGTGCTCACCAGTCAAGAATAGCCCATGAAGCCATGCCTCTTTAGGTGACTGGAAGATGTAGGAAATGCATCTTGTGGAAATCGGATGCAAATTTAAAAACATACTAAATTGTCTTAGGAGAAATTCTGTTTTTTTTTTTTTTCTTTTCATGAAGCTTCCTATACCACAATATAGATGGAGATAACACTGTGAAGTATGTAAATATTTTTGATCAGCCCAAAATTCCCAAAACTCAGGCTTGTTCTTCAAAAGCAAGAGCACTAAAACTATGAATAAAGAAAACAAACTCCAAAGGGAAACAATTTGGTGACATTAGTTTTTAAAAAACCAAATAAAAGTAGATAGAGTTTATATTTAAACTCCTTAGAATTGGCTTGGAAATAGTAAAATGAGAGTTTAGACAAGCAGAGATCTTGCAGACAATGCATTCTACTAATATCAACTGAACTCTTAATGATTTGGGGGTTTCATCCAAAGATATTGTCCATAAGGCAATGACACACTCTCTTGAGAACAATTTTATCTGCAACCTGAATGAGTTCAAATTTATGTATTCTACTGGCATAGTCATTCAGAATAAGGATGTCCATAAGACAAGGTGACTTTGAGAGCATTTCAGCCTTTACATTTAACAGATGGACCACAGAGATTGGCCAAGGGAAAGAAGTTTGCAAGCCTGGAAATAATGCCATGGCCTATAAGGGTGACTTTCAAAGAAGGATTTTTGTTTACCTATTTTCAATAAGTCCAATGAGCATGTATCTGTTTTTTTAGGGCCCTCTGGGTACTCATTCAATATGCTCATTTCTCTTTCTCCCTAGGCTTAATGAAAGAAGCTGAGTGCGGTGACTGCTTATTTTAAATTGTATTTTAATTTAACTGGAATTAAAATTAGTGAAGCTTCAAACATTAGTCAATAATTCAGCTATTTCAAACCATTCATCCATTAATATTAGTTCAAAACCTATACGTACCATATGTCCTGAGACTTACTGAAGATATAAAACCGAATGTTCCATTTTTTTTTCTCCTCAATCAGGAAATATATGGGTCCTTTGGGAAGACAAACTTGTAAACAAATAGTTAAAATACGTATGTATCATACATTACAGCACAAGGTACATTAGTGACACAAAACGAGAGACCCGCTCAGAAGGAATCAGGGAAGTTTGCATAGAAATAAATATCAAGAAACATTTCACTCTTTTTTAAAAAAAAGGGATATAAAGAGCATTTAAGCACAATCTTTTCTGTGTCAGGTAGAATAATTTTTAAGATGGTAAACTTTCGATAATATTATTTAGGAATACTCATGGAGGACAATGATCATTTATCTAAGGGTATTCTGTCATAGAGAAGAAAGTTGTGGATATTTTACTTTCATGTTTTTCTTGTTGTAAATTATGGAAAGAGATGGCAGATGCAAAGGAAACCCATGATTTCCCAGAACTTTAAAAAAACAAATTATCAAAATAAGTCTGAGGACAAATTTTGCAATTAGCCAGATGGTTTCTATTCTTTTTCAAAGACTAGGAATTTTGTATGTAGAATAATCATGAGAGAAGATTTTTGCCAAAATGTGAGGAGTTTTCAGGCATATGGAAACTGAAAAGCTGCATGATAAGAAGGTATAAAATTCAGGTTTTCTTTAAACTGAGGAATCAATTTACAGGCCAAGTTGCACAAGTGTTTGTTGTTCACTAGGTGGCAGAATACTAAAAGAATACTCTGGCAGAGTATTCCATTCTGGTTTCATGAATGTGCTAGGTCCTTTGAGTTAAGGGCTTTCATATGGTTGCAAAATTCACTGATTTAGAAGCATTCAATACATATACATATTCTGAAATAGCCTCTGCCACAGATGAAGATTGTTTCCTTAGATAAACTAGAGATTCTAAATTTGCAGGGGACTTTTGTTTATCATCCCTATTTCCTATGGCATGCTCCCAAATCTTAGCTTTATTCTGTTGCCTACTACAAATATTTTCATTTTATTTTTTTCTGGCTTCCCAACTCATAAGCCTAGGAGATATTCTTGAGAACTTCCTCTCTCTCACCCACCCTTAATGCTATAGTAAGTATCAGGACCGAGGTTTGTTGATCCACCTCTTCCACAGCTAGCCTTTCTGACACAGCCTCTCCCTTCCTTGTCCCTTCAATACACTGAAGACACTGCTTCAGTTAAGCTGTCCTCATCTCTTACAGTCTATGTAATTGCCTCCTATCTGTCTTTTCTGCCTTGGTATGACAAAACTAATCTTCCATTTTGTCTTAGTATGTTCTTCCCCAAAATACTCATTTCGTCATTATCAGGCTGTTTGAAAAATACTTCTTACTTTTCAGATGGGAATAAATTTTAAAACAAATTTGTTAAAAACTCCCTCTTGCCAAGAATGTAGGTTGATAGTCACTCTCCTACACTAAGACTATTGGATATCTCTGTTTATGCTGGGCACTTTTTCATTATTTCTCAATATTAATATTTCCATTGAACAATTCCACTGCTATTAATTTTGATGTGGCATTATTTTTAAGGGAAAAAAAAGAATTGAAATATTTATGGGCTGGGGATGTGGCTCAAGAGGTAGCGCGCTCGCCTGACATGCGTGAGTGTGCCCGGGTTCCATCCTCAGTAACACATACAAACAAAGATGTTATGTCCACTGAGAACTAAAAAATAAATATTAAAATTCTCTCTCTCTCAAAAAAAAAACTAAAAAAGAAATATTTATTAATACAAAAACTTATAAATACAATTTGGAATGTTTACATAATGGACTACTGTGTAGTCCCCAAATATAAAGGAGATCTAAATGTGTTCTTAAGAAAATAAAAGTATATTACCAAGAGGAAGAGCAAGGTGCAGAGTGAAATGTGGAGTATGATTCATATGTGTTAGAATATTTTTTATTTATTTTTTTTTAGTTGTAATTGGACACAATACCTTTATTTTGCTTATTGTTTTTATGTGATGCTCAAGATCAAACTCAGTGCCTCGCACATGCTAGGTGAGCACTCTACTGCTGAGCCACAACCCCAACCCCTAGAATATTTATTTCAGTTTTTCACACATATAAATCCATGAAAACACATGAAGCATTGCAGCATAGTTGCTTATAGTATAAATCTAGGGCCATGCTCAATGGATTGAAAACCTAGCTCCAACATTATCATTAGCTCTAAGCCCCTGGGAAAATTAGTCTTTCTGAGCCTTAACTTCAGTTTGAAAATTGGAAATTATAGTTTTAGCTACCAAATAGGGCTGTTGTTAGAATTTAATGGGTTAATAAATTATAACTTACTTTACCAAGTGTGGCAGCTGGTGCCTATAGTCCCAAACATAGCCAGAACATACTGAACCTTGTATAAAAACAAAACAAACAAAGGAAAAAAAGAAAAAGAAACATGCATATATTATTTATTTGGAAGAGTATCTTGCATATTATAAGATCTATATTAGTATTTATTATAAATTTGTTCATTAGTCTACTATTTTCTGTAAGGTGGGTCAAGGAGTTGAAGTATTTTTTAAAAATATGACATGTAAGTACCATTTTATAATATTTAAGAGGAGATAGCCTTAAAAAAAATCAGTGGTTCTCCATTGCTTTAGGTGAATTTCAAATTAATTTGAATGTTTTTTAAGTCCTCTCATGATCAGTTTTCTTCTTGTTTGGCTTCAATTCATGTTCCTCTTCTACACTATGTCACAGGACTTATTCAACTTTCTTTGAATCTATTATTTCTTTCCAATATTCCTTGATTTGGCAGGTTATCCTTCTCTTCTTCAGTCTTGTATGTGACCTACAAGACTCTCATATCACCCCTCCAAAAGCCTTCTCTTTCACCCTTGTGCCACTTTTTGTCACTCACAGCTCTTGGGCATAGACCTTGTCTACTTTGAGACTGCTCATTCAAATGCCTACCTTACCCATTCATAGTGAATACTTGAAGGCAGGAACTACTTTTCTTTCATCTTTGTATTTCTATTGCCTGTCACTATAACCATTCATTTGCTGAATAAATGTTGAATTGATTAATAAATGAACTGTAAACAGAATTCCACTTAACCCAGAAATTCTTTCTCAGATTATCACACATGGGAAAATAGAAACTTCACTTGGAATTTCAGAGTTGATTATGGAAAGGTTACACAGGCTTAAGGAGAGAAAAGGAGATAGATAGTAAAGTATTTCAGTTTAATTACTGTAATAAGAAGCTAGGGAAATACTATAATTTATATCTCAAATGTCCCCCCAATGTCTTGTTTGCCAGACTGTGGTGCTATTGCAAGGTAGTGGACCCTTTAAGAGGTGGGGCCTGGTGAAAGGAAGTGAAGTCACTAGGGGGCGTGGTTAAGAAAGGGGCTATTAAGACATCAGCCTCACCCTTTCTCTCTCTTGTTTCCCAGCTGCCATGAGGTGAGCCGTCTTGCTCTACAGTGGGTTTCCAGACACAACATTCTGCCTCACCAGAAACTTCCAAACCATGGAGCCAAATGTTCATGGAAGGAAACAGCTAAGACTGTGAGTCAAAATAAACCTTTCCACATTTTTAAGTTGATTTTCTCAGACATTTTGTCATACTGACAGAACACTAATACAGGAATAACATGGAAAAGGTGGGTTATAGAACTCAGGAGTTTAATGAAAGGTTTAGTGAGGCTGGTGTGTTAGAATTCTATACAATTTGTACTGGGCTTTTGAAAAGGGAGTATTAGGAGCGTGGATCTCAGACCAGGAAAGGAGATTTTGCCTGGTGGACACTCAGCCTGCTGATGTAGAGGTGATGAGTGGGTGGGTGCTCAGATGGTCCCTAGCTAGGATTCTGTTGATGAGCACATGGCTTGGCCGTTTCTCAGACTGTGAAAGCAGCACTGCTAGCTGCTGTTGGTATCTCTTAGGGGCGGTGGAAAAGTTTATGCTGGCAAACACTGAGGGATGGGATAGAAGTCTGCAGCCACAGAGGCAATACTGACAGGAAGTAAGAGGACAGGAAGGCAGCCCTTTTTCTTTGCCTCATGCCTTCTAATTTTCCTTCATTGCCTATCATTAGCATATAGTTCCAGAAAGACAACTGGCAAGGGGTGTGAGAAAGTAGTTTGCAGAGTTTTAGCTCTAGCATCCAGGAAGACAGGATAGGAGGTTGGACTTGTTGCTGAAAGACAATATTGAAAGAACTGGCCCTCAAAGTATTTTTATTACCTTCCCCAAGTTGGATTTGTAGACCTGAAATAAAATCAGCAGTATCTTTCTATTAAGCGTCTGACTCAGAATTTCAATAAAATATCTAATGTTAATGTAATACTTTAGGATTTTTCAGTGAATTTTCAAATACATTATCTTCAGCAACATAAGTAACCATTTCCATCTTACATGTTGCCCAAATATCAACTTAAGAGATCTTATAAATCTTGGATATTTTAAAAAAATTTTATTTAAAAGTAATTGTAGGCTTTAGACTTACAGGAAATTTACAAAAATAATACAGAGATGTATTTCCAGCAGCAATGTATGAGTGTGCCTATTTACCCTACAGCCTTACCAGTAGGATGTGTACTCTCATTTTTAAAACTTTGTCATTCTGAAATGGTTATCATGCTATCTAAGAATAGGGGATGTTTTCCCGTTTGTGAACATTTTCCTTTTTGTGTCTTCCAGAAGTATTTTAGAATTTTCTTCATATAAGTTTTACAAGTTTCTTTTTGTTATTCCTTTATCTTCTCTATTGCTATTATAAATGAGGACTTCTTCACCATATATCTCTACCTGGTTATTTGTGTTTGAAGGTTTTAATTTTTATGTCATTTTATATCTTGATGTCTTAATCATATTTGCTTGAGTTATTTTTATGATAGATTCTTGCTGTAGCTTCTACATATGAGAGAAAACATTTGACCCTTGACTTTCTGTGTCTGGCTTATTTCGCTTAGCATGATGTTTTCCATTTCCATGCATTTATCAGCAGATACCATAAATTCATTCTTCTTTATAGCTGAATAAAACTACACTCTGTATGTATATATCACAGTTTCTTAATCCATTCATTTATTGACAGACTCCTGGACTGGTTCCATAATTTGGGTCTTGTAAATTGTGCTGCTATAAAACATTTATGTGTTGAAATTCCTATAGTATTCTGATTTTAGTTGTTTTGGATAAATACTGAGGAGTAGAATGCCTGGGTCATATAGTGGTTTTATTCCTAGTGTTTTGGGGAATCTCCATACTACTTTTCAAAGTGGGTATACTAACTTGCAGTCCCAATAACAGTGTATAAGTATACTTTTTCCCTCACATCATCACCAGCATTTATTATTATTTGTATTCTTGATGATTGACATTCTGACTGGAGTGAAATAAAATATCAGTATAGTTTTGATTCGTGTTTCCCTGATTGCCATGGATGTTGAACAATTTCATATATTTGTTGGCCATTTTTATTTCTTCTTTTGAGAAATATATGTTTAGTTTTTGCCCATTTATCGATTGGGCTACTTTTATTTATTTATTTGGTGTTATATTTTTGAGTTCTTTATGTCTTCTGGATATTAATCCTGTTAGAGGAGTAGCTGGCAAATATTTTCTTTCAATCTGTAGACTCACTTATTATGCTTCTAATCATTACCTTTGCTGTACAGAAAGTTTTTAATTTGATGAAGTCCCACTTATTGATTCTTGGTTTTATTTCTTAACCTTTAGTGATTTTGTTGAGGATATTTGTGCCTGTGCCAATATGGTGGTGTTGATCCTATGTCTTTTTCTAGCCATTGCAAAGTTTCTGGTCTAATTCCTAGGTCTTGAATCCACTTTGATTTGACTTTTGTTTAGGATGGAAGATAGGGATATAGTTTATAGTTTCATTGTTCTACATGTGTATATCTAGTTTTTCCAGCAACATTTGTTAAAAAGGCTATCTTTTTTCCAACATATATTTTTTGTACCTTTGTCAAGTATCAAATGCTATAACTATAATGAGTTTGTCTCTGTGTCTTCCATTCTATTGGTCATCATTTCTATTTTGATATCAATTATATGCCATTTTTGTTATTATAGCTCTGTATATGATTTGAGATCCAGTACTGTGATGCCTCCAGCATCATTCTTCTTGCTCAGGGTTGCTTTGGCGATTCTGACTCTTTTATTCTTCCATATAAATTTTAGGACTCTTTTTTATTTCTTCAATGAATGTCATTGGTATTTTGATGGGGATTGCATTGGAAATGTTTAATGCTATTGGTAATGTAGCCATTTAGACAATGTTAATTCTGCCTGTCCAAGAACATGGGAGGTCTTTCCATCTTCTAAGGCCTTTTTTACTTTCTATCATCATATATTCTTTTTGGATTGTTCCCTTTATCAGTATGTGACCTTCTTCATTACTCTCTTCTGATTAAATTTTTCTTGAAATCTGCTTTGTCAGATATGAGAATAACCACTCCTACTTGTTTACATTTTGCATGGGATATTTTTTCCCATCATTTAACTTTCAGCCTGTGGGTTTCTTGCCTATGAGATGAGTCTCTTGCAAACAGCGTATAGTTGGATCTTGTTTTTTAATCCATTCTGCCAATCTATGTCTTTTAATTAGGGAGTTGAGACTATTTATATTCAGTGTTATTATGGATTGATCACCAATTTAAATATATCACATGGATTTTGTTATACAGTGTTTCATTGTCATTATTTTCACCCAAGTGTTGTTTAAAGGAAAAGTTATTGTTTGTGTGAGTGTTAATTTCTTTGTTGAAAAATTTGCTTGGAAATATGCTTAAAATTGGCACAAGCCCCCACCTACATCCTATTAAATGTGCACTGATTTTTCTGTGACTTCTGTGAATTCTCAGGGAACTAAAAAGTTCTAGGCTAAGGGTCAGTCACATTCAATCTAAGAAATATAAATATTTACTGAATTTTCCTCTTGTGCCCAGTAGTAAACTATTTTGGAGTGAGACAACTGGTCAATTTTTTTTGTTGTTATCAATTATACCCAAATAAATTCATTTTCTGCATCCTCATTTTCATAGACACCATGATAAGATAATTATTTTGTTTAAAACATGTAAATGGACTATGGAAAACTAAAACAGGCTAGATTTAAAGTATAAAACCTTGCTAAGCAGCCAATACTACAGCATATTTATTAAAGTCTAAAACCACATCTTTTTACATTTAGAAATGAATTTTTAAAGAATTTTTAGAGTTGAAAAATAATTTTAGAAGGTATTTGGTATGAAATTATACACGTTAATATCTCCAATTGGGTAATTAAATTTTATGACTATACATTTACTAATTTAGATTTAATTTTAATATTATATAAAATCTAAAATCAATGATACATTAAGTCAAGTTTATAATAGATGTCCTAAGAAATTTTATTTTAGATTTCATTTCAAGAAATGTATTGTTATTGGAGAATGTTATCTCTCTTTTCTTTTTTTTTTGCACACAAATGTCTTATTTTTAATCATATATTTTTGCATATGAAGTTATATTTTTCATTTTTTTATAATCAGAACAAAAATATTTTTAATTGGTATACATTTCAGTTGTACAAAAAGGTAGATTTCATTGTGATATATTTACACATATATAAAGCCACAATTTGATTAATTTCACTAAGACCCTCTTTTCCTCCCCTCAATATCTCTCCATCCCATAATTTTGAGCAAAGTAAGCCAGACTCAGAGGAAGAAGTATGTTTTCTCTTCAATGTAGAAGCTAGAGGGGGAACAAAAAGTATGTGTGGGAGGAAGGATGTCATGACATTAGAAAGGAGAACATTAGGGTACAGAGAAAAGATGGGGGGACAGCCTTTTCTTTTGTTACCATAATTAGAAGTAGTGCTGGTCTCTTTAGGTGACACCTTTTCTGAGTGTTAATATACAATGTGTTTGGATGCTTGCCTAATTTATTTGAGACTGGTTCTAAATGAAGTAAAATATTGAAGATTTAATTACTAACTTACTAAGTTACCTTATAGTATCAAATAAACTAATAGGCATGAAATTCTTATGTTTACTTTGGAGATCAATGAAACTAAGGATTTAATTCTATTAAATTATCAGAACAACATTGTGGGTATTGAGTGGACATGGAAAGTGGAATAAACACAGTTTGAAAATCCCATTTGTAGAAGTTGGAAATGTAACTCAGAGGTAGAATACTTGCCTGGAATGTGCCAGGCCCTGGAATTGATCCCTGGTACCACAAAATCCATTTGAATAAAAATAAATCAACATCAACATCACACTGAATAAACATGAAACTAAAATGATTAATTAGTTGAAGCTCAGAGTTTAAGGGAGTTTTAATAGTGATTTCATTTTTAACATTGCATAATGGCAATTGAACAATTTAGTAACATTGTTAGTAGTAATGTGTACAGTATTATAATATAATTCAAAAAATCCTTAAAAGACAATGAACAAAATAAAGAATATCTACCCTATTTTTAAGGAAGGTTAACTCCTGAATAAATATATCAGATTTATAATTTAGATCATTTTATTGGGTATTAATGAAGTATAATATAGCACATAAATTCTTGTACATCTTAAGTGAATACTCTGAAACGGAAATTTAAACAAATCATCTGACCTTTCTGTAGATGGTTCTTAGGATTTGGAAACTGAGACCTAGGATATATTGTAAAGGATCTTTAAAACTGATTTCTCTTTGAATCATATCGATAGAACTATGTAGTTTTTAGACAGAGAAGCATGATTAAACTCCCAGTTTCTAGATGACATAGGAAAGGAAAGAGAGTGAAATCTCTCTCTACATAAACAAATCGTGCCTTTTCTAACAATGCTTCCACTATGCAGGACAAACTAGTAGGATTTGTAGTACTTCAATCCTGTTATTCAGTAAAAACAAGGGAAATACAAATCATAATCCAGGATTTTACTTGGATATCTGAGAGATTATTTGGTGAAAGAATCATTGTGTGGACGATAAAGAGGAAGAAAAATTAAAGCTCCACTCCACTCCAAAAGAAATGAGGAGGACGGGGGTGGGTGGGGGTGGGGGTTACTTTATCACATCAACTGGAGGAATGCACAGAAATGTGAGAATGCAGGCCAAGCATGGTAGCTTGCCTGTCAACCTTGCAGACATGTCACCTGCGTTTCATTAGGATGAATTATCACATGGATGTTTGGAAGTTTCTAGGAGATTATTTCATTATCTTAGGGATATATATGTATATATGCATATCTAATATATAATATTACACACACACGCACACATGCACACACGCACTTTCTTAAAAATTTCTGAAAATTTATCAGGTGAGATTTTAGAGAACTGAATGGTTTTTCTGATGATTTATTCTCTGCTAACACAGTTCTGTGGCTTGAACTTTGGTTAGTCCTCAGTGTTGCACAGAAACATTAGGGAATCACTAAGTTGCTCAGAATCCTTCAAACCTTAGAGAGCTCCATTTTATGAGGTCATTGCTTCCTGAATACCTAGTTTTATCTAAAGTGCAGACCAAATATCTACTATATAACCAGTTAGACATTTAACATAGAAATTCTCTGACTTCTGAAATCGCATAACTCCTCTCATTCTCTACTCTTTGCACTCTACTAGTCTCTCTCCCTCCTCTCTTTTTTTCCCCATTTAGAAACTGGAGAAAGGTCCTGAATATGCCATTAGAGAATTGAAAAAGTGAGCAGAGAAGATTTGCTCCTTGAAGGAATATTTTCTGAGAATCTCCTAGGCATCAGCCTATAGGATGATGTTCAAATATTGTTTTAATTCTTTGGAAAACCTACAGAAGCTATTTTTAAAGGTTTATGACAGAAGAAAGTATCCTGTTTAAAACAAACAAAAAACACATTAAATTCACATTCAATCTGGCTAATTCTACTTGGGGGAAAAGACAATGACAATGTGGCTGATACCAAAGTAAATTTACCAGATGCCCCTCAAAAGTATTTTTGTTTTGTTTTCCAATCTTCCAATATTATAGTCTATACAATCTATATTTTAAATAAATTTATAATTGTCAGGTTTTTAAAAGAAAAACATGTTTATGCTTTAATAAGTTTTATGAGACTCAACTTCACCATAAAATAGTTCCATTTGTGAATGGAATTTCAGTTTATTTAATCTTCCTGGCTCTTTTCCAAACCACCACATTGATCATATGTATGTAGCTTGCCAAATTAACTGAGTACATTAACCTCTTACAGCCATCTGACATAGAGAATCACTATGTTAATTTATGAATTGGTCCTTGTATATGCTCTTGTCTTTTCTGTGTTGTTTTAATGTTCTGGTGCCAAACTATTCACTTGTTCTTTCATGCATTCATTCTTTTATAGAAAGGGTTCTGGTGGGAATATCTGCTCATTGCTTTCTTCTAGGACATCAACCTCCTCCCCCCAAAGTCCACTAGCAGCATTCAAAATTTGGTGTCTGCTAGCAGGCCTGTGTTCTTTTGTATGGACCAGAGAAATAAATAGAGAAGGCAAAAATGAAAGAGGTGCAAGAGAGACGCTAAGAACAGAGATGGATGAAAAGCCCTGACAGCATGCAGACCCCTGGTCCCAGTTGAACTTGAAACTCAACTCTATTCCTGATCTTGGAATTTGAGAGGCCCCTGTTTCCTTTCTGTACATTCCCTTACATTTAACCTAGTCTCAGTGGGGGAGTCTCTTAACTGTAAATGATTCACTTCTAACCAGCATAATTCAGTATTACTAAATGGTTATTATTGAAATGCTGATGGGTTTGGGGACTTTTTAGTAGGTGCTAGGAAACAAAGATAAATAAGACATGGCCCCTGATCTCAAGCATCCTTAATTTACACAAATGTTCTTAAGCACAGGGGAATGCAGACAAAGTATATTTTACACAGTGATGAATTTATCTTAATACCTAAAAAGGTCAATAGGGGTCACTCATGATTCACTGAACCACTTTTCACAACTACTTAACCAAAACACTAAGTATTTATGAGCTCATACATTTTCTTTCATGATCTTGTTAATAGGTTATACTAAATAACTGTATAGGAGTAAATGAGACAGATTTGCCTTTATAGTGCTAAAACAGCATTTATAATTCCCTAGGATCCTGACAATATTGTCTTAGTAATTTAAGAGTCAACATTTCCATTTCAAATACCAAACAATCAGAACAATTGTCTAAGTTGAAACTAATGGGATTATAGTACCCTTAGGGTGCTAGAAGCCACCACAAGAGAACTTCCCATGTACTTATCTACATATCAAGACAAAATGACAATATGTACCAATACTGAAAGATAATAAAAACATTGCTTGCATTTCTGTTGCCAGTATTTCCCTGGAAATAGAATTGTTTCCCTGTCTTGTGTGGCTTTTAAGTAGGGCTCGCTCGGTAAAGTTCTGAACTGATGAAGAGGGGAGCTCAACCCTTGATTTTCAAGCATATTTTACTGGTTATTATTACCCAATTAATCTCTCTTGTCTGAAGCTGCATGTATGCTCTAGTATCAAGGCCAGCTTAAGTACATGGCCAAATACAGGTGACTGGTGGGTACATGATTAAAGAATACATGTTAATGGGACTTGTGATGTGCTTTGGGATATGACTTCTGTGAACCTGATATATCTATAGCTATATTAGTTGGCCATGGCTACCATAATACAGTACCATATTTTGGTGGCTTAAACAATGGAAATGTATTTTCTCACAATTCTAGTGGCTAGATGTCTGAGATCAAGGTGTTCAGAGGGTTGATTTCTTCTGAGGCCTCTTTTCTTGGCCTTTCTCCTTATAGACAGCCACCCTCTCCCTGAATCTTCATATGAATTTCATTCTGCATGTCATATATGTAGCCTAATCTCTTTAGGGAGAGATTTTTTCTCTTTATTGGATTAGGGCTCAAACAATGGCTACATTTTACTTTAATTACTTCTTTAAAGACCCAATCTCTAAATTTAGTCACATTCTGAGCTCAGGATTTAAAAACATGAATTTTCAGGTGACATAATTCAGTCCATATATGCAACTTAACTATATTGACAACTACAGATGATTAGTGGGCAATTTAAAAAATAAATAAAAATAAAAACAAGTTAATGAGACTGGTCATGTGATATGCCTTGGAATAAGAATCCTGTCAACCACACTTGTCCTATTGGTACATTAACAAGAGAGTCAGATGAATAGGTCTGTCTGTGGTTGCTCAGACCTGGATTCAGGCTTTGAAGCTATTTAGGAATATCAGTTTTTCCCAAATCTGGATCTGTTTTAACTCACAGTTCAAAATATATATGTTAATCCTTCCATGTGTAAAAAATTATTGATGAACTTAATTAATGTCATGAATTGTAGTGTGTGTGTGTGTGTGTGGGTGGGTGTGTGGGTGTGTGGGTGCACGCAGCTGCTAGGTAAAGTATTTCTTAAGTGTTCAATAACAGGGAATCTTTAGGCTTTTGCTAAAAAGAAAGTTGACTATTAAGATACGGGTAGGTAGCTATTGTGCTTTTCTTTAGCATGGTTCCTTGAAGATTTGTAATCTTTGCTAAACACCAAAAAAAAAAAAAAAAAAAAAAAACAGCCACTTAGTAGAGTAACTGTTAAGCATCAGCTATTAAGTAGTACCATTGCTAAAAAATGAAAAACAAAAGAAAAGGGCCATCTGGGATACAAGAAAATGTTTTTATAGGTCTCCACAGGATCCTTTCAAGAATGCATGAGGAGAGGAATAAGTGCATATCTTTGGAAAACCAAAGAGTAATTTAGAAAAAAGAAAAATGTTATTTTTTTAAAATGAAGGACAACTAAATCATTTAATGTTTTCCATATGATAGAGTTGTTAAAGTTAAAATCAGTTTTGTTGTTAATCTGTGTTTAATATTTATCTGTGTGTTTATTTTTAAATATTTATTTTCAGCTCTTGCTATTTTCTAAAATAACTATTCTATGCAATATGCTGTATATGTAGGTAGTAAAAATTTAAGGGTGGTGTTTGCAGAGTTTATACTGACTATACCACTTGATGTATAAGGTGATCTTGAGAAATTATAGGATACCTTATAATCTTCAAAATCTGTAGCATATCAACAAAAATTTGAAGAATATAGTATCTCCATTAACCATAAGAAGATACTTTAGAGGCAACTTATTAATTCAATACAGATTTTACAAATCTGCTATAAAACAGAGCATCTTTCATTTAATCAGCCACTAAATACAGATCTGCAAAAAAAATCAGATAAACTTTCTTGTATTCAGAGGGGAAAAAAAAATTGGTCAAATGCCATTTCTTTGAAATAATACCTCTTGATCATCTGTACCAACACAGAAAGAGACTTGAGCTAAAGAGAAATTAATGTAGACTCTTAGAAGTTGGACTAGCCTCTTGGAAAGACTGTCTATACTTGTTGGCTTTCTAAGACCGGTGAAGTCTTTTTATTTGGCTTATAACCAGGCAAGAGTGAGGAGCGTAAGCAGTCATTCGAGCATAGTTCTTGGGTAGCTCTAAATAATAATCATATATATTTTGTTATTAGTAGGAAAATAAGAGGGCCGATCTATTCCTTGTTGAATACTTCATCAATGTTTCTTGGCCACTCCTTAATTTAATTTCTAGCAGCTCTAAGCATGAAAAATATCTATATTGGCACTGCAGTTCTAATCAGTTTTCTAATTGTGTTTGTGTGTTGTTGTTATCATTTTTGTTGTTGCTTCTTCCACAGATAGTTGCTAAACTGGAAAATAATTAAGTATGAATGAATATGGACAGTGCCACATAGTGGTAAGTAAGAACTGTGAGTTTGGGAGGCGGGGTTCAAATCCCTGTCCTGCCAGTGTGATGTTGAGCATATTATGTCTTCTCTTCTTCAGATTTATCCTCTGTTAAATGGGTATAGTAATAATATGGTGGACTTTTGTGGTTGTAGGAATTGAATTTACATAATAGATTAAGAAACTGGGAGTAATTTTATCATCTTGGTAAAAGTGTTAGCTGGCACAGTTTGCCAAAATAAGTACCTCATATAATTAACTCTCCTGTAAGATTTTTTTTGTTCATATCCCAAATATTTATGGTATGTCTGATCTTTTTTTGCTAATTTAATCAGGACCTATACAGGTCTGGTATGTTTGCAAGGCCCACAGGGGAACATTACTCCACTTCAGTTGATCCAAAGAGCCAGTCTCCTCCTTCCCTCCTTGCCTTCTCTCCTTCCATCCCTCTTCTTTTTTTGCTTCTCTTCTCCCTGTCATTCATTAAATATGTACTAAATTTAAGGCACTGCATTAAGGTTGAAGAGATGAGTATCCCCCAAACTTCAAGGAACTGATAGATCAATTGGAACAGGAGTATGTGGCACAGGTAAGTCAGCAGTCAATTTCGATAGAGCTTGGTTGCTGCTGTCACAGAACTAAGCACAGGGTCCTAGGAGAGCTGCTATGAAGGGGATTTAGCCCAAAGTGGGATAGTGGTCTGAGAGGAGCAGGAAAGCCACGGTGAAAAGCTTTCTGAAAAAGCTAAAATCTGATTCAACCTGGGGACTGATAGATTTGGGTGGGAAAGGTAGTCTGTTAGTGGATGGAGAGGAAAGAAGATACAAGATAGAGAAATGCATGTGGCATGTTGAAAGACTAGAGGTGAGAGGGTGTTTGTCAGATTTGGAATATGGAAGAAGATCAATGATATGTAGGAATCTGGTGAAATATGAAGGGGGTCAGTTAGTAAAGGTACATTTAGTCCATCTTAAAGAGTTTGGAATCCCCCCCCCAAAAAAAAAACTTTAAAGACTCACTAGGGATTTTAAGAAGTTAAATGTTATGACCTGACTTGAATTCTAGACAGAATCTTCTTAGCACTGTGGGAAACAGATTTGAAGGAGCTAAGGTTGGATGTCAAGTTGATATTTGTAAGTATATTACAGCAATATATGTGAGAAATTAGAGTCTAGCTAAGGAAGGACCAATGGGTTGAGTGAAATATACACAACCGAGAAGTACAATTTTCAGAATTTGGTGACTGCTCAGATTTGGAAAATGAGATAAGCAGGGATGCATCCAGATGACCACTGATTAGGGCATCTCAGAGGCAGTAAAGCTGGTCACTGAGATTAGTCAATAAATGTCTGGGGCTCAAAGATACATGGGAATAGAGAGAGATTTAGTGTAAGGTAAGAGGTCTTATAGCATTGGTAGCATGAAGAGCAAGAGTTTGGAGTGAGATGATAATTAGCCAAAGACAATAGTTTGAAGCATTATCATCTGAAGAGTGTTTATACTTTGTAATTGGCAGGTGGGGAAGAATACTGTGAATTTCTTTTCAAAATACCCAAGTGAATGTGGAAATATATTTAGATAAATAGGCAGCACAGGAAGATGAAAGAGGTGAGCATTTGACAGTAATCAGGGATGCCAGTAGAGGTCTGATGCAAGGATGTTTCTGCAGGTGCAGGCCAAGGTGGAGTTTAGTGAATTTTGACATTAGCTGTGTGGACCCTGATGTCTTGGCACTGTAGACTTTCCTCCTAGCATTAGAAGCATGTTTTAATCAAAGGTTCTCGTGACTGGATTGAAATCATTGTTTTTCCTTGATTCATGGTTGGGAAGCTTAGCAGAGGATGATTGAGAAAAGTCTCATTCTCTTGATGCCTGCCTGTTTTTCAATCCTAGTGATGAAAGATTTTCATTTCCATGGTATACTTAAGAGAAGGAAATTAACCCTGCTTGACCATCTACTTTGTTCCCAGCATTTGGACTCTTGTATTATCTGAATTATTTTACAAATAAGGAAACAGATTCATCAGGTATAAAAAAAAATACTGAGAGTTACACAGCTATGAGGTCACAGAGCAGGAATGACAAATTGGTTAGGTTCTTCATGTTACTTTCATTCTCAATTGCATTCAGGGTACAGAAACAGTATAAGTTGATTTATCTTAAGTATTTGGTGCAGTAATAGAAAGCTGGCTAGAGAATCGGGAAAGAGAAAAATACTAAAGGAGCAAATTAAGAATGGGAAATGGGACACAATCATAGATGAAGAGGATATTAATATTTAGAGAATGGTAAGGAAAATTCTATACTGATAAATTTAAAAAAATAGATATATTGGATGTTCTTCGAGGAAGATACAGAAAATATATGTAACCTAAGCTTATCAGGGAAGAAATATAAAATCTAAATAATTAGCCATGGAAAAACACAAAAAAGTTGATAAAGAATCATGAGACAAAACAGTGCCAGGTCCGAATGGTTTTTATAGGAAAACATTATACACACAAAACATTTGTTTGCTACCTCAACTGTCCCAGATCATAAAAGAAAAAGTTCTTGAATATATTTGTATCTTTTTAAAGAAAATAACCCCAAAACATTATAATTGTCAATATTTATTAGTATGAATTTTAAAATCCTTAATCGTTAAACAATATCTATAGAGATATATGAACACCAAATATAATTTAGAATAATAATGATCTAGAGTAGAAAAACGTAATAAAACAATAGATGTTAAAGGATTATAAAAGAAAATAGTTATTCCTAATAAAGGAAAAAAAAACTTTTGTGAAAGTATATAAACTTGCATTATGTTTATGCTTTAATATACAGAGTGTAAATTATCATTTAGATTTTATGTGTAAATCGTTTGTACAGGGTACATTTGGGGTTTGTGTGCTAGGGATTGAATCCAGAGCCTCATGAACAGCAAGCACATGCTCTATCACTGAGTTCCCCCAGCTCTTCCCATATGATTAAAATAGCAGATTGTGAATTGGAAAGAAATATACAAGGTTTCATTCTGGGAGTATATACCATGAGGATCACTGAAAATTGTTAGGATTATTACTACCTACAAACATTTATTGAGTGCTTAGAAATCACTGTGAAAAGTACACTGGATATTTTACTGAATTTAAATGTACTTGAGGCTTCAGAGGGTACACAGTGTGATGTGTCAGAGTCCATCTCAAACCCATAGCTGCTTGTCTGACAGAATGAGGTCTTCAACCATGCTCTACTGCTGGAACAAGAGAGTTCTGTAAGATGGCTAGTTGGGGACAAATGTGCACACTTCATTTTATAGACAACATTGCTGTATTTTTTTGCTGTCTATTATTATGGGAAGTTTAAGCAGAGAATATCCATTTTCACATAGCTACAACAATGACATATAACAAAGAAAAAATGATGACAATAAAAACATGCTTGGAATAATTTAAGCAATCATGTTATAGGAAATCACTGACTCCTGACGTGTGTGAAAGATGACTTAAATGGAAAGACATATCTAATGCTTGTATAGAACTACGAGGATGTCAGCACTTCCAAAATTATTCTATAATTCAACATCATTCAATCTAAATGATAAGGGTTCCACTTGATGTTTCTGAAGTTTATCTGGGATACAAGAATAAAATAATACAAAAGAAAATTATTGAAATGAAAGACATGATGTGTTACTTGCCATTCCAAATATTATAGGTAGTTTGAATCTCCTCCTACTACCACTGGTTTATATGAAGGTTATTAACTTACTATGAAAACTGTTATATATCTATATTACTTGACCTGGGAAAACACACACATAAGATATTGAATAAAAATAGAATTAAAGAAGTTGGTAGAGAATGAAATTATTTATGTAAAGTCATGTATGTCTGTAGTTATTTGTAAACCTAGAGAGAATTCTGGAAAGATGTTCACCAAATGTCGGCAAATGTCTTTGATTATTGATGCTTTGATGAGAGGTTTTAATGATACTTTTTGTCCTGTTTACATTTCAAACATTAAGCATGTATTAGATTCAAAAAGAAGGAAATAGGACAAAAGGTAAATCAGTTATTAGATTTACTATTAATAATAAGGTAATAATATTAGATCCAAATACATGAACTCCAGGGTTTGTGTGCCTTGGAGGAGAGAGGGTCTGGAGAGATGATAGTAAGCACACCATTCCACCAGCTGCATTGTTTCAGAGGAATTGGCACTTTGCTAAGCCCTTTAAACACCTTGATGTTTGGTCCAGAACTCCTAATTACAATATCAGATATTTGTAATAAAAATAATGCAGGGGCAAAATATCCCCATCTTTTTTATTTAGATCCTTGGCATACATTATTTGCCTGTAAGATTGTAGTGCTCATCTCATCCTTTTGTAGAGATGAAACTGTATTCCTAAAAAGACTAGTCTGTTTTGAAGTATACTGTTTTTATGGGCTTAAATTCAAAACCATAAATGATATGATAATGAAATTTGCAGCTGTTAAGAATTCTTGGAAGATGCCTTTGTGTTCAAAAGATAGGAAGACTGAAGAGGGAAAAATGTTTGCTTAAATTTAAAATGAAAAGCATTAAGATGAAATGAAGCTGCAGAAAAATTTAGAAAATTTGTTCAACCTATAGGGGTGGCTTGCTCCCTGGGGAGCCAAGTATGAAGGAGAGTCAGGTGTTGTGTGACTCTATTGTATTGAGGTAACTGATATTTTTAGTCTTGTATTTTTTTCCCCAGAAAACTAGTAGTCAATATCATTGTAATATTTTAACACTACTTGATCATTAATTATAAAGGCAGATTTTTCTTCTCATATCTTATTTAAGGAGATGCTCTATATTCTCCAATATGACTTAGTTAAATTTGGACCCAGTAGTCATAGTATTTAGCAGATCATGTTTCTGGCTTGCCTTTATATATGAAACATATTGTACAGGAATAGTTTGGAGAATATATAACATATTCATAAACAGAAGAAACTGGAAAATGTTAATGAAGTTATACTTTAACAAGTAAAATGACAGGTAATTCAATAACTAGATAATATCAAGAAGTGCTCTCCCGTGATCTATTTTATTCTATATCATTTATTAGAAGATATTTACCTTAATAATTTACTTTTAGCATATATCCTTAGCCCTGACCTTACATTTATGCAGTTTTCTCCATTAATCAAAATATTCATCATTTTCAGAAAATTTCACATTTATTGCCTTATTTGATATTCACAAAAACACTTGAAGATGAGAAAAATACTTAGTCCCAAGTTACTATGTGTATGTGTGTGTGTGTGTGTGTGTGTGTGTGTGTATAATACATAATTATTATTATTATAATTCTAAATTTATAGATTAAAAATGAAGGAAGAAAACTTATATATAAGCATAGCACATTACAACTCTTCCTATATATTTTAATGTTCTTCAAGTCTTTGACCTTAGGAGTAAGTAATATGCAGTATATGCAGGAACATATAGTCTAGTTCATTTATTCAGCAAGTATTTTTTCTGTGCCTATAAGTTTCTAATATCAGGAATATAGAAGAACAAGACAGATTATGTTTCTGCCCTCACAAAGCTTACATTCCAGTAGTTAAATAGATACATAAATGTTTGTTTTGTATTGATAGGTCCCTCAAATAAAAATGAAAGAGATATAGGGTATAGACTGAAGGAATGCTTATTCTATAAAGTGTGATTGCCAGTGCTTCTCTGATGGACCAACATTTGAACAGAAACATGACTTGAGTAGGAATGTGAACTCAGGGATATGGGGATGGGGCAGAATTCCAGGAATAGGGAAGAACATGTGCAAAGACCCTGAGACATGCATCTTCAAAAAAAATCAAGAAGGCCCATATGGATGAAAAGATCAATAGGTTAAGACAATATAGCTATGAGAGGCCATTTATACCTCTCCCTAGCCTGAGCAATCCCCCAAGCCTTTCTGGCTGACCTAAAAGATTTAAGGAATAGGAATGCATGAAGGGGCTACAGAGAGTGTATCTTGGTGCCATAGATAGGCAGGTAACTTCAGTAGCTGATGGTTGCTCAAAGACCTAATGAACCAGTGGAACCAAGTATATCTCAAATGATATGAGAAGAGGATTCTCAGTGATTTCTGGATGAAACTTGAATGCAGGAGGATAGTTGAGCCTCTGGAGACCATAGATTCTCTTGGGAAAAAAGAAGAAAGGAGTAATTAAAAAAATTCAATGGGTTTATATACTGAAACATCTGATTTACTAAGACCCAAAAGAGACCTTTAAACCTAAAAGGACCAAGCTCCCTTGAAAGTATTTGAAAGATTTAAATAAATTTACTGAGTAGGAGTGGAAACTTGAGACAGGATGACATCATCCTTGGATTTTAAAAGTGTGTTTTTTGTACATCTGAGTTATAGTGTGCCAATTCTGTCTCTTGCTGCATTAGTGTATTTGGCATACTACACAGTAAAAGACTATCACACGGCATGTAAGCTGCCATGAATCCAAACTGATTAATTTGTAGCTTTTAAACCACAAACCATCCTCAAGAGAGGTGACTTTCCACATTTCTACAACTCTTCTTTATTTTTATGTCCCTGAAAATTTCCACTCTCACCCTAGTGTGGTCAAATTATGGTTCAGATTCCTCCCAGGGTACTCCTAATGCCTCCCTGTAAATCCGTCGGTTTCCATAATTTAGCAGCTCTACCTTGGTTGCCTTGCTTCCCTCGTGTCTGCCCCAGCTTATGGTCTTGGATCTAGAGTGGCTGTCTACATATCTTGAGCTTGTCCCAACCAATATCAATATATCATCCATGGACCTGCCTTTTCCTCTCAAAGCATGATCTAACTTTTTAAAAAGTCCGTATCTGAAGACATGAGCTCATACTCCATCTTTAGTCGGAGACATTGACTCTCAAAGTTTACATGGCCCTCCCCTCCTCAGCATCCCCCACGATGCTCCTCTAGCACTGATAAATCATTTGCTTTAAACAAGTCTCTGGCCCTCTGGGAGGGTGTTCTAAGTCCATTACTGCTTTTGGCACTTTCACTTTGTCCCTCAGAAACATTCTGCTAAAAGTTTGGTGTCTATGGTAGATCATCTTCATTGGTTCAGTTCTAGGGTATAACTAGGTTTGGGAGCAGCTAAACAATCTGCTTTGTATTATTCAGAGTAAATGACATTAGCTGCTATAAAAAAGTCTTGGTGATTTATTTCTCACTGAAGTCTGAAACAGGTTGAATGCTCTCTTCAAAGCAGTCACTTAAAAAGCCTGCCTAACTCTTTCCATCAATGTGACTACATCATCTCAGAATCCTTTGGTTCCAGCCATGTAGACAAAATAAAATGTTTGCAAAAGACATTTTAAGGGTTAGGCATAAAAGTGTGCAGAGTTCTATCTGTGTGTGCATGGACCTGTCTTCCCTCTCAAAAGGTTATTTAACTTTTTGATGAAAGTCCATGTCTGAAGAGGAGCTGCCAAATACAGAGCAGCACATGCATATGGAAGAGCACTAACAGTGTCTGCCATTATCTATTCTTTGGGATACCAAAGATCAGATGCAGGTGACTTTTATACAAAGAAAAGACCAACTCCATCCTCAAGGGAGATGACATGAATCTCAGCCTGTCTGTCACTCTATCTAGCTTCCAAGTCTGGGACAAAAATGCCTTTTCTTTATCCTATAATCTACAAACTAAAATAACAAATCATTCCTCCTCCCACCCTACATGCCTGTTGTACAGATAGGGATAAAGGCCAGGAGCACAAACTTAGTGAACTTTTCAGTGGGAAAAGGGAAGGAAGGATGACCTGCAGAAGTCACTGATTCATGGCAACGCTGGAATTCTTCACAGCAAGTACTGTGATGACCTGCTTCTTGTGCAGGTGGGGAAAATTCTCTGTTGAGCTCCTGTTTGTGCGTCTTTTCTCTGACTTTTGAGAGGATTGTTTTTTTTTTTTTATTGTTCTCCTTGATCATGTCAAAGATGGCTGTTGGTGGCTGTAAGTATCAAGGATTTAAAAAATCTAGAGGAAGGCAAGCATGGTGATGCACTCCTTTAATCCCAGTGGCTCAGGAGGCTGAGGCTGGAAGATCACAAGTTCAAAGCTAGCTAGCTTCAGCAACTTAGCAAGACTTAACTCAGCAAGTCCCTGTCTCAAAATATAAAATAAAAAGGTCTGGGGATATGGATCAGTGGTTAAGTGTTTTGGGGTTCAATTCCTGGTACCAAAGGGTGGTGGTGGCAATCTATAAATCATGGAGTAATAAAGCTTTGTTTTAAGAGTAAATATGTGGGGTCTTAGACCTCAATGTGTAAACACATTAAAAATACACATATTGGCAGTTTATACAGAAAGTTTTACTGCTAAGGTGTAGCCAAAAGGCTCTAAACTATAGGTAGCACATGGTTTTACTGTGGTTGCTGTCTACATGCAAGAAGATTTTCTTAGCAGTGGCATCATTCAAACTTAAGAAAAGGAGAGACAATAGGAAAGCACCCAGGCTTTAGCAAGTATACACTATAATATAGGAAAAAGTAATTACTGGCTTTTGAGACATGGTGGGTTGAACAACATTTGCTTTCCTTAAACTCAGAATGAGTCTGACACTTACAAAGCTCACTGCTCTAATTAGGTAGGCAGCGCTAGATCAATTAAGAGTCAGGGAGAAAATTTAGGGGCCTTAATTCTGAATTCCTATGGCTAGTTCACAGGCTCAAGAAAATGCAAATATTGTAGATTGACATGTAGACAGCCTTAGACATGGGGAACCATGCCTAAGAAATACACAAAATTTGAAATGACAGGGGTACTGAAATGTATTAGTTCCCTGGAGCAGAGAATGAGTATAAGCATCAACAGCAACTTTAGTTTACATATCTGCTCAGGGTGATTCTCCATTTGAAACTAAGGAAAAGCAGTGAGCCTCTTCTATAATAGTCAAGTTTCTTAGGACTAGAATTCTTAGGACTAGAATTCCTAATAAGAAGTAGTGGTATTATCCTAGTGAGCTATTACAAAATAGCTATTGCTGTACATCTGCTCTTAATTCAGGCTCTTCACAGTGTGACTTTGTAACTCTTCTACTCAAAAGTTCACTCAGTAGTCATTAATAGAGGCAAGGGCTGTAGCTCAGTGGTAGAGTGCCTGCCTCACATGTGTGAGGCTCTGGGTTTGATCCTTATCACCACATAAAAGTAAATAAAGCTATTGTGTCCATGTATAACTAAAAAAATTTTTTTAAAGTCATTAAATATAAAGGAAACAAACTTCATGATGAAGATAAGCAAAAATAATAAGGATTTATATCTTCAAGGGCCTAAAGATCTAAAACAACTACTTATGAAATATTTGAAGAAATAAAAAATACAATAGAAAGTCACATAGAAAAAAAAGAACATTACCAACAAACATCTAGAAATAAAAAAATCAGGTTTTTGAAGATGAAATTTTAATGAATGGGTTAAATAGCTTATAAGACACTGATGAGGAAAGCATGAATGAGCCTGAAGATAGAGTCATCTATTCAACAAATACTTAACAATTAATTCAGCATTGTATGTATATTACTAGTCCCTTGCTATGTGTCAGTGAATAATACAGGTAAAGATGCTTGTCCTTAGGGAGTTCATTGTCTTATGGGAAGAGAAAGACAAAAGAAAGGAGCAATTTGCTTAAATTCCCCCAGAGTCACACAGAAAAAATACTTTCCCAGACTTTTGAGTCTAGAAGAAACATGAATACTTCTGATTAGTGGTGGATAGGAGGAGTCATTATGCACACCACATTTCCTGATAACAGTGCTTATAAGACACCGACTTTAACTTGAAACCAATAAGAAAAAGACAAAATTTAAAATGTATGAATTTGTAAATTAAAGCACTTTCAAAGTAGCTTATGGATTGAAGAAAAAATTCTAATGGTAATTCAAAAATATTTGGGGTGACAATCATAATAGAAACAGTATAGAGAATTCTAAGTCATATGAGACTTTGATACATTTACAGATGCGAATTTTCCAAAACAGTATGGTAAGTTGGGATATCCAATATATGATTCTGAAATTATTGATACACAGATTGAAAAACAAATAAATCTCTGCCTACGACATATGAAAAAAATGAAATTTATATTGTTAAATACTTAAAATGATATAAAAACTTTAAAACATTTATAATGTAGGATAGGAAAGTGTCTTTTTGGCTTAAGGGGAAAAAGATTAATTTAAAAGGACACAAAAGATGTTAATCATACAGAAATATTTGACATATCAATTCATTAAAATTAAGAATTATTTTATCATAAGAGGCAAGTAAGTCACTGAGAAATGGTGTTTTCAATATATATTGACAAGAAATGACTGGTACCTAGAATATATAAAGCACTGCTGCAAATTAATGTAAAAAATGACAAAAAACCCATACCAAAGACAAGCAGGTATTTCACAAATGGCCAAGAAACATAAAAATATATATAACCTTGTCAGTAATCAGAGCTATTAAATTCAAGACCATAATAAATGAACTTTTTCATGAAGGCTTGGTTCTTGTTTTTTCTAGGACAGAGGAAAAATCATTGCCAAGAAAGATGCTATGATGTGTTCTTATATTTAGTGATTGATGAAAATAAATAAGATTAAGCATTATTCATTTATTTAGTGATTGATGAAAATAAATAAGATTAAGCATTTATTCATTTATGTATTTAACACGTTTATTGAGTATCTTCTATGTACTAAGAACAGTGCTAACATTGCATAGTTTTCTAAAATAAATCATTTAATTATGGAATTAGGAAGGTTTACAGAAAATCTCTTAACACTGCCATAAAAGTTTTATAAGTTTACATTTACTATACTACCAAATATGTTTCCATAATAGTTGTATAAATTTATAATTTTACCAATAGTAGATGATACTAGCACTGAATATTATCACTATTAAAAACATTTACCACATGTAGACAAAGGTATTAATAGTCAACTTAAAAAAGAATAAATAAACATGAACACTGAACTAAATTTAAAAGCATGTAATCTCATTTATATTTAGAAATGCAAATTAGGTAGCACTATATCTTGTTCATAGTTTGGCAAAGATAAAAGATAGAACCAAGCATTGACATGAATGTAGGGATAATTACAAATACTACTCTTAGGACCTCAAATTGGCACATCCATTTTGGAGAACAATTATTTTAAAAGGTTAAATTGACAACACTTTGACTTAGAGATTTCACTGAAACTCATGACACAGATGCACAAGTACATTATGTAGAAAACTGTTTCTTGAGGATATTTTGTAATAGGAATGAATTGTAAAGAATTAAAATATTCAAAAGAGTTGGTTAAAGAAATCTTGTTATTTTTCAGGTTGGTAGATAATTATTAATAATTCTTGCAGGGATATTTATTTATTAGCATGAAGAGTTATTCATTTTATATTAAGTGAAAGAAGTAGGTTTAAAACAATACATATATAATACTTGTATATATATTTTTCATTGTGCACAAAAATTCATACATATGTATGCATAGGAAACATCAGAAGATAAGCATAGGAAAATTCAAAGAGCAATTATTTCTAAATGTTGAAATTTTAAGTGATTTTACATTATTTTCTTTTTGGGGGACATATTTACTTTTAAGCTTCCTTTTATTAGGTGAACATGTATTAACTCTGTATAATTTTTATAGTAGAATTCAAATTGAATGGTAAAGATTATGATGTTGTTAATATGTATTATTAGGATCCTGACTAATTTGAAGTATTTCCCTAATATTTGTTTCATTTTCTTTTTTTAAATTTGTGATTTGGAGGGAGGAGGGAGAAGATGGCGGCGAGGGGAGTGCATTACCCCCGTGTGCTGCTTCACTGTGTGGGAGTATGACAAGTCAGGACGGCTAAAGGATATCTTGTTAGGAATTTCCAGCAATAGTGGGGTGCTCCGGAACCTGGAGGAAGGATTTCCATCGCACGAGGATCGGCTACGGGGACTCAAACGCGAGAGGTTTGTCGCACGGAGGGTAAAACTGCTTATTCAGCAAATCGCCCCGCGGCTAGAGTCTGCAACGCGCGCTGGGATAGAGACGCAGGGTTACAGTGCTGCAGTTTCTGCCAGACGCGCAAGCACCGCACTCAGGGCTGAATTCTGGGTTCGAGACGGGGGAAGGAAGCGGTCCATCTCGGTTCTCCACACCGGTCAGACCACAGAGGAGGCCAGCAGCCACCATGTTGGTAAACTGACGTCACCACACCTGTTTTTGACTGACCGCAGCTCATTCAGCCATAGAACAGGTAATTTCAGGCTGCAATTCGCCTGTGGCTCGCAGACAGATTGCTAGGGTTCAGCGCCTGGGTGCTTCTTAAAATCTGATCTTATCGGAGTGAACACGGAGCGCGGGGCGGCCGAGTTCCAGCTCCCGGAACCGTCCCGGAACCGCCCTGGCTCAGGGCTGCGGAGCCTGCGGAGGCTGCTTCTTGGACCCTGCTACTATCAGAGCAAACACCAAGCACCAAGAAGCCGAATTCCAGCTCCCGGAACTGAGCCCGCGGGGACTGCTTCTTGGAGCTTACACTTATAGGAGCTTACACCGAGCACGGAGCGGCTGAGTTCCGGCTCCCGGAACTGTCCCGGAACCGCCCTGGCTCAGGGCTGCGGAGCCCGCGGAGGCTGCTTCTTGGACCCTGCTCCTATCAGAGCATACACCAAGCACTAAGAAGCCGAATTCCGGCTCCCGGAACTGAGCCCGCGGGGGCTGCTTCTTGGAGCTTACACTTATAGGAGCTTACACCGAGCACGGAGCGGCCGAGTTCCGGCTCCCGGAACTTCCCTGGACCCGGGCTAGGAGCCAGCGGAAACTGCGTCTCGGTCCGGGTCCTGCTGAGGGCTGGTCAGGACTCACCCGTTGCTTGGGTTGCCCTGCAAGGGGAACGAAATGCTGCCATTCGCATAGGATACCAACATGGCAGAGATCTGATGTCAGCAGAAAGCGGTGGAGGAGAGATCTTCATCAATACCAGCGGTGACATAAGCAGTTGGTCTCCTGGTAAGGGGGGTGAGGCTCAGTCACCCGAGTCTCCTCAATTTGTCCTCGAGCCAGAGGGAAGGAGCCGGGCCGCCGCCAGCCCCCGGAGCAGGCCCAGCGGCTCGCCAGCGTGGTGACCGCGTGACCCCAATTGGAGAGGGGGCGGAGCGGAGCCGCCACCCACACGCGCCAGGTGGGCAGACCCACGACCCAGTAGTACATGGGCGTGGTAGGAGGGGCAGGGCAGAGCAGCCCTTCGCGCTTGCAAGGTAAACAGACCTGTGACAGCCTGGCGGGTCAGGCCCAGTGGCCTGCCAGTGTGGTACTCACGTCACCCCAACTCGAGTAGGGGCAGAGCAGATCCTTCTCCCACGCCCGGATCAGGCCCTGCCGGTGTGGTGGTCACGTGACCCCAATTGGAGTGGGGGCGGAGCGGAACCGCCACCCGTGTCCGCAGGGTGAGCAGACCAGTGATCAACCTGCAGATCAGGCCCAGGGGTCCGCAGGCGTGGTAGGAGGGGCAGGGCAGATCCGCCGCCCGCGCCTTCAAGGTAGGCAGACCTACAACAGACCGGCGGATCAGGCCCAGGAGCCTGCCGGCGTGGTACAAACACCACCCTAATTGGAGTAGTGACAGAGCAGAGTCGCCTCCCTTGCCAGGAACAGACCCAGCGTCCTGCAGGTGGGGTAGTCACGACACCCCAATTGGAGTAGGGGCAGAGCAGAGCCTCCACCCGTGCCCGAAAGGTGGGCAGATCTGCGACCGACCAGCGGGACAGGCCCAGTGGCCTGCTGGTACGACAGACACGTCACCCCATTTGGAGTAGGGGCAGAGTAGAGCTGCCGCCCGCGCCTGCAGGGTAGGCAAACCTGCAACCGACCGGCGGATCAGGCCCGGTGGCCTGCCGGCGTGGTACACTCGTCACCCCAATTGGAGTAGGGGCAGAACAGAGCCGCCACCAGCTCCCAGAACAGGCCCAGTGACCTGCCGGCGTGGTAGCCACGACACCCCAATTGGAATAAGGAGAGAGCAGAGCCGCCGCCCACGCCTGCAAGAAAGATACGCAAGCAGTATGAAAAGACAAGGAAAGAAAGGACCACAAGCAATGCAGGTCAACGCAACTTTAGAAGAGGTAACAGCTGCAGCAGATGGAATGTCAGATAAAGAATTCAGGATATACATGCTTCAGATGATCTGGAGTATCAAGGAAGACATTAAACAGCAAAATCAGACAATGAAAGATCACTTCGACAACGAATTACGCAAACAAATCCAGGAAGCAAAGGATCAACTATACAGGGAGATAGAGGTTATAAAAAACAAGCAATCAGAAATCCTAGAAATGCAGGAAGCAATAAACCAACTTAAAAACTCAATGGAGAATACTACCAACAGAGTAGAACACTTAGAAGATAGAACATCAGACAATGAAGACAAAGTATTTCAACTGGAAAAGAACATAGACAGCTCAGCAAGACTGTTAAGAAACCATGAGCAGAACATCCAAGAAATATGGGATAACATTAAGAGACCAAACTTAAGAGTCATTGGGATACAGGAAGGTACAGAGCTCCAAACCAAAGGAATGAGCAGTCTATTCAATGAAATAATACAAGAAAACTTCCCAGACTTGAAGAATGAGACAGAATCCCAAATCCTAGAAGCCTACAGGACGCCGAATGTGCAAAATCATAAGAGATCCACACCTAGACACATTATAATGAAGATGCCCAACATACAGAATAAGGAGAGAATTTTAAAAGCTACAAGAGAAAGGAAGCAGATTACATTTAGGGGCAAGCCAATCAGGATAACAGCTGATCTTTCAACACAGACTCTGAAAGCTAGAAGATCCTGGAATAACATATTTCAAACACTGAAAGAAAATGGGTTCCAACCAAGAATTGTGTATCCAGCGAAATTAAGCTTCAGGATGGAGAATGAAATTAAAACCTTCCACGATAAACAAAAGTTTAAAGAATTCGCAGCTAGAAAACCATCTCTTCAAAACATCCTCGCCAAAGTATTACAGGAAGAGGAAATGGAAAATAACAATGAAAACCAACAGTGGGAGGTAGGACAGTAAAGGGGGGGGGAAATAATCAAAGAGGAAAACAAACCATGTTTAGTAACAGAAATAAACAAATATGGCTGGAAGAACAACCCATATCTCAATAATAACCCTAAATGTTAATGGCTTAAACTCACCAATTAAGAGACACAGGCTAGTAGAATGGATCACAAAACAAGACCCAACAATATGCTGCCCACAGAGGACGCATTTGATAGGAAAAGACATACATAGGCTGAAGGTGAAAGGTTGGGAAAAATCATATCACTCATATGGACTTCGGAAACAAGCAGGCGTGTCCATACTCATATCAAATAAAATAGATTTCAAGCCAAAGTTAATCAAAAGAGATAAAGAGGGACACTACATACTGCTTAAGGGAACCATACACCAACAAGACATAACAATCATAAATATTTATGCCCCAAACAATGGTGCAGCTATGTTCCTCAAACAAACTCTTCTCAAGTTCAAGAGTCTAATAGACCACCACACCATAATCATGGGAGACTTCAACACACCTCTCTCGCCACTGGACAGATCTTCCAAACAAAAGTTGAATAAGGAAACTATAGAACTCAATAACACTATTAATAACCTAGACCTAATTGACATATATAGAGTATACCACCCAACATCAAGCAGTTACACTTTTTTCTCAGCAGCACATGGATCCTTCTCAAAAATAGATCATATATTATGTCACAGGGCAACTCTTAGACAATATAAAGGAGTAGAGATAATACCATGCATCTTATCTGATCATAATGGAATGAAACTGAAAATCAACGATAAAAGAAGGAAGGAAAAAGCATACATCAATTGGAGAATGAACAATAGGTTACTGAATGATCAATGGGTTATAGAAGACATCAAGGAGGAAATTAAAAAATTCTTAGAGATAAATGAAAACACAGACACAACATATTGGAATCTATGGGACACATTGAAAGCAGTTCTAAGAGGAAAATTCATTGCTTGGAGTTCATTCCTTAAAAAAAGAAAAAACCAACAAATAAATGATCTCATACTTCATCTCAAAATCCTTGAAAAAGAAGAGCAAAACAACAGCAAAAGAAGTAGAAGGCAAGAAATAATTAAAATCAGAGCTGAAATTAATGAAATCGAAACAAAAGAAACAATTGAAAAAATTGACAAAACTAAAAGTTGGTTCTTTGAAAAAATAAACAAAATCGACAGACCCTTAGCGATGCTAGCGAAGAGAAGAAGAGAGAGAACTCAAATTATTAGCATACAGGATGAAAAAGGCAATATCACAACAGACACTTCAGAAATACAGAAGATAATCAAAAACTATTTTGAATCCTTATACTCCAATAAATTAGAAAATAGTGAAGGCATAGATAAATTTCTTAAGTCATATGATCTGCCCAGATTGAGTCAGGAGGATATAGACAACCTAAACATACCAATATCAATTGAGGAAACAGAAGAAACCATCAAAAGACTACCAACTAAGAAAAGCCCAGGACCGGATGGGTATACAGCAGAGTTTTACAAAACCTTTAAAGAGGAACTAATACCAATACTTTTCAAGCTACTTCAGGAAATAGAAAAGGAGGGAGAACTTCCAAATTCATTCTATGAGGCCAACATCACCCTGATACCTAAACCAGACAAAGACACTTCAAAGAAAGAAAAATACAGACCAATATCTCTAATGAACCTAGATGCAAAAATCCTCAATAAAATTCTGGCGAATCGGATACAAAAACATATAAAAAAAATTGTACACCATGATCAAGTAGGATTCATCCCTGGGATGCAAGGCTGGTTCAATATACGGAAATCAATAAATGTTATTCACCACATCAATAGACTTAAAAATAAGAACCATATGATCATCTCGATAGATGCGGAAAAAGCATTCGACAAAGTACAGCATCCCTTTATGTTCAAAACTCTAGAAAAACTAGGGATAACAGGAACATACCTGAATATTGTAAAAGCAATCTATGCTAAGCCTCAGGCTAGCATCATTCTGAATGGAGAAAAACTGAAGGCATTCCCTCTAAAATCTGGAAGAAGACAGGGATGCCCTCTCTCACCACTTCTGTTCAACATAGTTCTCGAAACACTGGCCAGAGCAATTAGACAGACGAAAGAAATTAAAGGCATAAAAATAGGAAAAGAAGAAATTAAATTATCACTATTTGCAGATGATATGATTCTATATCTAGCAGACCCAAAAGGCTCTACAAAGAAACTATTAGAGCTAATAAATGAATTCAGCAAAGTGGCAGGATTTAAAATCAACACGCATAAATCAAAGGCATTCCTGTATATCAGCGACAAATCCTCTGAAATGGAAATGAGGACAACCACTCCATTCACAATATCTTCAAAAAAAATAAAATACTTGGGAATCAACCTAACAAAAGAGGTGAAAGACTTATACAATGAAAACTACAGAACCCTAAAGAGAGAAATAGAAGAAGATCTTAGAAGATGGAAAAATATACCCTGTTCATGGATAGGCAGAACTAACATCATCAAAATGGCGATATTACCAAAAGTTCTCTATAGGTTTAATGCAATGCCAATCAAAATCCCAATGGCATTTCTTGTAGAAATAGAGAAAGCAATCATGAAATTCATATGGAAAAATAAAAGACCCAGAATAGCAAAAACAATGCTAAGCAAGAAGTGTGAATCAGGCGGTATAGCGATACCAGACTTCAAACTATACTACAGAGCAATAGTAACAAAAACAGCATGGTACTGGTACCAAAACAGGCGGGTGGACCAATGGTACAGAATAGAGGACACAGAAACCAATCCACAAAACTACAACTATCTTATATTTGATAAAGGGGCTAAAAGCATGCAATGGAGGAAGGATAGCATCTTCAACAAATGGTGCTGGGAAAACTGGAAATCCATATGCAACAAAATGAAACTGAATCCCTTTCTCTCGCCATGCACAAAAGTGAATTCAAAATGGATCAAGGAGCTTGATATCAAATCAGAGACGCGCCGTCTGATAGAAGAAAAAGTTGGCTACGATCTACAGTCTGTGGGGTCGGGCTCCAAATTCCTCAATAGGACACCCATAGCACAAAAGTTAATAACTGGAATCAACAAATGGGACTTACTCAAACTAAAAATTTTTTTCTCAGCAAAAGAAACAATAAGAGAGGTAAATAGGGAGCCTACATCCTGGGAACAAATCTTTACTCCTCACACTTCAGATAGAGCCCTAATATCCAGAGTATACAAAGAACTCAAAAAATTAGACAATAAGAGAACAAACAACCCAATCAACAAATGGGCCAAGGACCTGAACAGACACTTCTCAGAGGAGGATATACAGTCAATCAACAAGTACATGAAAAAATGCTCAACATTTCTAGCTGTCAGAGAAATGCAAATCAAAACCACCCTAAGATACCATCTCACTCCAGTAAGATTGGCAGCCATTAGGAAGTCAAACAACAACAAGTGCTGGCGAGGATGTGGGGAAAAGGGTACACTTGTACATTGCTGGTGGGACTGCAGATTGGTGCAGCCAATTTGGAAAGCAGTATGGAGATTTCTTGGAAAGCTGGGAATGGAGCCACCATTTGACCCAGCTATTCCCCTTCTTGGTCTATTCCCTAAAGACCTAAAAAGAGCATGCTACAGGGACACTGCTACATCGATGTTCATAGCAGCACAGTTCACAATAGCAAGAATGTGGAACCAACCTAGATGCCCTTCAATAGACGAATGGATAAAAAAAATGTGGCATTTATACACAATGGAGTATTACTCTGCATTAAAAAATGACAAAATCATAGAATTTACAGGGAAATGGATGGCATTAGAGCAGATTATGCTAAGTGAAGCTAGCCAATCCCTAAAAAACAAATGCCAAATGTCTTCTTTGATATAAGGAAAGTAACTTAGAACAGAGTAGGGACGAAGAACAGGAGAAGAAGATTAACATTTAACAGGGATGAGAGGTGGGAGGGAAAGGGAGAGAGAAGGGAAATTGCACGGTAATGGAAGGAGACCCTCAGGGTTATACAGTGGAGGGGGTAGAGAGAGAGGAGGTGAGGGGAGGGGAGAGGAGGGGAGGGGATGGGAGAGGTGGGGAGGGGGGAGGGGGGAGGATGGGAAAGGCAGCGGAGCACAACAGACACTAGTATGGCAATATGTAAATCAATGGATGTGTAACTGATGTGATTCTGCAATCTGTGTATGGGGTGAAGGTGGGAGTTCATAACCCACTTGAATCAAAGTGTGGAATATGATATGTCAAGAAATTTGTAATGTTTTGAACAACCCACAATAAAAAATTAAAAAAAAAAATAAAAATAAATAAATTTGTGATTTGTAGTTTGTTTCTTTTTTACGGAATTTTGAGGTCTTTATATATTTGGTTTTTCATTACAATTGCATTTTTAATTCTATTACCTGACCACATTTACATTTACAGTATTGTATTATGTATCTATGTTTGTGTCTTCAAAACCAAGAAAACAGTTCCACACATTTATTTCGAATGGCCCCCAAAAGCTATTCCAGACCATCACAGCTCAAGTCAGACTTGTGTTATTCCATCTCAACACACAATGTAGATAACCTGACTTCTAACTTCATAGACTGAAACTCTTTCAAAATCCTTCCTCTCTACTCTTCCACCTCTCCTACTTATAGTCACACCAGTATTTATCTGCATGTACAAATGCTTCTATGTCCATCACCCTTGAGTGCAGGGAGTGAATCAGCCTTCCTTCTACCTGTGTCCTGGATCCCATCCTCTGCCACCTTATGAATGACTTTTAACCTGTTGGTGATCCCTCTTTTCTTCTGTGTGTTCCTCTTTGCTGCTTCTCCAAGCAACAAAGTTAAATTAAACTATAAGCAAGTTTAATTTCCATCTACATAACAAAACAGAATAAACCAACTCCCACTGCCAAGCCCAAATCCTTCCTTGAGCTTTTCTTTACACAGTGGGTGACACGAAGGACCAGTTATATTGGGCTCTATACATTGATGAGCACTCAAAATGCCTGGAGCTGCAGTAATATCTGGAGTGGCATGGGTAAGTCAGTTACATGCTCCAGAGTCTGACTGTTGTTCTTCATGGCCTCTGGGTGTGACATCATGACCTACCTCTTAACAATGGAATTTCACTCAAGTAAGAGTTCCTTCTATGAATTTTCTTGGGAAATCCCTGAATAGAGGAGAAAATGGTTAATTAATTAAGGTCCCTGATCTATTTAAATCTTAAAAAAAAAACTATGGATATTAGTTGGCTAACAAATATCATCTCTCTTCTTTCCTTTGTAAGGGACCGGCGAATGACGGAGGAAGAGACCACCAAGAGACCGACTCATGCAACAGCAAAAGGAGGTTTATTGAAGATCCAGCGCGCTGGGGCTCCGTGCTCACTCAAGAAGGGAGAGTGGCCAAGAGCCCCGAGCAGGAGTTAAGCAGTGCTTAAGTACACTTTTTGTGGAGGGCGGGGGCTTTGCATACATCAGAGCAAATCATCATGAGGCCTGGGAAAATCAAACAACAACTCTCAAACATGATTAGCACATTCATTGGCGGGAACAGGTCGGGCGAGAGTGATAGGTCAGTCCTAAGGAGGGGGATACATTCAAACTGATTGGTTTGGGCCCTAAGGTGCCTATGTGCTGAGCTGCACAGGGTCCAGGTTGTTAAGCAACTAAGTGGTCAGGGGGGGATTTTGACACATATCTAATGGGCAGTTCTGGGAATTGTCTTAACTGCCACAGGAATTTCAGGTTCTGAGTGCAGTTTAGAAACTTTACAATACCTGGTCCTTTGCATTTTAACTTCAGTTTCTTTTATCCTTTCATTCCCCACTCCTTTTTCTGACTATTTTTAATCTTAAAAGTAGTGAATCATAATTATTGGGGAGTCTCATTCTCCATCTCTGTCAGTGAAGCATATTGCTGTCTGATTACCATGAGTTGTCCTGCGTTTCCTGGAATCATTTTCAGCATGGCCTCCATTTTAGATTTCACTCGGTATTAGACCCCGATTTACCTAACTACACTGACTACCTAACTTTAAATCTGGCTTCATTCCCCCCTCTAATTTGGGAACTTCTTACTGCTGTAAGGAAGGGGGGCGAAGAAGATCTTTCTGGCTTCTTCAGGCTGAAAAGGGACTGTGTGGGGCAAGCAGTTTGGAGTCCCCCTTTAAAAATCGGGTCTATCGAGTGGTCCATGATAAAAGTCCGATTGAGAAGTAATAGGCTGGAGGGCCATTTGAGTGATGGGTGGTCTATAAGAGAAACAAGAATTCATTAGTACTGGAACCATATTGATGCAGCAATAAATGCCACCACACAGGAATATGCCAATGAGTATGATGGCAAAGACAAAGACTAACAATGTTTTCCACCAGGAAGTACCAAGAACCAGGAGCTAAGATGTTGTTTCCATGACAAAGTTGCTGAGGACATGGCTTCTATCTGAGCATGTAAATCTTTAAGGATATTTGTCACATTGCCAGAAATGTCAGGGATGTAAACACAACATTTAACATTTAGGTTTACAGATGTTCTTTCCCTTAAGATATAGTCTAATAATTTAATGTCATCTGATCTAGCAAAATCCTTTTACTAGTATGACCTGTGTCTAATAGAGAAATCTTTAATTCTGTTACTTAGGGCTGGATAACCATACTAGCAAACACTAAGCCTGCCTGTGTAAATTAGAAATAAAGGCTTTAAATTAAAAACTACTCTGGTGGTCCCTTTTGATAGTTATCAGGCATTCCTACCTAAGAATCTCTTTTGTAGCCTCCAGTTTACTTATTTATGGAAGTTACATTTAACTATTATTATTATTATTATTATTTAAAATGCCCAGGAATAGCTGTGTTTTGGCTTTGACTGTCTTTGCTAAGTGTTTAAGATGAAGCAAGTCAAACTGACTTTTGTTTCTATCTATTGTTAACAGTCAGCTGAATTTCCCTGGGAGTCCTCGGGAAACTTCACAGCAGCTTCTCAGTTCCGCTAGTGCCATTTGCGCTAGGATGGGTCCAGGCCTTGCTTGACCATGTGGCTTCCCTTGGAAGCACCCTCCTCTTCACAGCAAATGCACTGATTGGCTTTCTGTCCTCCACTGGTCTCATTAATCTCCCTGATCGGGAGGTTATGTGGCCTATAGTTGCAAAGCTCTTTTGGAGAAGTCCCCTATCCCCTGATTCAGACTGACTCAGAGGGCAAGAGCCGAATATTGGTTTTCTTGGCCCTTTTAATTTAACTTTAATTTTAAAACTTAATCTTAAACATCCAGCAAATAAGTTAACAGCCTTATATTAAGAGCACTGGGCTTTAATGTCTATCTCTCTATCCTGTAGGTGATAACTCCTTATCTGAAATTAACCCAGGTTGTGTGTTCTTAAATCAGTACCTCTGCAAAACATTAACAGGCAATTTTCAGACCATTTATAAGAAAACTACAGAATAAAATTAACTAGGGTAAAAACATATTTAGTTTATGTAATAGCTACCTTGAATTTTGGCAGAGTTGTACATTATAATCCCCTGTTTGAGTTCCACGTAATCGTGACAAAAACCAACTTTTGGACACAACTTTAAATGTACTGAAATCTGGCCTACTTCTTTCATAGTCATTCTCACATGTAGTGAGAGGGGACATAGAGCCTTATCTCAAGAAAGGCGGGGCTCTTCATAAATCTTAAATACTATAGTTCTGAAGCTGATCTTTGCTTTTTAGACATCACTTTACAAAGCCTACATAAATTGTTGCTCAAGTTCACATGAACATTAGCTAACACAACATAATATCACATCTAAAACATGAATTAAAGAAAGTCTGAATGCTTTTAACCTTTTGTAGAAAAGTAGCAAAGTATTTTTGTGTTTTACAATAAAACCTTCACACAGATTAGGCTCTCATTAACTTAAAAATACATTTAAATTGTATCTCAGTGTAAAAAGTAACATAGAACTTTACATAACTTATTGATAACAAGTCCAGTTATAGAACACAAATGATATAAATAAATCTCCAACATGTTTTTTTTTAAGCCTAAAATTACCATACAACTTTAGAACACCAGCTTGATATAATGTTCTTTTGAAGCTTCTACCTTACAGACTTGTATACCTGGAAGATATGAACACATTAATAGCACCATAATTACATTGATGATTTTATATTAACCAAGGTTAGCTTTTAAACAAATAACAGCTGTTGTTTAACCATAGTTGTATAATTTTTAAATTTTTTTTTAAGATTACTTGCTCAAAAACTTACACATATAACCAACTTACACAAACCTTCTTTATCAATTACTTAAACCCTCTTAATTACTTAATCACTTAGACTCTCTTATCCAGAAACACATTTTTTCTCTATTAAATCCATACCTAGAACCTTTAATTTTTTTTTATCTGTTAACATTCTTTTTTGTTCACATTTTGAAACAATACTTGTAAATTTCTGAATTTAAGCAGATTTAACATTCTATTAAGGCCTTTTTGAACACCTAGAAAAACTTATAAGCTTAATTTTAAAGACATCTTTTTTTTATCTATTTACCAAATTTAAATTGAGCCATTTGAATCACGTGAATCAAAGATATTTGGATCCATTTTTTAAATTTTTTTTATGAGCGCTCCTCATATATCTGCCAATTGTCATATAATTGCATGATATATGGACATACACATACAGACATACAGACATACAACACATAACACAAGTGTGCACACATACACAAGGCCTTGTAGCTGTTTTTTTTTTTTTTTTTTTTTCAGGTGAAATCTCCATTGCAATGTTTAAAAACTCCACAGTTGATCAAAAATAGAACTGATCAGAAAACACCAACCCATCTGCAGGATCAAAATCATGAGCTCCTACAGACAAGTTAATGTTCTCTGATAGGCTCTAGGAAATACCATACAATTTACTTTTTGGTTTGGTCTAGTTTGAGTTCAGGTAAAAAGACACTTTTACTCCTTTTTTTTTCTTGGATCTCAGATCTGTCCTCTACTGAACCCCAGGCTTCTTCTATTTGCATATCAACTTAAGTCCTGGCTGAGGTCTGGAAGGAACTGGGAAAACTGGAATTCTGAGCAGAAACCTCATGCCTAAGGCATTTTAACCATAAGTCACAATTTTCAGGTTTGGATGTTGAAAATTATGATACAAGTTTAAGATGCAATTCTCAAAATTTTATATCTTTATATATTTCTACACTAGAAAAACTTGCTCACACAAAACTGAAAATAGGATCTTACTTAATAATATAAAGCTACCATCAGAAGAAATTCCTTCAGGATCATTAAGCCACTTTCTTTGTTCTTAAGTTCCTAAAGTAGCATTAAGTTACATTAAATCGCCTGAAAAAATTTTTAAAAAGAACCACACACTACCATGTGTATCCAAAATTAAGCTTTGAAAATTCCCAAGACTGTTGCTAATTAATGTCATTTTAATAAGCCAGGCCAACGTTCCAATTCAACACTTTTTTTTCCTGACTCTTACACACTGAGGGGAACAGATATCATATCATAATTTACTATCCTTTCCCAAGTTAATGTACTGGTACACCTAGTGAAATCTTTTCAGGCTACCCAGTTCAGAAATTGATGAAAAAATAAAACTAAATGATTGGGAGTTACTTGCCAACTTGGAAGTAGAGTTCTTTAATTTTCTATCCTAAGTATTTAAGTTTTCTAGCATGAACTATCTGAAATCACAAGCTAAACAATTACTTGAACCCAACTTTTAACTGCAAGATTGTGCAATGCTTTAGAAACCCATTCAGATACCAGATTGTTACAATAAAAAAATCATCTTTTAGATACACATTCAGCCAAGATCATCCCCAAGAAACAATCTATAATATCAACACATTCCTGCATTCATTGTCCCCTTTTTTTTTAAGTAGACAGAGGTAGAGTAATCCTTAAAGTGCAGGTAAGGAAGAGGGAGTTCCCCAAAGCAAAATGGCTTTGGCAGCTGCTGTGAGTCCCTTAGTCCCACCTTTTACTTACAGGATTAGTTCCTCTGGTTTGCTCTGACCCCAGGCACCAGGCATTTTCCACATCTCCTAACTTTTCAGTAGTCAGCTCCCAAAAAGTTCATCCTCTGCTTGCAGTTGTTTCAAGTGCTAGGCTTCCCCAAGAAGGCAGAGTGGGGACTCCTCTAAAGTCCCCTCTGGGGTGCCAAAATTTATGACTGAAAGTTTGGTTCCCATCCCCAAAGCCAATTAATGACAATTTAATAATGAGGACAGGGTTTTGAGAAAAGTTAAAGCGAGATATCAAAGTTATTTAAGACACAGCTAAAAGGGGTGTAAAAGGTGAGAACAGAAAAGCTGGCAGTTCTATTGACTTTTGGTCCCTTACAGAAGAAGCATACTAGGGACAATTTAGGCTAAAATTTAGCTAAAGTTGACTCAGGGAGAATGGAGGGAAGAGGGGGAGGAGCAGAGGGTTTGAGTGATAGGATCGTGGGGGAAGGGGTAGGAGTGGGGGCAGGGACTAAGAAAGGCTTCACCCAAGGAGGAGATTCCGGCATTTTACTGAAAAAGAAAGATTCTGGGCCCTTGAGCGGACATCAGTCCAGTGATCAAGGGTCAGGGACAGAGGCGTGGAATGGCCTTGTCCCATAATGGGAGTTAGTCAGACAGTGACGACACAGACAAAGACGAATAGTACACGTTTAACACGAGTCCAAAAACAAAGATTAGAACTGAGTAACTGGCAAAAAACCTGATGGGTTAGACCATAAAGACAGACAGTAAACTCAACCTGAGACAATGAGTAGCCGGCAAGACCTGACGGGTTGGCAGCAGAGTCACTGAATCCGAGTCAGTGGCAAAAACACACCTGAAAAAAACACACACTCCTCCATCCCCCAATTCCCCGACTTGAGGGCCCTTCCATACCCCAATATCCCGAGTCCTCCAAGGTGTCCCTTGGGGACGTGGCCTGTGGCTTCAGGACACGTCTGTCCACCACCGCCAGGGGGAGCTCATGCTCTCCGCTGGCAGCCACTCTGCCAACCCTTAAACTGAAACTAAACTGAGAGCTCTGAGCGATAGCAAGAAAAAGAAAAGAGTTGCCTTACTTACCCCTAGAGGAGTCCATTGGGGTCTCCTTGTCTGGCACTGCGGGGTTCCCGGCCAACGCACCAAATGTAAGGGACCGGCGAATGATGGAGGAAGAGACCACCAAGAGACCGACTCATGCAACAGCAAAAGGGGGTTTATTGAAGATCCAGTGCGCTGGGGCTCCGTGCTCACTCAAGAAGGGAGAGCGGCCAAGAGCCCCGAGCAGGAGTTAAGCAGTGCTTAAGTACACTTTTTGTGGAGGGCGGGGGCTTTGCATACATCAGAGCAAATCATCATGAGGCCTGGGAAAATCAAACAACAACTCTCAAACATGATTAGCACATTCATTGGCGGGAACAGGTCGGGCGAGAGTGATAGGTCAGTCCTAAGGAGGGGGATACATTCAAACTGATTGGTTTGGGCCCTGAGGTGCCTACATGCTGAGCTGCACAGGGTCCAGGTTGTTAAGCAACTAAGTGGTCAGGGGGGGATTTTGACACATATCTAATGGGCAGTTCTGGGAATTGTCTTAACTGCCACAGGAATTTCAGGTTCTGAGTGCAGTTTAGAAACTTTATAATACCTGGTCCTTTGCATTTTAACTTCAGTTTCTTTTATCCTTTCACCTTCAGTATTAAGATTCTGAGAAAACATCAAATGGTTGTTAACAGTTGGGCTTCTACTCTGTTCACTTCCCTGAAATGACAACAAATGATGGATATTCTGTATTCTTCTCTTTCTTGGCCTGTAAGAGACATTTGACACTTTCCATCTTCTTCTTGAAAACTTTTTTCCCTCCACTCCATGTTGCTTAGCTCACCCATGGCTGCTTTTTCCTGGAGATCATTTATAAGCTTCTCCTTAGTCTCTCTGCCATGAAGTACTTGCCATTCTTCCCCTGGCCTATTTTTGTTCTCATCTTCAACTTCTATTCCCACATGTATATTTGAAGTATTGAGGAAGAAATAGATTAATGATTATTTAATCTACTACAATCTTAAGAAAACTAAGGAAAGAAGCAAATATCATTTCCAAGAACTCATATCTAGTAAGAAACAGAAATATCCTGGACTCAAATGGGATTTTCTAACTCCACATCTCATTTAAATTTCCCTACACAATCCTTCTGAAATGGCTTTGGAGCCTTCCATCTCTTCATGCATGTGTTACATCAGGAATAATTGAGTTGGGTCCTTTCATGTGTCACCTCTTTTTTTTTTATTTGATGATATAATTTTTTAATCATCAGAAGGTGTAAGATTTCTCCTGGATTCCATGATGACTCAAAGATAAAATTCTTAAAAGTGAGAGTAACTTAAAACAATGTAACTTGGCAGAGCCCTGTGAGAGATACAGTTGGATATAGTGTGTTTCAGCTGGTCTGTGGTGCTGCTAGTCCTGGGCCTTGCATAAACAGTCCTTGTCCATCCAGTGTTCCACTCCACCCTGCTCTTCTGATTCCTGTCCAGTATAATGAGGCATCTCTACAAAGCCTATCTATTGTCTGTACAAAGGAGGAATGACCCACTCCCAGCCCAGGCACTTGGGTTATCTGATGTGGATGAACTATGGAGTCTCTGTTTCTGATTCCCACAGAGAAGTTGTAGGAGTAATGAGGCCAGTTCTAGTCAAGAGGGGTGGGGTGCCAAAGAAGCTCTTCTTGTTGAAGCTCTGAGTGCCTCTGTTGAAATCAGCATGCTACATAAACCTGGGCCCATCTGAATTGTAAACAGCAAGTTTTATAATTTGTGGATTAGGTGTGTATGTGTATTTAATTCTTTGTTACTAATACTGATTGTTGACATGCAATATTTAAAAGTCTGATTACTTTAGACCTCTAAATTTTCAATATATCTTCAAGAAAAACATAAATAGAGAACTTTCTGGACATGCCTAGAACAAAAAATCCTGAAAGGATTTATAGCAAAAATGTAGAAATTTGTTTGAGTATTATGCATACTTATTTTCTTTATTTTACCTTTTATAGATTTTCAAATTCTAAAAATAAGAAATGCATTTGTAATAAGTCATGAATATGAAATGAATATGAAATTCATAATATGTCATGAATATGAAACTTTGGTCTATTTGCATTAGGACTAGTGACCTAGAGTCTGAATTCTTACTAAATGATTTTGTAGATTTGATAATTATTATTAAGATAAAAATTCTGACTCCTATTAAGATTTGTTTTGCTGATCTTATTTAGTCATTTTGCTAAGTTTCTGCAGTATTTGTTTTAAAAATAAAAAAAATATATAGGCAAATACTTTGGGTATTGCTCAATCAGAACATTTTATTCCCTCCAATTCTCAAGCTGTTAACCAAAGAATGAAATCATAATGAGATCATTAAAAAGGCAACTTGGCACTTAGGAAACCATTCCACACACTATTTAAGACTTATCTATGCCAATGAAATCACAACAACTAATAGTTTTAACATTGATGTTATTTTGCTGCATTAAAGTTCCTACTTAATTATAATGTATTAGCATTTGAGCATGATTTACAAACTCTACTGGTCCACATATATTGTCCTCATTTATCAGAATGGGAAAAATGCAGAACAAATATTAAATGATTTACCCAAGGACATACACTGTCATTTAAAACATCTGGAAATGGAATTCTAATCTTCTGACATCTCATTAAGTGCTATACTCATTAGAATATATTTTCCATCAAATATGTCATTATCATTAACTAGTTCTTATAGAATTAATTTATTTAAAATATGGCCTGTTGGTAGTGATCATAATTTGGCTTTTTTATTCATAATTTTAGTTTGAATTTTAAAAATCATAAAAATCTCTTTTGGGGGAGGTCTTGAAAATAGAAAGTCAGAGTATGGAGAAATATCATGTAATACCAATAAAATAATTGTGAATGTTTGGAATAAAAATTCCAATATAAAGTTCTTTTATTTCACATTTTATTTCCATCTCAATTGATGACTCAAACTTTGTAGCACATGAGAAGTATCATGCAGAGAAGCTTTTCTTAAGCCTCAGACATTTGCTTCCGATTTGAGCTGTCAATGTTGCAATTCTCTTTCTTGCAACTTTTGTTCCACTTTGTTTTAGTGCTAGTGATACCATGAGGAAAGAAAAGTGGGGGTATTTTAATATTTCTAAAATTTGGGTAAAGTTTGAGAGACATGGAGGTCTTATTTTATATTTGGTTTTAGTTACTTTGTTCACTTTTAGTTTTAATAAAATGTGAAACAAGACAAACTCTCTGGGGTACAAGCCTGTTTATTTTATTGTGCTCTGTTTAGTTATTCAAGGAAAAAAAGTTACAGAAGTGTAATCGTTGCCATCTGTTGTATTTGAGTAAAATCTAGCCCAAAAGTCAAAAAAGTCATGGCAACAACTTATAAAAACAACTGCAATAATATCAACTCACTATGGTTACTGGTGAAACCTTATTTTTCTCCCAAATGAAGTAAATTTCCTTAGAGGATTATTTTAACGTTTGATTTATATCATTATTAAATTTGCCTCCAAAATCATCAAAATCTCTAATAACACTGTTATTTAACTCCCTGCCTGATAGGAGATTAGCAGATTTTTCTGTCATTCTGAGTCAAACCTCATCAAAACTCCATCTTTGGAGAGTTATTATTTTAAGAACTTTTTGAGATATGATTTTTAGGAGGAATGTGTATGTATATGTGTATACATTTTCCCATGGCATTAACTGACTACTGTTACTTGCAGATATAAACAACATGTATGCAGAGTAGGTCAAGGGTAGAGTTTTCATTGTGGCTTAAAACATTTGTTCCTGTAAAGGTACTGCTTGAGGCCATGTTTTTGTCATGTTTTCCTTTAGAAACTGTGTTGTAAAACATCAGGTGGTCTTCAAGATCAACATGTTTTGTACAAAATTGTGCTCCCTAGAGAGAACAGAGGTATAGTATGACCCCAACTGCCTTCTTTTGAAATCAGGAGGGCTAATATTTAAAGGCATTGATTGGAATTGCTTATGTATTTACTATTTTCTTTTTCTTTTCCAGCAAGGAATTCTGATTACCATTACTTAAAGAGGAAAGAACTTTCTATACTTACTTATTTAAAATCACAGATTTAACAGTTTCTGAATGTTTTTCAAAAGAAAACATAATCTTGGGATTGGGGTTGTAGTTCAGTGGTAGAGCACTTGCCTAGCATGCACAAGGCCCCCTATTTGCTCCCCAGCACAATAAACAAACAAACAAATAAACACATAATAGAAAGAAAACGTAGCTACTATGAATATTCAAGAATATAGCTAACATATTTTGGAGATATTAGCATGAACTTAGTGTCGAGTGATTTAATTATTCTTCCTATACTTCTAGGAGTTAAATAACTGTGTAAATTGAAAAAAAAATAAATTATATACCAAATTTTCAATTACAGTATGAAATTAATATGAATACTTTTTACTACCTATGAAAAGCATCATGATTTATCCAAAGTAAGATTTTTTTTTCAGAAAAAAAATTTGATTATAAATTCTTATATGAGTAAAATGTGTATTAACAAGATTATGGTGTCGGAAGGATTTTTATATGGATGTGCACTTAGGTAGTGAAGAAAATTGTATAGAAGGAAAAGGCTTCAATTCATTTAACAGATATTTTGTTCCCTTACCTATGAGGCAAGGTACTAGGCATTGTGTAGGGTTCATAAATGAGCTAGAAGAGCTTATACTCTAGATAAGATTGAGACAATAAATACATATGTGTATCATTGTATGCCTGGAGATAATTATAAAAAATCATATTTTTATTAATACACATTATTTATTTCACTGTATTTACCATCACTAAAATTTCTCAACTATTTCTTAGGGTCCATGGATGTTTCTCAGATGTGTTTAAGGTGAGGAGTTTTAGCTGGAGTAACCATATAACATTTTTTCTTTTTGATCTGAAACAGTCTAATTATACATCCTCAGGAAAGCTGGTAACTACAAAAAAAAAAAAAAAAAAAAAAAAAGGTGTGTGTGTGTGTACTCCTTATTGTCTCTCTTTGTTTTCAGAGACACCAGATTCATTTTCTGCACTGGGATGGCTTTATTCTTCCCCTCAAAATCCCAAGCAGCAAAGCCATTAATAATAAGAATGGGGTTTGCTCAGTCTGATAAACTTGCTGTTAACCACCTGCTGAATATGTATAGTCAATTATATGCCATGTCCCAGTGAAAGCTGCTCCATGAGCTGCTTGAAGACCCTTTAACATTATAGGAGCCTATAGCTTTCAGGTTTTAGTGCTATGGTAATGTATCCTCACATATGGAAAATTCTTTCTTTTTAACCTTTATGATGTGTATAGCAATAATATTCAGAATTTTAGTGAAGCAGTCATTTATTTTTGCTTGCTATTAATTTCCTCTATCCCTGGCATTTAGATATAAATCCTCAGGTGTAGGACAGGAAGACTATCAGAATCACCTGGACCCTCTAATAATGAGGGTGCTGTTATGGAGCTTATCTTCTGTCCCTAACCTTACATATCTTAAAGTCTTTCCAAGGTTTTATTGTCTTGCAAATATATTACTTGTTCCTACTTCACCTGTCCTGCCAGTTTATCTAAACTTTAATAAATCCCCAAGTGAGAACAATTTGTACAAAACTGGGATCTCTGCAACAGAAGAGTTCACAGATAAGGAGCTACAGGACTTCAGAGAAGAAAAGGTATAATTTTGTCTAAGGTTTCACAATAAAAGTAATATTTAACTTGATGTCTGGGAGGAATGAGAAGATTTGCAATACATGCATAGTCTTTAAAAATCAAGTAGCAAACATGTACCAACAAAACCAGTTGTGTAACAAAAATTTTCCGTAAGGAATCAAGAGTTTATAAAATGTGTGGAAGCCCTGGAGGAGTGGGCTCTAAGGTGGCCCTCTGGGGAATATTCCAGAGTTAACCCACCAGAATTTTTTCATGTTTCCTTGTAGGTTGCTATGGGCACTACTTAATTTAAGAACCCCAAAGGGAGATAGTATGCAGAGAATAGTTGATCCCTGCCTACATTCAGGAACCCAGAGAGGGAACAATGGAAAAATGTGCAGGGACATCTCAGGTCCCCACGACTTTGCTTCCCACCAGAGAACATTGTCCTACTTTTCCAAGACTATCTGTCCTGAAGTTCATCTAATTGTTGGCATTGCATTTGCATCCAGAACCCTAGCTGCAGTGTAGATAAGAAGTACTTATACCATTTTAATAGACAAGCAAATACACTTCAGAGCCTGCTTGACCCCCAGGCTGATTTTTAAATATTTATAAGGTCATAACTGTCACATTGTTTCAATCTATATTATTGTCCATATTTTGCCCAGGGTATATAATATGTAAATAAAAGTGTAAAACAAGATTTGAATTTTATAAGACTTTAAAATTAGATTTTTGAAGAATGATTTGGTATCAATATATAGATATTTCTTCTTTTTTCTTATAAATAAAAGCACTGGACTTTATAATACCACTCTGGTATGGCATCTTAATGAGTTAAAGTAGAAAATTAAAATAATAAGTGGTACCATTTGTGAGCATATCTGTAAAAGTAAACCTACTAATATGTTCCTGTTCAAGAATATCATATTTATTAACAACTCATTGTCTCCATTATGACCCAATTTTCCAGTTTGAAACTGTTGAGAAATAAAGATACTCTGTACATAAAATATGATGACTCCACTATTTATTTTCTATCATCCAAACATCATTGGCAGTATGTTCAGTGGAATTAAAAGTCACAAATGGCAAATAATATCACTTTCAATTAGAACTAAATATATTCTTAGCAATGAACAGTTTATTTGTAAGAGAATAAATATTTTCAGTTTACACAATAAAAATTATTCTAATATTAGTTTTTTTTTTTTTTACAAACTTGTACATACTTTGGGAGAAAGGTCTTCAAATTTTATATTGTTTCATCTTTATAATTAATTATTTAACAATGCATTTATTTTCACTGCAACCATACTAAAATGAATTTTTCCTCTTAGATATGAAAATATTCCCAAGTCTTATGAATATATATTGAAGAAAAATCAAAATGACTTGATTATTTTATAGAATCAAGATTAGATTTTATATGGGAAAGATAGCCTACCCTCATAAATTACAAATAAGGATGTTGAGGATATAGAATTTTTAAGAATGGAATTAACTGATAGAAAGCATCTGTGATCATGTGGGTGCTTGATATTTTTTGAGCAAAAGACTCTGTACTGCCTACTAGAGCTACACAGATGACTAAATCACATTATTTTGAGGAATTTACAGTAGAGCTTTAATACCCTTTGGCTCCTAATGATGTTTGGCACAACTGTTGAAAATGATGCTTCTCTCCGGTAGGAACAGCTTCCATGAATTATGTAGGGAATACTTAATAAAAGGAAAATGGCTGGTTAATCAAGTAAAGATGTAAGATTATTTCAAGTCTACAGAAGAAAGTCTGGCTGTCAATTGTATGATCAGCCTAAAATGATGTCAATGGTAACAGCCTTTGCCTAGTCCTTTGTCCTGCTGAGTACAGGGTGGTAAACTGACCCAATGTCAAGGGACTTGACCCCTGAAAAATTTTACAACATGAAATGAACCCTGCAAGAGTAGAATCTATAGCCAAAGTCTGTATTTGACTTTGGAGAGTACTATTCTTCCCTTGTCCTGTGAAGTCAGAGACCTGCTTGTCACCTATTGTTAGATATTAGTTTGGCTCATTCTTATTAGCAAATGAGTCAGCTTGTTCAATTGGGTTTTGTTCCCAAATATTCCAAGTTAGAATATGAGTTGAGAGAGGGATGATACCCTTAAAAATAACCACTTCTTGGTAATATTGACCTTTTTGATACTAGAGTTAAAAGGAAAAACAGACCAATGTCAGTGATATCACTTCCTCCTGGAAGTAAGTTAATGAGTGAGACAAAAATTTCTGATCTAGGATTCCTTTATTTAGCTAATTTGTATTTCTTTACATTGATTATTCTGACAAAAATCGGCAGTGATCATTACAACAAAACATAAAATAAACTTTATTATAAATATGTAAAAAATAGAATTCAAATGTTATGAGAAATACTTTGCAAAATAACATTAATAACCTAGTTCTAAAATCTCAGATGATATTATTGATAACGTAATAGGGATCTAAATGGTTTTATTCATGGAGGAAGGAAAAGTATGAAAATTTTACCATGGATCTAAAGGAAAATTTATATATACTTTTTAGTCTTCATAATTGGAAAAATTTATATTCCATTTTTCATTAGTAAACACATCAATAGTTTTATATTTTTGAAGTCACCAGCCAAAGAAATATTTAGAAAAATATTGATTACAATGGAAAAGTGATGATATATAAAACATAAGACACAAAGTAGATCACAGATGCATGCTCAAAAAGCAGGAATGCTACAGATTATGTAACCAGATCACAATGTAGAAAAGGAAAAACTTAATAATAATATAGATTGACACCAAATATTTGAGCTATTGTGAAAAATGCTTTCTTTACATTATTTTGTAAAAGTAATAAGTTAAAATTGAATAACATTTATAAAAAAAATGCTGAAAGTACCTCAAATAAAAATTATGGGATTTAACTAAAGCCTTAGAGAAAAACTCATAAGTAGATTTTATAAAGTATGAAAATTAATAAGTATTAAAGTAAAAACTTACTTGAAAACTCAGAAAATGGGAGGGTAATTTTAATAAGCATTAAATCAGAAATCAGTGACCAAAAATTATGAAGAATGAGAAAGTATAATAAATTGCTATGGGCAACGATACATAAAATCTTTTTTTTTTTTAGGATAAGATTGTTTATTTTGATATTAAATAAAATGTTCCCTATAATGTGGATATTGGTTGTACAAAACATTACAAAGCTCATGATATATCATCTTTCATACATTTGACTCAATTGGGTTATGAACTCCCATTTTTACCCCAAATACAAATTGCAGAATCACATCTGTTACACACTCACAGTTTTACATAATGGCATATTAGTGACTGTTGTATTCTGCTACTTTACCTATCCCCTACTATCCCCCCTCCCCTCCCCTCCCATCTTCCCTCTCTACCTCATCTGCTCTTGTTCAATTCTCTCCCTTGTTTCCCCCCCCCTTTCCCCTCACAACCTCTTATATGTAATTTTGTGTAACATTGAGGGTCTCCTTCCATTTCCATACAATTTCTCTTTTCTCTCCCTTTCCCTCCCACCACTCATATATGTTTAATGTTAATCTTTTCCTCATGCTCTTCCTCCCTGCTCTGTTCTTAGTTGCTCTCCTTATATCAAAGAAGACATTTGGCATTTGTTTTTTAAGGATTGGCTAGCTTCACTTAGAATAATCTGCTCTAATGCCATCCATTTCCCTGCAAATTCTATGATTTTGTCATTTTTTAGTGCTGCATAATACTCCATTGTGTATAGATGCCACATTTTTTTTTATCCATTCATCTATTGAAGGGCATCTAGGTTGGTTCCACAGTCTAGCTATTGTGAATTGTGCCGCTATGATCATTGATGTGGCAGTATCCCTATAGTACGCTCTTTTAAGGTCTTCAGGGAATAGTCCGAGAAGGGCGATAGCTGGGTCAAATGGTGGATCCATTCCCAGCTTTCCCAGGAATCTCCATACTGCTTTCCAAATTGGCCTCACCAATTTGCAGACCCACCAGCAGTGTACAAGTGTACCCTTTTCCCCACATCCTCGCCAGCACTTATTATTGTTTGACTTCATAATGGCTGCCAATCTTACTGGAGTGAGATGGTATCTTAGGGTGGTTTTGATTTGCATTTCTCTGACTGCTAGAGATGGTGAGCATTTTTTCATGTACTTGTTGATTGATTGTATGTCCTCTGTGAAGTGTCTGTTCAGTTCCTTGGCCCATTTGTTGATTGGGATATTGTTTAATTATTGTTTAATTTTTTGAGTTCTTTGTATATTCTGGATATTAGGGCTCTATCTGAAGTGTGAGGGGTAAAAATTTGTTCCCAGGATGTAGGCTCTCTATTTACCTCTCTTATTGTTTCTCTTGCTGAGAAAAATCTTTTTAGTTTAAGTAAGTACCATTTGTTTATTCTTGTTATTAACTCTTGGGCTATGGGCGTCCTATTAAGGAATTTGGAGCCCGACCCCACAGTATGTAGATCGTAGCCAACTTTTTATTCTATCAGATGCAGAGTCTCTGATATCTAGCTCCTTGATCCATTTTGAGTTAACTTTTGTGCATGGTGAGAGAAAGGGATTCAGTTTCATTTTGTTGCATATGGATTTCCAATTTTCCCAGCACCATTTGTTGAAGATGCTATCCTTCCTCCATTGTGTGTTTTTAGCCCCTTTATCAAATATAAGAAAGTTGTAATTTTGTGGATTGGTTTCTGTGTCCTCTATTCTGTACCATTGGTCCACCTGCCTGTTTTACCAGTACCACGCTGTTTTTGTTACTACTGCTTTGTAGTACAGTTTGAACTCTGGTATCACTATACCTCCAGATTCACACTTCCTGCTTAGAATTGCTTTTGCTATTCTGGGTCTTTTGTTTTTCCATATGAATTTCATGATTGCTTTATCTATTTCTACAAGAAATGTCGTTGGGATTTTGATTGGCATCGCATTAAACCTGTAGAGAACTTTGGGTAATATCGTCATTTTGATGATGTTAGTTCTGCCTATCCATGAACAGGGTACATTTTTCCATCTTCTAAGATCTTCTATTTCTCTCTTTAGGGTTCTGTAGTTTTCATTATATAAATCTTTCACCTCTTTTGTTAGGTTGATTCCCAAGTATCTTATTTTCTTTGAGGATATTGTGAATGGAGTGGTTTTCCTCATTTCCATTTCATAAGTTTTGTTGCTGATATACAAAATGCCTTTGATTTATGCATGTTGATTTTATATCCTGCCACTTTGCTGAATTCATTTGTTAACTCTAGCAGTTTCTTTGTAGACCCTTTTGGGTCTGTTAAATATATTATCATGTCATCTGCAAATGGCGGTAATTTAAGTTCTTCTTTTCCTATATTTATGCATTTAATTTCTTTTGTCTGTCTAATTGCTCTGGCTAGTATTTCAAGAACTAAATTGAATAGAAGTGGTGATAGAGGGCATCCCTGTCTTGTTCCAGATTTTTGAGGGAATGCCTTCAGTTTTTCTCCATTTAGGATGATGCTAGCCTGAGGTTTAGCATATATAGCTTTTACAATGTTGAGGTAAGTTCCTGTTATCCCTAATTTTTCTAGTGTTTTGAACATAAAGGGATGCTGTACTTTGTCGAATGCTTTTTCTGCATCTATCAAGATGATCATATGGTTATTGTCTTTAATTCTATTGATGTGGTGAATAGCATTTATTGATTTCTGTATATTGAACCAGCCTTGCATCCCAGGGTTGAATCCTACTTGATCATGGTGCACAATTTTTTTGATATGATTTTGCATTTGATTCGCCAGGATTTTATTGAGAATTTTTGCATCCAAGATCATTAGAGATATTGGTCTGTAGTTTTCTTTCTTTGAAGTGTCTTTGTCTGGTTTCGGGATCAGGGTGAGGTTGGCCTTATAGAATGAATTTGGAAGAGCTCCTTCTTTTTCTATTTCTTGAAATAGCTTGAAAAGTATTGGTATTAATTCTTCTTTTAAGGTTTTGTAGAACTCCACTGTATACCCATCCGGTCCAGGGCTCTTTTTGGTTGGTAGTCTTTTGATGGCTTCTTCTATTTCTTCCTTTGTTATTGGTCTGTTTAAATTGTGTGTGTCTTCCTGACTCAATCTGGGAAGATCGTATGACTTAAGAAATTTATCGATATCTTCACTATCTTCTATTTTATTGGAATATAGGGTTTCAAAATAATTTCTAATTATCTTCTGTATTTCTGTAGTGTCTGTTTTGATATTGCCTTTTTCATCCCGTATGTTAGTAATTTGACTTCTCTCTCTTCTTCTCTTCCTTAGCATGGCTAAGGGCCTGTCGATCTTATTTATTGTTTCAAAGAACCAACTTTTAGTTTTATCAATTTTTTCAATGTTTTTTTTGTTTCAATTTTGTTGATTTCTGCTCTAATTTTAATTATTTCTTGTCTTCTACTACATTTGCTGTTGTTTTGCTCTTCCTTTTCTAGGTTTTTGAGGTGTAGTGTGAGTTCATTTATTTGTTGTTTTTTTTCTTTTTTTGAGGAAAGAACTCCAAGAAATGAATTTCCCTCTTAAAACTGCTTTCATTGTGTCCCATAGATTCCAGTATGTTGTGTCTGTATTATCATTTGTCTCTAAGAATTTTTTTTACCTCCTCCTTTATGTCTTCTGTAATTCATTGATCATTCAGTAGCATATTGTTCATTTTCCATGTGATGTAGGATTTTTCCTTCCTTCTTTTATCATTGATTTCCAGTTTCATTCCATTATGATCAGATATGGTGCATGGTATTATCTCCACACCTTTATATTTACTGAGAGTCACCCTATGGCATAATATATGGTCTATCTTTGAGTAGGATCCATGTGCTGCTGAGAAGAACGTGTATCCACTTGATGATGGTTGATATATTCTATATATATCGGTTAAGTCTAGGTTATTGATTGTTTTATTGAGTTCTATAGTTTCTTTGTTCAGCTTTTGTCTAGAGGATCTGTCCAATGGCAAGAGCGGTGTGTTGAAGTCACCCATAATTATTGTGTTGTGGTCTATTTGACTCTTGAACTTGAGGAGAGTTTGTTTTATGAACATTGCAGCTCCATTGTTTGGTGCATACAAATTGATAATTGTTATGTCTTGTTGGTGGATGGTTCCTTTTAACAGTATATAGTGTCCTTCTTTATCCCTTTTGATTAACTTAGGTTTGAAGTTGATTTTATTCGATATGAGTATGGCCACTCCTGCTTGCTTCCGAGGGCCATGTGTGTGGTATGATTATTCCCAACCTTTTACCTTCAGCCTGTGTATGTCTTTTCCTATCATATGAGTCTCCTGAAGGCAGCATATTGTTGGATTTGTTTTTTTGATCCAGGTTACTAGCCTATGTCTCTTGATTGGTGAGTTTAGGCCATTAACATTTAAGGTTACAATTGAAATATGATTTGTACTTCCAGTCATGTTTATTTATTTATTTATTTTAGTTTGGCTAGTTTTTACTTTTTGGTTATTTTCCTCCCCCTTTACTGAGATACCTCCCACTGTTAGTTTTGGGCACTATTTTTTTTTTAATTTTTTATTGTTGGTTATTCAAAACATTACATAGTTCTTGATATATCATATTTCACCCTTTGATTCAAGTGGGTTATGAGCTCTCATTTTTACCCCATATACAGATTGCAGAATCACATCAGTTACCCATCCATTGATTTACATATTGCCATACTAGTGTCTGTTGTGTTCTGCTGCCTTTCCTATCCTCTAATATCCCCCCTCCCCTCCCCTCCCCTCCCCTCTTCTCTCTCTGTCCCCTCTACTGTCATTCATTTGTCCCCCTTGTATTATTTTTCCCTTTCCCCTCACTTCCTCTTGTATGTACTTTTGTATAACCCTGAGGGTCTCCTTCCATTTCCATGCAATTTCCCTTCTCTCTCCCTTTCCCTCCCACCTCTCATCCCTGTCTAATGTTAATCTTCTTCTCATGCTCTTCCTCCCAACTCTGTTCTTAGTTACTCTCCTTATATCAAAGAAGACATTTGGCATTTGTTTTTTAGGGATTGGCTAGCTTCACTTAGCATAATCTGCTCTAATGCCATCCATTTCCCTGCAAATTCTATGATTTTGTCATTTTTTAATGCAGAGTAATACTCCATTGTGTATGAATGCCACATTTTTTTTTTATCCATTCGTCTATTGAAGGGCATCTAGGTTGGTTCCACAGTCTTGCTATTGTGAATTGTGCTGCTATGAACATCCATGTAGCAGTGTCCCTGTAGCATGCTCTTTTTAGGTCTTTAGGGAATAGACCGAGAAGGGGAATAGCTGGGTCAAATGGTGGCTCCATTCCCAGCTTTCCAAGAAATCTCCATACTGCTTTCCAAATTGGCTGCACCAATTTGCAGTCCAACCAGCAATGTACAAGTGTATCCTTTTCCCCACATCCTCGCCAGCACTTGTTGTTTGACTTCATAATGGCTGCCAATCTTACTGGAGTGAGATGGTATCTTAGGGTGGTTTTGATTTGCATTTCTCTGACAGCTAGAGATGTTGAGCATTTTTTCATGTACTTGTTGATTGACTGTATGTCCTCCTCTGTGAAGTGTCTGTTCAGGTCCTTGGCCCATTTGTTGATTGGGTCGTTTGTTATCTTATTGTCTAATTTTTTGAGTTCTTTGTATACTCTGGATATTAGGGCTCTATCTGAAGTGTGAGGAGTAAAGATTTTTTCCCAGGGTGTAGGCTCCCTATTTACCTCTCTTATTGTTTCTTTTGCTGAGAAAAAACTTTTTAGTTTGAGTAAGTCCCATTTGTTTATTCTTGTTATTAACTTTTGTGCTATGGGTGTCCTATTGAGGAATTTGGAGCCCGACCCCACAGTATATAGATCGTAGCCAACTTTTTCTTCTATCAGACGGCGTGTCTCTGATTTGATATCAAGCTCCTTGATCCATTTTGAATTCACTTTTGTGCATGGCGAGAGAAAGGGATTCAGTTTCATTTTGTTGCATATGGATTTCCAGTTTTCCCAGCACCATTTGTTGAAGATGCTATCCTTCCTCCATTGCATGCTTTTAGCCCCTTTATCAAATATAAGATAGTTGTAATTTTGTGGATTGGTTTCTGTGTTCTCTATTCTGTACCATTGGTCCACCCACCTGTTTTGGTACCAGTACCATGCTGTTTTTGTTAATATTGCTCTGTAGTATAGTTTGAAGTCTAGTATCGCTATACCGCCTGATTCACACTTCCTGCTTAGCATTGTTTTTGCTATTCTGGGTCTTTTATTTTTCCATATGAATTTCATGATTGCTTTCTCTTGGAGTATTACTCTGCATTAAAAAATGACAAAATCATAGAATTTGCAGGGAAATGGATGGCATTAGAGCAGATTATGCTAAGTGAAGCTAGCCAATCCCTAAAAAACAAATGCCAAATGTCTTCTTTGATATAAGGAGTGTGGTGAGCCGCTTCTGCCGTTTCTGCAGACTATGGTCGCCATTACAAGATGGCGCTGGCTCTGCTGTGGTCTGTGACAAACAACTCCTTATTTGGGAGAATTGGCGCATGGTTTTTCACCACCCTATGAGAAAGCTCCACGTGGCAGCTTCGCATTGGGGCTTGAGATGCTTTATTAAGGCTGGGAGGGGCATCCGAGAGAGAGAAGAAGAGATATCAAGGGCCTGAATAAACTGCTGAAAGAAGATTCCTGAGTTGCGTCTTCCTTGCGGGCAAGGGGTCGCGACAAGTGGTGCCGAAACCCGGGAACCAGAACTTTCAGCAGTCAGGGGTGGTGCACCGGTTAGTCCCAGGTAAGTGGGATCCGTGACCAAAGCGGGGTTAGTCCCAATAAGTGGGATCCGCGATCAAAGCGGGGCAGCTCCTCTGTAAAGAAAGAGAGAGCATTACATTTTATTGCAGCTGCACTGTGTACTTTCGCTTCTACTTTCGCTTTTGTTTTCTGTGTTTCTTTTGTTGTGTCATTTCGATTTTGTTTTCTGTGTTTCTTTTGTTGTGTCATTTCGCTTTTGTTTTCTGTGTTTCTTTTGTTGTTGTGTCATGGGTGCCGCATCTTCAAGTCCGCTTCTCCTGGCCCTAGATGGCCTGTTACGTTCCAAGGGCCTGGAAGTGAAACATAGTACTTTACAGAGATTTTTACAGAAGATAGATATCGCTGCACCGTGGTTTGCATTTTCGGGCAGCCTTACTGTACCTAGTTGGGATAAATTAGGCAAAGATCTTGACTTTGCTTCTGAGCATGTCATATTAGAGGGTGGGGTGATACCCCTTTGGAAAATGGTCCGTAGTTGCCTTACAGATGGCAGATGTCAGGAAGCACTTACTAAAGGACAGGAAGTTCTAGAGCAATTACATGAGGAGAAATCAGAGATGGCAGGAAGTGAGGTGCCTCAGGAGGATGGGAGTGTGCGGAGCGTGAAACAGGGGAGGAGAAGATTGTCTCCGGCAAGAAGTGAGGTATCTCAGAAGGATGGGAGTGTGCGGAGCGTGAAACAGGGGAAGAGACGATTGTATCCAGATCTCAGTACGGTGTGCACACCCCCATGTGAAAGTGGGTCAGAGGAAGAGGAGGATGAGGAGGAAGAGCTCGGGAGGCTGTCTCGTCAGCTAGAGAGTTTAGCTATAGGAGAAGGGAACAGAAATAAACAGGGGCTCAAGAAAAGCGATCCCCCGGATCCACCGCCACATGGTGGGGGTGTTTCGGGGAGAGCTTTCCATGCCCAAACATGGAGGGCTGTTAACGCTGAGATGGGTCTTGCTTATCCAGTTTTTCAGGATGACAATAGGGGAAGATTCCATGAACCCTTAGATTTTAAAATTGTGAAGACCCTGGCGGAGTCTGTCTGCACTTATGGCATAGATGCCGCTTTCACTCTCACTCAGGTGGAGGGACTTACTAGATTTTGCATGACTCCCTCAGATTGGGCTAGTCTAGTCCGTGCTTGTGTTTCCCCAGGGAAATATTAGGAGTCCAAAGTTGGCTGTTTAATGTTTCTGGCAGTACCCAAGACTCGGAGTGAGGTAGGAGACTTAAAATTACTTCACACAATTCACAATTGTTTAATGCTACATTACCCTCCGCAGCAGTCTGTCTCCAATCTCCGTTCCTGTTTCTTTTGGCTAATGACACCTCGTTGGGGATGCTGGATTGTTCTAATGTTACCTGTTATTTGTCTGAGTGTTGGAATGGCTCCTGGACTACGGCAGTGATTATGAAAATTCCAACCTTTGTCCCGATCCCGGTTACTGCAGATCCAGAGTCTTTTCCTATTGTTGAACTGATTAGAGCCCGTAGAGATTTTCGAATTATGGCAGCTATAGTGACAGCTGTGGCAGTGTCTGCTGCTGCAGAGGTTACGGCCGGAGTGGCCATGGCCAGTCAAGTACAAACTGCTGCCACCATTAATGAAGTTGTTCAACAAACTTCCACCATACTTGAATCCCAAAATACAATTAATCAACATATTTTGTCAGGGATTTTAGCTGCCAACCAAAGAATAGATTTACTCCAAGCTCAGGTAGAAGAATTGGCTGACTTGGTGCTTTTGGGTTGTGTTGACCAACGTGCACATTTATGCATAACCTCTGTCAGATTTAATGATTCCAGGAATGCCTCCCGCATCATTGGCGAATATTTGGCTGGAAATTGGTCCATGGCAGCGGAAGACATGATCCAGTCTCAACTAATCCAGATAGCTGTCTTGAACAGTACCTGTGTCGATCCCGTGACTTTGGGTCAATTCACCGATTGGATATCTTCTGCTTTTTCCTTCTTCAAAGAGTGGGTGGGGGTAGGCATTTTTGGTGCAATGTGTTGCTTCGGTATGTTCCTCTGTTTGTGGTTTCTCTGTCGCCTTAAGGCCCGCAGTGCTCACAATAAGGCTATGATCATACAAGCTCTTGCAGCTTTAGAAAATGGCAACTCACCTCAAGTCTGGCTTGCGCATCTTAAACAGTAAACCTTTGACATGGTCGTTACACCCCAAGTTATTATAACATTGCACTGGGATCGACATGACTTTCCTTGTTATTCTCTTAGTGTTGGAAACCCCTTGCACTCTGCCGGTCTTACTGCCATTGCACGCAGATGGGTTTCCACACTAGTGCTTTTCTATCGCCTTAAAGTCCGTGCCTTTCTTTCAGGGTGCTGTCAACTTGTTTGTCGTTATAAACAGCCACAGTTCAGCCTCAGCTATCCCCCTTCGTCCACCATCGTCATGATACAGGATGCGAGGCAAGGCACTGCACTTGAGTGATCCTTGACGTGGACCTCAAGGAGAGCATGTCCTATTGCATGCGGGTTAGACGCGTCCACGCCCCGCCCCACGAAAAAAGGCGTCGGCTGATATGGCCTCAGATCTGGGGAAGGGCCCTCCTTAGGACTGAGCCATACTATGCAGCCACTTCTGCACAGTGGGATAGGACCTCTACTCTCGCCTGTATTGTTTTAAGAAAACAGAAAGGGGGAACTGTGGTGAGCCGCTTCTGCCGTTTCTGCAGACTATGGTCGCCATTACAAGATGGCGCTGGCTCCGCTGTGGTCTGTGACAAACAACTCCTTATTTGGGAGAGTTGGCGCATGGTTTTTCACCACCCTATGAGAAAGCTCCACGTGGCAGCTTCGCATTGGGGCTTGAGATGCTTTATTAAGGCTGGGAGGGGCATCCGAGAGAGAGAAGAAGAAATATCAAGGGCCTGAATAAACTGCTGAAAGAAGATTCCTGAGTTGCGTCTTCCTTGCGGGCAAGGGGTCGCGACAAAGGAGAGTAACTAAGAACAGAGTAGGGCACTATTTTTCAATTCCTCTTCTTGTAGTATTTTGCTCAAAGTGCTTTGCAGTGCTGGTTTTCTGGCTGCAAATTCTTTTAGCTTTTGTTTATCGTGAAATATTTTAATTTCATTGTCAAATCTGAAGCTTAATTTTTCTGGATACAGTATTCTTGGTTGTAATCCATTATTTTTCAGTGTTTGAAATACATTGTTCCAGGATCTTCTCGCTTTCAAATCTGTGATGAAAAATCAGTTGTTAACCTAATTGGTTTACCCCTGAATGTAATCTGCCTCCTTTTAATATTCTCTCCTTGTTCTGTATGTTGGCTATCTTCATAATTATATGTCTTGGAGTTGGTCTATTACGGTTTTGAATGTTTGGGGTCCTGTAGGCTTCCAGGATTTGGCAATCCATTCCATCTTTCATCTCTGGGAAGTTTTCTAGAATTATTTCATTTAATATGTTGTCCATTCCTTTGGTTTGAATCTCTATGCCTTCTTCTATTCCCGATGACTCTCAAATTTGTTTTTTTTATGACATCCCACATCTCTTGAATAGATTTCTCGTGGGATTTCAGTATCTTTTCTGTGTTGACTATATTCTTTTCAAGTTGATAAACTTTGTCTTCATTATCTGATGTTCTGACTTCTACTTGATCTAGTCTATTTGTAATATTCTCATTTGAGTTTTTAATTTGGTTTATAGTTTCCTGCATTTCTAGGATTACTGTTTGATTTTTTTTTAAGATCTCTATCTCCTGGTAAAGCTCGTTCTTTGCCATTTGAATTTGTTTGTTTAATTCATTTTCAAAATATACTTTTATTGCTTGGACTTGCTGCCTCATGTCTTCTCTAATATTCCTTTCCATCTGAGTTAGGTATGCCTTGAGTTCTTTCCCTATCCCTGTTTCTGATGCTTCTGGGTCCTTCTGTAGAATTAAGTTGTCCTGCACTGTTTGTACTCCTTTTTTCCCTTATTTTTTTCATGATGTTCACGTTACTTTCCAAATCTATTTGATTGCTGTGTTTCTGCTCTCTTCTATAGATTTGTTTTGGTTTTGTATATCTCTGTTGTCTCTCCTTTGTGTTGGTAGACTATGCCTGCTAAAGTGGATTCCGCTGGGAAGGAAGTCCGACGGCCAAGCTCCAGTGACGTCACCTCTCTGCTATGGCTGGCCCCAGGCTCCTTGCCGGGGTGTCCGAATGGGGGGGTGGGACTGGACTGTCTCTGGTTGGTTTCAGCTCCTGGTCGCTGGTGGGCGGGCGGTCTCCAGCCCCCCAGTCACGTGGGCAGGGGGTGGGCTGTCGCCGGTGGGCGTGCGGTCTCCAGCTGCCCAGTCGCAAGGGCCTGGCCTCTAGTCCCCTGGTTTCTCCTGCTAGTCCTGGTTTCTCCTGCTAGACCAGATTTCCCTTGAGTGATGCCTCTTGGCAGTTCAAACTGTACTCTGGGCCTGCCGTTTGTTGGGTGTGGAGGGTGTCTATTGGGAACCCCGGAACTCTATTGTTTTGATTTTTTCTGCTTGCCCCTCCCCCAGTGCTGGCTAGACAGGTTTCGTTTTCGAAGCTGATGAGAGGGGGAGTTGAAGGTCAGGTGCCTCTAGTTTTCCCCTTGTCTTTATGCAGGTTCGCTCTGATAATTCCTCCCCCGGAAAGCCTAGGAGAGATTTTATGTGAATTCCCTGCTGTATGGGAGATGAGCTGAGTAACACACACCTGTTTTATTGTTGCAGTCTGTCGGAGACTGGCGGTGGTTACTTCAGCTCTCCAAGATGGTGGCCGCTGGTTTCCTTGGTGGAGTTTCTGTTGTGGGGGATAGAACTGTACCACTTCCTTCCCCATCTGAAATCCCGAACTCATCCTGGGGCTCAGTGGGGGCTCAGCCGGCAGGATTCCACAGAATCCCTGCTTGCTGGTTGCTTCTCGGTGGTGTCCCGCCGTCTGTAGCCATGGGGCGGGCTGCGCGGATCAGTCAGCCCAGATCTCCCATAAAATCTTAGTAAATCTAATGAAGTCTAAAAAATTACACTCCTGAGTAATTATATTAACCATTTGAACTCAAACCCAAAGTTTATAGTCATAAAATCAAAGGTTACATAATCATCTTCATAATATTTGTTACAAACTATTTACTGAGTATCTATTTTGTGTCATTCTTCTAGTTTTAAAGGTGTACTAAACAAAGATGTATGCCTAGGAGCTTATATCCTAGCAGTGGGAAGTGAGACAATAAGTAATAACCATAGTAAATAAACAAGTTAGAAAATAATACAGACTCCGGAAAAAAGAAAAAGGAGAATAGGGAAAAGATCATTGGAATTATGTTGTGCATCTAGAAATTTAGTGGTCTAGCAAGAAAGTGACATTTGAATAAACACTTGAAGATAAAATTTTCACTGTCTTGATACCTGGAGAAGAGTGATAAAGGCAGAGGAAAGAGCCAGTGCAAAAGCTCTGAGGACTCTAATCAGAGTGCAGGGACCAAGAGGGAGACTCCTATCAGGTAACAGATGTGTGACCTGATCATTTAGGTCTCGTAGGCTGTGGTGGAGACAATGCTGTGTTTACCACATCTTTTTCATTTGCCTCCTGGACACATAGCTAAGTCATTTTTCTCTGTAGTCTGGGAGGGGGTACATAGTGAATTTTGAGCAGGACAATATAGGCAGATGTGATTTGTGCCTCTTCTAAAGGTGGCCCCTAAAACCCCCAATGAAATCTTCCTTGGCTCCTCGGATAGTTCTGTTTCTCTTTTTTTCTCTTGTTTTTGGTCAGTTGAATGGCAGAGATCCAGAAAGTATTCCAAGAAGGTCTTATGGAACAGCGGATTTACAGGATGAAGGAGTCTGAATTCCTGAGTGACCCTTGAGAAGATAACCACCTAATCTGTATCATATTGTGACATTTTGTTGAGCCATTCAACATTTTTTTAAATATATAAAACCAGGAAAGTAGCATTACTTATGCTTACTAACACAGAAGCAATTACAGGGACTTGGAGTGTACTGGGGAGTCAAGAGTGTTGTGCAGAGGGGTGATCTGATCTGACTTAAAGAGTTTGGTTTGGGCTACTGTATTGGTAATAAACTGTGGAGTTGCAAGAAATAAAAGCAGGGGAAACCATGTAAGAGGCTGTAGGAATAACTCCAAGAAATGACGGTGGCTTGGACAACTTCACCAGCAGTGGAAATAATGAGAAATTATTAGCTTCCAGGTAGACACTGAAGATAGAGCCACCTGAATTTATTTTATTGGATGATGCCAGTGTTTTTGACCTGAGAAACTGGGAGGATACAGTATTTAATCACTGAAATGGGGAGTGTGGTGTGCGGAGAGGTTTTTGGTGGAAAGATGAATTGAATATGTTGAGTTTCAGATTAGATATGAACCCAGTTTCAAACAGAAATAATAGATTAAAAATATTAAATAAGTCACCTAATTCAACTGAGTATATATTGATTTTTATAATGTAAACTTTTAAAAAACACCCTATATGAGAAATTATATCAGAAAGTATCTTGATAATATTGGATATTTTAATTAATCAATTGTGATCCTCGAGAATAATATATTTAATTTGCATTTCTTTAGTTACTCTTGAGAGTAAGATTTTACCATGATTAATCCCCATCTGTATTTCTAGGAATTGCATGAGAGTTGAACATTTCTCTCTGACTTATTTTGATATTATATTCTACCATTTCTTTAGTTTTCTCAATTACTAAATCTCAGAATTTTGACCCAAATCATAAATAAAAATGTTAATTCCTTATTGTCTAGTCTCTCATATAAAGACAAAAGAGAATAAGAAAAAGAAAGAAAAATAAAACTTCTTCTGCTTACTATACTTGTCTAATTTGGATCTTTAAAAAAATAAGTTTTCCCTTCAACCATTTTCAGTTGTTTCCTACTCATTTGTCAAAATATTTTTCCTCTTTTAATACCAGATCCTATGTAAGGCAAAGGCTGAGATCAGAGGAAACGGAGACCTGTCATGTTCCTTTGGATGGTGGCTAGCTCCAATTTATGAACTAAGATTTTGTTAGATAATGGTTATCATCAGTAGGTGGCCACCAGGAGACCATGGGAAACTTCCAAGGAGGCTCTGAAAGCTGTGACCCTGGAGGACTGTGAACTCCTCCCAGAGAGCACTGTCAGTAATCAGGAGACTGGAATGTGAATTGGTAGCAGAGAAGACTCAAAGAATTTTAAATAAACACATTCTGTTGTCTGACTTGTTTTTATTGTGACATCTTCACCACAGGTAGCTTTTGTCTCACTGGGAAGCTGACACTTTGTATCTGACAATTGAATGGTTTTGGTCTGAAGATCTCAATCTGGAGCGGTTTCTGAATTCCAGCATGTCTCCTCTGTGACTTGTTCCCTTGTCATGGAATAACTCAATCCTCCCTGCCTTCTCATCTATTTTAACTGCCTTTGCAAAGAGTCAGCTTTTGGCTTTGTTTGCCTTCTGCATCTTCTCAGTTCTATAGTTTGTTTCTGGAATTGTTTTTATTTCCTCAGTGTTTCCTTTAGTTAGTTGACTCTCTTATCCACTTCCTTATGTTGTTTTATTAGTGTATTAGTTACCAATCTTCCTTCTATAATATAAACATTTATGCTCTTGTTTCCCATTAAATACTCTTTCACTTTTATTTGACAAGTTTTATGTGCAGTTATCACATTATATATTAGGTTTAGGTATACAATTATTTCCATAATTTCTTTGTTGACTCATGAGTTAAGATGCTTACATTTTAAATAAAAATATAAAACATTTATCTTATTGACAATGATTTCTAGTTTATTACATAAGACTGAGGCTGTCTTTGTACTACACTAATTCTTTGGAATTTGTTCAGAGTAGGTTATGGACTATTACATGATGAATTGCTTGTGTTTAATTCAGTAGGATGTGTATTCCTTAATGGCGAGTTGAAAATTCTATGTAATCTCATTAGATCAAGTTTGTTAATTCTGCTGTTTGAATGTTCCAAAAGTTTTCTAGTTTCATTGACTGAAACTCATTAATTAGAGATATATGTTAAAAGCTCCTACAGTGTAATGTTTGGTGATTGTTGAATTTCTTTTTGTGATGTTCTTAAATTTTTTGCCTTATCTATTTTGTGGCTATCTTATCAAGTGTATAAAATTGTGGAAGTATTTTTCATCCTTATTAGTTAAAATATTTGTTATATGATAAATCTCTTTATTTTAGAGTATCTCATAAATAGTATGTACTTTGACGTTTTTATCCAATCAAGTATGGCAGTTTTTTGTTTTCACTCATGAACTTAATCCATTTACAATCATTATAATTCTTAGTTTATTTGGATTTAATTCTACTATTATATGTTGTGTCCTTTCCATGTTTCTTATTGTCACAGTGCAGGTATTCTTTTGAGTATGTTTTTGTAGTCTTTTCAACTTTAGTAGGTAATGCTGAATTGTTTTCCAGTTACTAACACTAGTCATGTTGGGAGCGGGTGGTGGAATCTCTTTGAAGTTTTAATTTCCATATGCTTATTAGCCATTTGAATGTTACTTTTCTGTAGTGCTTATGAAATCTCAACATAGTTTTTCTGTTGGGTTGTTGGCCTTTCATTTACTGACTTAAGGAAGTATTCCTAAGTTTCAAATACATGATCATTATAAGTAATATGAGTGGTAACTATCTTCTCCCAAACATGGAATTTGTCATTTCAATTTTCAATAACCATGTATTTTTTTATTTCTAGAAAATCTATTTAACTCTTTCCATGTACATTTTATTAGCTTTTGGTAGACTTTAAATTTTTCTTTACTTTTTAAATTATTCTTTTTGTTTCCTTATGCATTTAAAAGTATTAATATTTTGTATTTCAAGTTTCAATATCTTAACTGTTTTTGAATCTAATTCTGCTCCTTTCCCAGAATTCTGATTTTCTTTCATGTTTCCTTCAAGCTTTTGTGTAATGGATACAGAAAGATGTCAGGCAGATGTTTATGCTTTGGTTGTTTCTCTAGTGAGAATTGGCTGGTTTCTTCTTATTATTTTTTTAAAATATATTTTTAGTTGTTGATGGACCTTTATTTCATTGACTTATTTATATGTGGTGCTGAGAGTCAAACCCAGTGCCTCAAACAGGCAAGGTAAACGCTCTACCACTGAGCCACAACCCTGGCTCCCACCTGATTTATTTTTTTCCCCTGCCAAGATCCTCTTTGTGATAACAATTTCTTGACTTCATTTCTCATGGATGGTATGAGGCATTGGAGTTTGTACTTAATTTGGTAAATGAAGGGAGACACTGTTAAGTTTAAATATGAATATGACATGAGTAGATCTCTGATATTCAAAAGAAAGAGGGAGGAAGAAGGGGGGAGAGAAGAGAGTGAGAAATGAAGTGAGAGAACAGAAAACAATTTGGGTAAGCAGTTGGAAGTTGAAGGTCAGTTAGGACATTATTGCTATCATTCTGCTGATGGGGAGGTAGACAGGTACAATAGTGGAATTTGGAAGAATGTAATTACTCAGAGACAAAGTGGGTTTACAATTAATGTCAATAAAGTAGAAAAAATAATAAAAATATAACTTTTGGTTTTGTAAAAAGTCATTTTCACTTGCTGCTGGTTGAAATATAACTTAGACACTTCTTCAGATAGGGAATTTGGGATATACACTAGAAATTATAAAAACAAATGGATACAGTATACCCTTTGTCAGCAATTCATGCTAGAAAAGTTAAGGAACTCTTTAGATATATATATATATATATATAAAAGTATATTAACAAATCTTTTCCCTGTAGCTTTATTTCTGTGGTACACATTAGAACCAATCTATGAATTTATTCAATAAAACAGCATGGAGTTATTAAAAATGAACATATAAATCCCTACCTTTGGACATGGAAAAATTTAAAATATATTGCTAACTAATAAAAAAGTGACATTGTAAACTATTATATCATTAAAACAAAAGAATATACACATATATGTAGAAAATGAATATATTTGTATATATATTAGCTATTTCTTTAGGAGTGTTTATGTCAATGTTTTGTCCTTTCTAGTTATATTTTTTGATAATGCAAGTAGATTATTATGTTTAGTTTTCGGAATTTGGGTTTTTGCAAAGTAATTAAGTCATGAGGGTGGAACCCTCCTTTATAGGTTAGTGCCCTTATAAGAAAAGACAGACAAGAGAGATAATTTTTCTCTACCATCTGACGATATAAGCTGACACCAAATCTCTGAGCACCTCAATCTTGAACTTTCCAGCCTCCAGAACTGTGGAGAAATAAATCTCTGTTTTCACATCCCAGTAGAAATGGCAAATATCAAGAATAGTAAAGATAATAAGTATAGGAGAGGATGTGGAGAAAAGGTAAACCTTGCACAGTATTGGGGGAATATGTACAGCCATTATGAAAAACAGTGTAGAGGTTCTCAAAAATTAAAAATAAAATAGAACTACCATATGATCCAGCAATCCCATTGCTGAGTGTATATCCAAAGGAAATGAAATCAGTATGTTGAAGAGACATCTGCACTCCCATGTTTATTGCAGCACTGTTCACAGTAGATAAAAAAATGAAAACAACCTAAGTATCCACCAATGATGAATGGATCAAGAGAATGTGTCACACATATGCAATGGAATACTACTTAGCCATAAAAAGAATGAGATCCTATCATTTGTGAGAACACAAATGAAAATCCAGATCATTATGTTAAGTGAAGTAAGCCATTCACAGAACAGCAAGAACCCCATGATCTCACTCATTTTTGGAATCTAGGAAAGTTGATTTCACAGAAGTTGAATACAGAATGGTGGTTACCAGAGGCTGGGGACAGTGAGGGGGGAGAGAGAAGGGAAAGACTGATCAGTGGGCACTAAGATGTTGTTAGATAAGAGCAAGAAGTTCTGGAGTGCTATTGCACACAAAGGTTGACCACAGATAACAATAATGTACTATACATCTCAAATAGATTGATCTTGAAAACTTTCACCAAAAAGAAATGATAAATGAAGTGTTAAACTTGATATAAACATTATGCGCTATTACATGTGTTGACCATCACATGATACCCCATTAATGCATACAACTCCTATGTTTTTTATGTATCAGTTTAAAATAAAAGTAATGAAAATATAGGAAAAAATTCCTTTTTAATAGCCTGATATTGTGGGGTGACCAGCACCCCACCAGGGTAGGTTCCTGCTCAGGAGGTGTGAGTCACCTGGGAAATAAAAAGTTTGAAGTAATTAGTAAGAAATAGAGACAGAGTTAAAAATTAGTTATAAAAAGGGGAGCATCTGATAGGTCTTCCAGTCCTGATAGGAGCTGAAAATGAACAACCGGGAAAGGATCCAATTCTTTATTTATGGGGGAGTACATCAAAGGCAGGGATGAGGAGTCTTGGGTGCTTGCTTCTCTGTGTAGCAGGGGGTCTTGCAGTAAACAGGTTGATTGGCATTTTAGCAAGCCACACCCATCTCTGAAAGGCTGTGTGGCTCCAGCAAGTCACCCCATCTCTGGTGCTGTGCTGAACTTGAGATGGAGCTAGAGAGGAAGCCACATGAACCAAACCAGGCATTGCCAAACCAGTGGGGTTACCACTAGGAGTTCCGGATCCCAGATTTTCCTGCCTAATGGCTTCATCATCACTTTTGTTCAGGCACAGGGCTCAGTTCACATATGGGTCATGGATGGCTTCTGGCAGCCTGAACTGACTAAGGCAGTATGGTAATCTCATTAGATTAACACATGCATAAAACACCAACAAGAAAGTATCTCCCAAGCAAATACCACCTCCCCCTCTACCTCCAAAACAAATAATGGAATAGAAAAAAAATTGAAGATTGTTTAAATAGAATTTCAAATGAACCTGTTCCCTCATATTGGCTAACAATGGCCTTGCAGCCTTTGATTGTATTCAGAATTATTGCCCTTTCATTATTATTCAGTTATTATATTGTCCATGTAATAACTGAAACCACTTAGTGTTCTAAATGGGAAGGAAATGTATCGGTTGTCTTGCATTTGTATGATGCTTAATTTTTTTAAAAAATAGATTATTTCAACATCTGTGAGAAATGTTCTATTTCAAATTTCAGTTGAAACAATACTACACTCAATACGAGGTTCCTTTTCTTGGTTATTGTAATGAACTGCTTTTAAAAGTACTCTTTTAAATGTACTCTTCAGGTACATTATTACATAGTAGTTCATTATTTAAATGCTTTAAAAATAATATTCTGCATAAAATATTTTCATTGCCTATATTTATTATTATTCTTTTAAATTAGGCATTAAAGTAACTTTTCCCAAAATCACAGGTATTGGTATTGTCTCTTCTCCATTAATCATATTTTTTTTCTATTCTTCATGTCCTTGCTCTTCTACTGGTTGAAGCATAAAGAGCAGGGCAAAGCTGTGGCTTTCCTTTTCTCTTTTAATTTTCCTTGTTTTCAAACATCACTTAATAAGACCACAATAATTTTTTTTTCATCTTAAATACGTTTATTCTCATACTTTTAAAACCTGCGCCTTGGTACCATTTGACAGAACATTGATAACTCAAGTCAGCTGCTGTCTGGTTTGAAAGTAAGATTATATCATTCTTTGCTTGTATCACTATCATAGACTTCCTAACCAATTCTGAATTGTTTCTTGGTTAAGGAGCTCTCTGCTGTCAAAATCCCTATTTGGCTTCTCTGACCTAATAGGTCTTTCTAAAACGAAAAAATAAAAATAAAAATAAAAAACAGAACCCTAAACCATTGCAGGCTTGAGCCTCTCTGACTGTGCCAATCTTCAGGGGTGCTCCTTTCCCATTATCTCTTTGTAACTCAGAAACTTCTTCTCTGAAAAAATGAGTCACGTTTATCTAAATCTTACCTTTCAACTCTTTTTTTTTCTCCTTCTGTTTCTTTCTCCCTTCTTTTACTTATATTTGGGGCCTCTGGAAATTTTAGCCTAGGGAAAAGAAAAACAAATGCTCTGAACTTTTCTTCCTAAGAATGACTTGGCTGTTACCCTTTCTCTGTCTGTGCAGCAGATACAAAGCCTCCATATCCATTTCATGTAGATCCTTCTCCCCAGAGCTCTTTTATTCCAAAGTAAAGTGAAGAATTTATAGTCATCTGGTGATTCCAACACAGTGATTCAACTTTTATAATGGGAATTTTACTCTGTAATATTTTGACTAAGCTTATCTTATTACTCAATATTGTTAATTATGTTAGTGATAATACCCATTATTGACATTTAAAATGTGCCTATTGTTCAGTCATTTACATTGTTATAATAAGATTAGCATTATATAAGATTAGCAATCTCCCCTTCACCTCAGTCAATACTGTGTTTTTTGGTCCAACTTTTTAAATTTTGGTTTGTTTAATTATTTTGCTGTGCTGGGATTTAACCTGGGACCTGTACAAGCTAGGCAAGCACTCTATCATTGAGCTATACCCCTAGTCCAATGTTACTTAAAGCAAGTCCTAGTTAAATCTTTCAAATTTTCCCACTTTTTTTTCTTACATAGTCTTAAAAATCATTATTTCATCTAGGAAATAAGTGATTAAACAATGACCTTGATTCTCTACTTTTAGAGAAAATTCAAAAGACATAGGTGCTTCAAGATGTGACATAGTACCTGGCATGGTGGAACAAGCCTATTATCACAGCTACTGGGGAGCCTGAGGAAAGAAAATTATAAGTTTCAGGGTAGTCTGGGTTACTTAGTGAGAGGATCTCAAAATAAAAATCAGAAAGGGCTGCGGATGTAGCTCACTGGTAGAGTGAACCTGGGTTCATTCCACCACACAAAAGGGAAGAAAAACAAAAAAGATGTTTTTGCCATTGGCTATTTTTCTTAATGTGCTAATATTCTCAGGACACAATAGAAGTTCTAAGCTTTGAAAATTTTAGGAAAAGTGTCTATGAAAGTATAATTTTTGTGCAGTCATAATAAAAAATAACCAGCTCCAATTCATCTAAAAAAAACCCCAAAGACAATAAAGTGGTTGTATGTGTTTTGACAACTTGTATATAACTTCAAGGTCAGGTCTGAACACCTGAGCACTAGATTTAAATTCTAACCTGCTTTTCATATTTTTATATTTCCATGGAGCACACTGAGATAAGACTACTTGCTTCCCTATGAGGACACTACACAAACTGATGCTTTTGAAACTTTACTCAGGTATGATCTTTGCAGGATATTTGCTTCATGTCCAGCCCCACCCTTGTTCTCTCCTGTCAAAATTCCAGGATGTTTCAAATCTCAGTTTGGGTCCTGTAACCTTTTCTTTTTCTATTTTTCCCTATTATTCTTACTTTTCATATTTCTATAGCATTTAGCAATGTATCTCTAGCATAGTATATTTTTGAGTCTGTGTTTTGATTTAATTTATTTTTTAATCTAAAGCATTTGTAATATTTTAAAAATTGAATTATTAATCATCTGTACAGAAAACAACATCTAGGCAATATTATAACTAAATTCTGTAAAATTTTACAGGGTTATATTATTTAAGTCATATAAAAATTTCAGATAAGAGAAAACAAAGGAGATTCTCCTTCCTTTTTTTTTTTTTTTTGTAACTCTAAAATAGCCTTGATATCAAACATAGATAAAGGTAATAAAATAAAAGTAAATTACAGGCCAATCCATGTATGAAAATAGGTGCAAAAAATCCTGTAAAATGCTGGCAAATGAATGCAGGAAATATATAAAAAATATAAATTGAAAATCTTGTATTCTAGATTTAAGCCTGGCTTGACATTAGGAAGTGTAGTAGTGAATTTGTTATATTAATGGATTGAAATGAGGAAAACTTGACAGAAATACATAAATAATTTGATAAGATTCAAAGCTTTTGGAGGATTAAAAATATCTTAAAAATAGGAATAGAATGCAGTCATACTAACATTCTACAGCAAATAATACACTTTTTTTCTAATTAAAAAAATAGTTGTAGATGGACACATTATCTTTATTTATTTATTTTTATGTGGTGCTGAGGATCAAACCCAGGGCCTCATACCTGCAAGATAAGTGCTTTACCACTGGGCCACAGCCCAGCCCAGCAAGTAATATACTTAATGAGAAAATGTTAGATACATTTCTTTTTGAATCAGGAATAAAAGGTATGCTCATTATCACCATTTGATATTATTTAGGTTCTCTGGGTCCTAAGAGTAAGCATGCATGATAAGTTCCTCTGGCAAGACTTAGAGAACCACATTTCTCCTATAGAATCTGATAACTGAAGTAGTGTAGGGTGGCAATACAGACTTGCCAACTACATTGTCTTGAGTATTTTTCTCCCTGAATATCAAAAGCCTTAGTCTCCTCATGTATAGCAAATATCTAGAACTTGGCTGTGCATTATGGTAGCCACCATGTACATTGTTATGGTTTGTATATGTAGTGTCCCCATAAAGCTTATGTATGAGACAATGCAGGAATGCTGTAACCTAATTAGTAGATTAATCTATTTAGTGGATACATAATTTAAAAGGACTGCTGTGCTGGGTAGTATCTGTAGGCATGTGGGTTATAGCTGGAGGAAGTAGGTCACTAGGGGCATGCCCTTGTGCCTATTCTTTCTGCTTCCCAGCTGCCATGTACTGAGCAGCTTTTCTCTGCCATGCACTTCTGCCATGATATTCTGCTGCATATCAGGCTCAGAGCAATGGAGTCAACCAATCATAGACTGAAACTCTGAAATCATGAGCCCAAAATAAAATTTTGCTCCTCTAAATTGTTCTGGACAGGTATCTTGGTCATAGCAATGAAAAACTGTCCAACACATATGTGTAGCTTTTTAGCCCTTGGCAGGTGGCTAGTGTGAATTGAAATGTACATTAGATCTAAAATATGACACTGGATTTCAAAGATGTAATACAAAAATGCAAAATCTCAATAATCTCTTGATAACATGGTAAAAAGCAAGTATGTTTGATATATTGGGTTAAATGAATACATTATCAAAATCAATTTCACTGATTCTATTGTAGACTTATAAAATAAAGCCACTAGAAAATTTAAAGTCACATATGTGGCTCTGCTGAGTTGAATTATTATTTTTGCTGAACAGCTCTGGACTGTGGTAAATTTCGGTCAGAGAGCATTAGTCTGGGATGGAAGGGGTCGGGATAGCATAATGCTAGCAGAATAAAGAAGGAGGAAGAGGCAGCCACATCATTCACAATGGTCTGCAGCCATCATGTCTGGAGGCCTCAGCTGTGCTGACTGAGGAATTGGAGCTGAAGACTTTCTGGTTCCATTTTAAGGTGCTGCTGCCATGACTGTCTGAGGTGGCAGCCAGTTTGGGACTGTCATAGTGCCATGACTGATTCCCGGTGGCTTTCCTAGACATGCTAAATTTGGAGATTGACCTTTGAGGCTGGAGCAGTAATCTTATGTATTAATAACTTTCCTGTTTCTTGCATTAGACTTTAATGTTCTTGAGGAAGTATTGTAGCTTACCTTCTTCCTCTCTCATACTATGTAACACAAGGTGTTTGGGACATGAAATACGTTCCAAATTTATTTCCTTAATAAAATTGGAATTATTTCTTAGTTTTAAAACTTTCCACAGGACCATTATTATTTTTCTTTGTTCACTACCACCATCCTTTAGGATAATGAGAAAACAGGACCCTTTAGCTTCCTCACACTGCCCAGTAATAGAACCCCTTCCAAACACACAGTGCATGATGTCTTTAATGTATGTTGGAGATTCTAGTATTAGTATCATACTATTTGTGTACTTTATAATCAATTTTAAATGAATTCTCACAGCCCTATTTAAGAAGCCCTTTAATATATGATCTGTGAAATTCCAAAATCATAATTAGTATAGAGGTATTTGAATGTCTCAGTTATGAAGAGACAGTAAAATAGTTCTGTCTTATTTCTTTCCCTTGATTTTCTTTTCCTTGACTCGTTTTGCACAAACATTCTTACAGATTCGCATACTTTCTCATATTCTGAAACATCTACAGAGTAAAGCTCTATAAGGGCTAAAACGTGTGAGGCATGTTCTCTGATCTTCATACATCTAATTACCTCGTAGGAAATATACACACCAATAATTTCAACACTGACTCCATGTGAAAAGTGTGATAGAGGTTGTAAAAAATTTAAGACTGTTAGATTACTCAGGAAAAAGGGATTTCTTCCACCTGAAGAGATCAAAGCAAAAGTCCTTGTTGAGAGGACATCCAGACTGAGTCTTAGATGGTGAGTAGAATTTGGACATGTGGTAAAATTGGAGACAACATGATCTACAGGCAGAGGGAAAGAGCTGAGCCATGTTATGGTCTTATAAATATGAAGTGTAGCTATTTAGCTGAGCAACAGTTTTGAGGGATTTTTACTCTCTGTAAATTAAAGTACTGTTTGCTTTATTTGGTGAGAAATAGGAAAGTACTGAAAAAATGTAAGCACCACATGATCAAAGCTGTTCTTTAGTAAGTTCATATTAGAGCATTATATAGGTCACTTAGAAGACTAAGAAGACATTATACTTCAGGAAGTCTTGATAAGAGAAAGGGATAAATGATAGGGCAAGTGTGAAAACTACTACAGGGAAACAATATATAGCATTTGGCAACTTGTTTTTAATAGATGATGCATTAAATGAAGAGAGAAGTATAAGCAAAGATCTAGCTGAGACCAAGGAACTAGTGAAAAAATTATGTTCTTCAATTCTGAAAGCCACAACTAGTCAAACTTTCACTCTTAAGTTTCCCTTTGATGGCAAACCTTTCTTTCCCCTTTCTGTCACTTCCCTAAAGTTTTTTTTTTTTTTTTGTTATTGTTGTTGTTAAATAATTGTACTCATTTACTATTTCCATACATTGCTTTACATACACTTTGAAATCTAGTTTCTGTGTAGGCCACTCCACCAGAATGTTTTAGGCAAAAGGTCTTTGATGAACCTCTAAGTAGGGAAGATTCCTTATCTTACTTGGCTTCTCTGAAGTATTTGCTAAAGGTAATTAATCCATCCTTTGAATCTCCTATCTTGCTTTCTGTGACTTGACTATCTTTTTTTCTTTTCATACCTTTCTTGCTGTTTAAAGAACAATGCTTCCCCAACCCTATTCATATGTATTGGTGTCTCTTAATTTCTGTTTCTAGCTATTATAACCTGGATCCTACATTTGTATTCCCATTTTCAACAATCAATTCTGTTTTTTAAAACAAGTATTTATTAAATACTCTCTTTGCCAGACATTTTATTGATGAATATCAAATCAGCTCTCTCCTGTGCTCCATCTCTCAGAAGTTCAACTACCTTTTTTTTTAAATTTTTTTTATTAGTTGCTCAAAACCTTACAATGATCTTGACATATCATATATCAACTACCTTTTTGAGTCAATCTCTTTGATTGTCACCCAGGCACTGGAAAGATAACCTTCTTCATTATGACTGATACTCAGGTTTGCTCTTCTTCCTGTCTTTTTTCCTTATGAACTGTAATTTCATTTATCCAGTTGCCCCAGTTGGAATTCCAGGAGCCACAATTGACTCCTCATTCCAATAGATGACAGCATAGACAGATGCTAGTGGTCAGAAACTGATGTCTTCTTTTTATGACATAGAATTAAAAACCTTCTCAAGAAAAGGGGAAGTCAAAGGACAATCTGAAAAGCACTGTTTTGTTTTAACAGAATTGACTAAAATATTATAGTGGAGATTTAAAATTGAGATTGAAGTAAATTACAGAAAAAAATGTTAAATTTTTGCCTATGTGAGTGTAAAACTTAAAAATATGGGTTAAATGTGTAATATTACAATATACTTCTAAACATTTTTTTTTCAGAAAATTTTGTATGATATTCAGGATGTATGGGAACCAAGACCCTTTGCAATCTGTTTCACATTTACTTCTCTAACCTCGAAGCTGGCTGTAACCACTCTCTTAGTCTACCTTTGAATAACAATGCCTTTTCTGATCTCTGTGTTTGCACTTACATTTTCCTACAATGTTCCTTAGCCAGTGTTCATTTGAATGATTTCCATTAATTAATTAATTCATAAACATTTATAGAATATCTAACTGTGTATATAGCATGATCTAGCACTGAAGTCCCAAAGATTGAGTATGTCAAAATGAATCCTACTATTATAAATAACTATTATGTGCCAATAAAAATACTAAAAGTTGGGGCTGGGGATGTGCCTCAAGCGGTAGCGCACTCGCCTGGCATCCATTCGGCCCGGGTTCTATCCTCAGCACCACAAACAAACAAAGATGTTGTGTCCGCCGAAAACTAAAAAAAAAAAAATAAATAAATATTAAAGTTCAAAAAAAAAAAGAAAAGAAAAGCAAAAATTCCTGCCTTTAATTGGACTCATTATTGATTGGAGGAAGAACACAGAAGAGATAAGTTTATCAATAAGGCATTAATAGAGAGATATCACAGGTGGTGTTCTGGAATCAAGGGGAGGATCTTAGAAGACATCTTGAAAGGCATGAACATATGAGGACAACCATGTTTTCCATGATCAGGAAGTGCTTTCTCATGTTCAGAACTTTTTCTTTTTGTAGTTAATCTTGGGTTTCTCCACTGAAGAATGAGTTAATTAAATTCTAAGCCAATGCCAAAATTTAAAGTGGTGAGATTTGGAAAAATAAGATGGCTTGGCCCCATTAGGACCCCGTTGAAATAGGTCCTTCAGTTGGAGTGTAAGAGTTTCAATTTTGAAAAATTCTGGAGGTAACAGTGATTTACATATAAGTAAGTGTTGTTATTAAGAAATCTCCACTGCAGAGCACACAGAAGAAACCCAAATGAGAGTTCTGTTGGCAGTTTGCATTTTATTCAAAATGTATCTTAGGTAAATCTTACAGAAATTCTTCTAGGATAATTGAAGTCTGGGATAGGTACCCATAAAAAAATCTGGGCTTAGCTCTATCAAAATTATGCATAATATGTATACTCCCCTAGACTTGAAGGTAGGAACAATGTTATTTGCTAAGAATAAAAAACATATTTTAGCTTTATATAGAAAAAGCTAAAATAGTATCATAAACAGAGAATGTTTGATAGATAGTAAAATGCATACACTCTGCACTATGGAATATGGGGCTCAGATTTTGAAAGGTAGAAAATAAATTTCATTTTTCACATAATGTGCAATTTGTTGATGCAGTTGTAAGTGACCAAAAACTAGTTTTAGCTTTAATTTTATATATAATGTTTTAGTTGTGTATATTTTGTTCATATGTAATTTTATGTATGTTTTGCATATTTATGTATATGTATTTATATGTATATATAATTAGAGGAGCAGAAGAGGATGAAGAAATAATGAAAAAGACATTAGAGTTTTTCCTAAATATAGGAAGAAAAGGAGGAGAATCAGTGCCATATAATTCAAGAAAAAATTTTAGGATGAAAAGTATATGGTCAAGATTGATAAATATAACTGAGATGTCTGTCAGGTGTTGAGAGCTACAAGAAAGCCAAGAAAAGAGAAAACATATTTTGTAATATAATTAGGAGATCAAAATTGACATGCAAGCAAAGAGTTTAGGTAAGTTGTGGGGACAAAATCTTAATACTAGTTGTTCACAAAATAGATGGTGTTAAAATAGAAGTCTGGCCAGGAGAGAGATTGAATGATAATTTGAGGGATTAATAGATGAAAACAAGTAATTCAGACAGTCATCCATTGGTGTCCACAATGGATTGAATCCAGACCATCACACACCCATGGGTACCAAAATTTGGGGATGCTTAAGTCACTATGTGCAGAATTTGCCCATTATCTTAGAAATCCTCCTGTGTATGTTAAATCATCTCTATATTACTTATAATACCTTGTATAATGCAAATAGTTGTTATAGAATATATAGTTCAGAGAATAATGAAAAGAAAAAAATATGTACAAGTTTAATTCAGATGCATTTTTTCCTGAATACTTTTTGAGTCAGAGCTGGTTGAATTCACAGATGCAGAACCACGTATATGGAAGGTTGACTATTATATTGAGACATTGGTGAGGGAGGAGAAAAGGACTGACAAGGGAGGGTGGTAGAAAACCTTAAGAAGGGAATGGATGGTGGAGGATGACTTGGGCAAGATAGAATGGAATGGAAACATTGCCATTGTAGGGCATTGAAGAGTTTCAGGATCATCTCTTTGCATGACATAGAGGAAAGAAGGTAGATAGGGATATATAGTCATTTTGAGGAAAAAGGGAATTTCAGTTTTTCTAGAACTTTTCAATAACATAGCATCCACTAAAGTTGTGTAAAGTAACTATGGAATGGGAATAGAAGGTTGAGGTGACTAGGTAAGTCACTTGGAGAGTCGCTGTGAAGATTTTAAATACAGGTTAGCAACTTACTCATGGTAATAAATGACTTCCAAAGTAGTGATCAGAATGACTGTGAACAGAAACAGAGGACAATCAATAGGTATGAGAACAGAAAGAGATTATTTTGATGGGGGATGCTAAACATTTTTTTTAATGAGGCATTTAGAGGTCTTATTATTCTGCATCAACTGAATTAAGTGACCATTTGGACTGCATGAGTGAAACAGTTATGAGTGAATGAATTGAGAAATGTGCTGCAGGAATCAAATGTAAACCCAGAAAGAAAAACCAAAACAAAGGATAAGAGGTGATTTCAGTGAAAAGAGCATCCTTTTGTACTCCTCATTGGGTGTTTTTCCAAGTTTTCACTCCTAGAGTAAGTGGCCCATAAGAGTCTTATCGTAAGAATCTCTCTGATTCTCAGATATTTAGATTTTACAAGCTGATACAATTTCAGATTTTAATGGCATACCATTCCAGTTTTAATTTTTAAATTTATTTTGGTAATTGTTTACAATAAATGAAATAGTGTATGCTATTGCTATCATTGTTTACATCAAATGTGTTTTAATATAGAAAAAGCAAGAAAAGTATAATCTCAGAATAAAGTTCCACAAAATTAATATTTGTAGTTACCTTAATGTCTGAGTTTAATTTTTACATACATATGAATATGTTTGTGAGTGCATTTATCTATCAAATCATTGTCATTTTTTTGCTTTATTTTGTTATAAAATCTTTACCATAATCTGGTACTAGACTGATGACTTGCATTTGAGGAAATGATTTTTCACCTGAATGCTGACACATTTGGCATAATTAGGTGTGGGGTGCTACAGAGAAAGGTACTTCAGGTAGAAAAACCTACAATCTAAACACCCTACTGCAAGCAAGAATATGATAAGTTTGAGGGACTGAAAGAAGGCAGGTGTGACTGAGAAGCAGAGAATGGCAGAAGATGAAGATTTATAATAAAGCTGAAAGGAGAGGAGGGCAAATGCAAAGGTGAAGAGCCAGTTTCTTTCCTCCCACTGACTACTTACCTCCTCCACCAGGAGCTGCCTTTTCTGATCATTCTGGGAATTTAAATGGTGAGGAAGAGAAGAAAACATACTGGGTTAAATATAGTCCTCAAAAATTGATGTCCATCCATAATCTCATAATGTGCCATCATTTGGAAATATGATTTTTGTAGATGTAATTAGTTAAGATCAAGTCAGATCATGGTGGGCCCTAAAGCCAATCTGACTTGTGTTCTTATAAAAAGAAGAGAAAAAGACACACAGGAGAAAGGACCATGTGAAGAAGAAGGCAGAGCTTGCAGTTATCCATCTCCAGGCTCAGCAAGACCAAGGACTGCTGATAACCACCAGAATAGGAGAGGCAGAAGAAGGTCTTTGCCCTTTAGCTTTACAGAGAACATGACTTTCTGACACCTTATTTTGGACTTCTGTCCTTCAGGACTGTGAGTTCATACTCCTGTGGTCATCACTCGGTGGTAATTTCTTATGGCAGCCATAGGAACTAACCAATACAGAGAGGTGGGAGCAACAGGTTATTTCTTACATGGGAGGAATAGACAAACTCTAGATAGGGCAGAGGGGTGGGAGGGAAAGAGAGGGGACAGGGGGTGAGCAAGGATGGTGGAATGTGACAGACATTATTATCCAAAGTACATGTATGAAGACATGAATTGGTGTCAACATATTTTATATATAACCAGAGATATGAAAAATTGTGCTGTATATGAGTAATAAGAATTGTAATGCATTAAATTGTCATTTATTTTTAAAAAATCAATTAAAAAAAGTCTTCCTGTTCTTCATTCCCATTCACTGGGCCTGCAGATCTTCAATATTTATCCTTTTCTAAAGCACTGATGTGAATTCTTTATTTTAAAATATTTAATTGAAAAACAATGATTGTGTATATTCAAAAGGTATACATGATGATTTGATATCTGTATACATTGTATAAAGGTTATCGTAATCAGATCAGTACATCCATCACCATCACTACCCATGCTCTAAATCAGAACCTCAGAACTTATTCATTTTATAATTGGAAGTTTTACCCTTTGATTAACATTTGTCCATTTTCTCACCTCTTGTCCCTAGCAACCACTGTATACTTTCAGTTTCTGTATTACTTTTTTAGATTCCACACACAGGAGATCACACAGTATTTGTTTTTCAGTGTCTATCTTATTTCATTTAGCATAATGTTCTCCAGGCTCATTCATATTGTTGGCAGGGTTTCCTTATTTTTTATAAATAAATAGTATTCCATTGTATATACACACTAAATTTTCTTTATCCATTCATTCATTGATGGATATTGGTTGTTTCTGTATCTTGGCTATTATGAATAATGCTTAAATGAACATTGGTGCAACTATGTCTCGAGGATGCTGATTTCAAAACAAGTAAATAGACAGAAGGAAGACCAAATAGTAGAGGAAGGGAACAGGGAAGGGAAAAGGAATTGGAAAGAGGTCGCACTGCACTAAGGATTAATATGGAGAAAGCTGTGCTATATGCATTTATCAATATGTCACAATGAATCACACTATCATGCATAGCTATAATTCACTAAAAAATAAAAGATTTTAAAATGTGAGTGAGAGAGGGGACCCACGATGAAAGCTACAATAGTTTTATGACCTAAATCTGGAATGAAGATCACATTACTTCTTAATGTTACTCATTAGAAATAAGTCAGTAAGATTAGCCTACACCTAATGGGAGAGTATTATATATACTAATCAAGAGGACTGTGAAGCCATTTTAAAGGCTACTTATCTTACTCATCAGAACTTCAAGTCAAAGTGAGAAATTTCTTGAGAAATTCAAATTTCTACTTTGTAGGCTATGTGAAAATCCTTAGCAATAGCAGTTTTGAAGTCACTCTTACTATTTGACTGCCTGCACCACAGAAAATCTTTTCTGATTATTTCAAGCAATACTTAGGAATATTATTAGTGATGACTTCTAAGGTAGTTATTTTGTAAATTTATGTGTAAATATTGTATTGAGACAAAGACCCTGAATCTGTTGAAGAGGAACCTGCAATAAATAATGCTTTACAGAGATATCCAACAATTTATTTTTCATATTTCCTTCTCTTTACTTTTTTTTCTGGTACATATGGAACTAATTCCTCTGGTCTATTTTCTAGTTCATTTATTTTCCCCTTTAACTGTGTCTAATTTGATTTTTAATCATTTAAAAAATTTGGTGACTATATTTTTATTTCTGTAAGAATTTTGTTCTTTTAAAAATCATTTTGTTCTTTCAATCTCTTTTACTTCAGGTGGTTTTATCTATTCCAGTTTTCTTAGATGTGCATTATCTCTTGATGTTTCATTTGATGACTTTGTTCACTCTAAATCTAAATTGCTTTCCTTGCTTGGTTTCTAATTTTTAATTTTGAACTATTTTCAGTAATTAGACCCCACCTCCAGCCCCTGTTGGAAAATCATGTACTCTAGCTTATTGAACTGATGCTAAGCATCTATGTTATGTTAGGTTAATTAGTTTACAACTAGTTTTTAATTTCTAGGCCTGAGAATTCTATTATTCTTAAGATCTCCACAGTACCATTGATGGTTTTTGTTTTAATTTTTTTAAAAAGATCATTTTGTTTTCAAATTAGAACCAAAAGCCAAATCAAATATTCTTGTTACTTCCCTAGGTATTATCATCTTATCCCTCTCCTCTGTCACTTAGGGGTTACCCCTTCATTTTCCTGGCTTTTCTTAGGAATTTCAGGTTGAATGTCCAACCTCAATATACCCGAGTTTATGGTAGTGCCTCTTTGTGGGGCATTTAATTTGTAGAAATGAGGCTCTATTTGAGTCTGATAAAGCCCTGAACATCTGCTGAGTCATTTACACATTCTCTGTGTAAAATTCCTTTTTGTTGCCATCACCTAGGAATTTCTCTTTCTTAAGTTCATTCCCATTTTGTTATTTTGGTTATGTATTTGATTCTGTTTCTTTTTGCAGTTCTGGTACTTTAACCCACAGGCTTGCACATTTCTCTTCTTCGATAGCCAGAGAGGTTCTTTGTTAATACAGTCGACCAGGTTGTGGGAACTGAACTGGGGGGGAAAAAGAATAGTTTGCTATTTAACAAGTTTCTTTCTTTATTTTATTTTTAAAAAATGCCTTCTCTCATATTTTTGATTTTCCTTGTTTTGTCTCCACTTTTAAATAATCTCATACTTTCAGATTCAACCCTAAATGAAAATCTATGTCTGTGTATATATCTTCACTTCTTCATATCCACCAATTAGTCCCTAGATTTGCCTAGGCACCTACTGTATCATTTCTACCCTGTAATTTAAAACTACTTATGAAGTGCAAAGGCATAAATCCTTATGGCTGAAAGAAATACAATTAATGCTTTGGTGAATTTGATTGTGACCTTGCAAAATCATGCTTTATTCAGTAGTGGTGTGGTCTGATATAAACAGATGTAATAGAAATGTACACAGTAGAGCCCAAGATATGACCACTTCTTTTTGTTTTTCATTACTGGGTCATTACTTGCCATTCTTTACAAAATAAGCAAGAAGAATCACTCTGAGTCTCTAAAGTTCAAGAGTTTTTGGATAATCTTAGAAGATTGGGAACTGAAATACTGAAAATACTGTAACTGAGAGACAAAAATTTAAAGATAAATATTTTCATACCAACAGAGACAGGATTTCTACTTTAAAAAGCTGAAAGTATGAACATTTCCATTCAAAAAGGCTGCAGTGAACTTCTGCAGCTTTGCAATTTATATAACCAAAAGGTGGCAGTGTTCCATTTGGTTTCCTTAGGAACCACATTTTTACAGAGGTAAAATTTTCAGCTGTATTCTGCCCCCAGTTGATTTTTTTTAAATATTAAGCAATACTACTATCATCACATGTATCAAAAAATAACCTGATTGAAGACACATTATGTTTCACAGTGGGATCATTATAGATTTTGCTATATAGAATGGTTTGATCTGAAGCGCCAAAATAAAATGAAAGAGAGAGAGAGAGAGACACAGAGATTTAAAAAATCAACATATGATGTTTCATATCTAAGGTATTTTGTTCTTAGACTATCTCTTTGGGGGTTCTACTCTGTCTTGAGTATTGATTGATTCATTTTATAATATTATGCAAGCAGTGATATATTTTCAGTCTAACTAGTTATCAAGAAAATTTTGGATTTTGTGTGCATAATGATATATTTCCATCATTGTGCTTTAAAGTTTTCTTTAAGAAGCAAATGACAAACATTTATAATTGATGAGTAGATTGAAAATAGATGCAAATATATCCCTAAGTGACTAATATTATAATGGGCATAACAAAAACAAATAGCTCAAAGAATTCAATTCCAAATTCTGTTCCAAAATCTTAAACGAAAGCTTACTTAAGGCAAAAATTCTTCTGTACAAGTAAATCCTGGCAAGAATCTACTTAACAGTCAATTATTATAAACGAAATCCAGGTTTCTTAATTAAAATACAAAATATTGGCTTACCCATTTACTCTGAAATAAGTTATGTCTTACGAAGACTGCAATTATGGTGGCGCCTTCTAATGCCATTGATGGTCAGAGTCTGTCAGTGTCTGTATAAAACTCTTTTACTTTTTTTTTTTCCTTCAGAACTTTGCAACAGTGCTCTGGATTGCTATTTCCTTAGCTAAAGCTTGGCGTCAACATTCTAAAGCAGAAGAAGTTTAGGGATTTTTGTTTTGAGTTTGGTCTGAATGCCCAAAGACTTTCATTTTTACTCTCATAAATGCAGGAAAAAGTAAATTCTTCCATTCATTATGATTATAATTTTGAACTCCAGAATTTTTTATTCATCTCCTTGTACTATATATAGAAGTTATAAAATGGCTACCTTTGGCAAAGAATAGAAAATACAATCAATGAACTGCATATAGCATTTTGAATTTTAAATAAACTTTGAAGCAAAGGCTTTATGTATTTGCATGATAGCTATTTTTAGTTGGTGAACAAAAATAATATTTTATAATTGGTTTTATGAAAATGAATAAAAATACATCTACTTTTGAGTTATATGCGATAGTGGCAGGGTTTTTTTTAAAATGACTCATTCATTGAAGTTCCTTTACTACATGGCCTACCCTAATTTCTGGTGCAGAACAGGTTAGGCTAGTTTCATTTTCATCTTTCTTATCTTCCAATTGAAAGAACCCAAATGACAGTCAAATCGTCTGTGGTTGATCAAAGAGAGAAAGTAAAAGTCATGAAATAATTTTATACCTCAGACTCATACAATGATTACTTACTTCTATGTAGTATTTTTCAGGATTATGTAATTTGAAAAAGTAAAATATTATCTTTTTAGTTCAAGGAAACTATTGTTAAAAGTGCATCTTTCTAGGTTCAAATTGCTTATAGTTTATCTGTGCACTTAATAAAACAGTGATTAGTGTTGTTATAGGTTCTGTGGGCTAAGAAAATATTCTTTAAGAGTTAGGTGTTGTGACCTGTTGTTTAGCTCTAGGTTGATGCTTAGAAAAAAAATTTTTAAGGGACTGGGGATATAGCTCAGTTGGTAGAGTGCTTGCCTTGCATGCATAAGACCCTAGGTTCAATCCCCAGCACTGCAAAAAAAAAAAAAAAAAAAAATATATATATATATATATATATATATATTTTTTTTTTTTTTTTTTGGTGGCGGGGATTTCCAGGGCCTCATATATGCTACATATAGTATATAGTATTCTAGCACTGAGGTCTTTTAAAATTTTATTTTGTTACTTGGTCTTGCCAAGTTGCCTATGCTGGACCAAACTTGTGATCCTCCTGCCTCAGCCTCCTGAATACCTGAGACTTATAGGCATACAGCACCATGACTGGCTTAGAAAATATTTTTAAATGAATATATGGATGTTTAGCATATTGGGCATCTATATTGGGCATGGGATATAATAGTGCATAGGAAGAAAGTTCTGTCCTCTAGGAAGTAGTGGAAACTAATGCTATCTGACATTGACATTCATTACTTATTATGGGACAAGACCCATGCTAAGTAATGAATCTTTCTTTTTTCATTGGTTCTTTTTCCTTATATGTAACAGTAGAATTTATTTTGATTTGGCCAGGGTTCATGATAAGCACACACTCTCCACAGAGCTACTACCCCCGCCCGAATTCTTTTTAAACTTATTATCTTTTTTTTAACATCTTAAAATTTCTTTTATTACATGAGAAGAATTATCTTCATGACTACATTTGATTGAAATATGATATCAAGATCATGATCAAATGCAGATTTTTGGATAGTTGTTTAACCTGTATTAAAGTTTACGTAATGGAAACCATCATTATCCTCATTTTATAGACCAGGAAACTGAGGCAGAAAATAGTTAGCTGTGAAATGTGGAACCAGGATTCAATTTCAGTCAGATTCCTGAGAACAGCTCTTAATCACCACATTATCTTGCCTCTCCAATTGTAGTAAGTCAGATTGATTCTTTTCCAAAATGTGCTGGTCAAGGATCTGTTTTGCATAACCGCAATCAGTTTCTTAAATGAATGACTTCACGGTAAAATTTGTTTGGAAAATGTTGCATACTATATTTCTCCATCACCCCCATCTTTGTTTACTCTAAATGCTCAGTAGCATGCTAAATGCTTTGAGTAATCTTTCTATAAAGGTATGGAAATTAAACAACTCTCAGCAGCTGTGTTCTGAGTAATATGTTAGCAAATGTTGTCACAATAATTGCTTTGCATTAAATGAAAGAATATTTATATATGATGTCATTTAAGAATTATAGCAATCTCCTAAAACATAAATTATAATATTCAATTTTTTAGATGAAGAAACTGAGGCAGAGATGTTATGTGAACTTTGTTCCATGTAACAAAATAGTAGCAAAACCAACACTTGAATCTATACTTTCATCTGAAGCCTCAAATGCTTTCAATCTTGTAGAACAGATGTCTGCATTGGTAAACACCATGACCTTGCAAGCAATTACCTATATGCTAAAATTAAATGTAAATTTAAAGAGTAAATGTGAATTAAACTTTTTTTTTCCTTGTTCAGGAGTCAGAACAGTTAGCTAATCAAGCCTGTTTTTCTTTTTTTATTTATTTTTTAAATTTTCTTTTTCTTTTTAACTTTTGCCATTGCACTGGGATACAACAGTAAATAATATGAGATAAACTAATGAAACAGTGAGGCAGTGAGGGAATATCACCAAGGAGAGAAATGCTTCAAGAGATTGTGAATAAAGATAACAGCATGAAATCCAAGGCTTTGTCTAACTTTTTCTGTCCTTAGACATAACAACCTTATTTTGGAGAATGATATTTCCATAGTAATTCTTAAGTATTTTTTTCTGCATTAAGTGATTAAACAGGAATAGAAACATTAGGTCTCTGTTTCTTAGTGTAGACCAACTAATAGCAAAACTTAACAAGAATTTCAATTTTAGTGGGCTGTGACAATAAGTTTATAAAACATTGATTTTAATGAAGCATTTTCTCATACTTTAACTTAATAATACCTTTGCCAATTCTATGGGAGATATTCCCCCCCATTTCATAGATGAAAAAACTTTGATTCTGTAAAGTGACTGTTTGCACTCCATTCACATGATTCCAAAGCAGCTTTTCCAAGGTCATTCAGACACTAAGTGGCAAAACTAAGATAAAAGTTTAGTTTCCTCACTGTAAATCCCATGCAGTTTCCTTGCCAAATACAATGTTCTTCAAATATCCCTTGCATAATTCATGAAAGTGGAAAATAATGTAAGCAAAAGGATTGTAGAATTTCTTACATTCTTTGAGTATATGTTAAGTGATAAGATAAAATGAATGCCTATTAGAATGCCTTTCAGATAGCATTTGATTAGTTGCAAATATAATAGTGTGCAGATTATAGGCCAATGAGTTTTAAGCTTGTGCCCTGTAGTTTGGGGTTTTATCCTTCTAAGTGATTCTGATTCCACTGTATTGTGATGATTTATACTTCCTTTAGGTGGTGGTGGCAGGGAATCATGCTGGTACATTCTTGGTCTTACTTATAAAGCTAAGTACCCAGTGAAATCTGTATAATTAGAACAGAAAAAACTTAAGAGTATTTGAACTTGTGCAGATTTCCATGGAAATAACTTTTGCCAATTAGAACCTTAGAGATGCGACCAGTTGTATTGACATTTGTTCCACTCTGACCACTGGATGTTATCAGACTGGTCTTGTCTAATGAGGCTTACTCATTGATTTAAGAAATATATTTGAAAACACATGTAAATGAATAGTGTATTTATATATACTATAATATATTTATAGTATATTTATATATCCCTGAATTAAGTTAGAAATTGTAAACAATTTGGCTTAACTTTATTTTTCTAAAACTGATTGGAAAACGATATACAATTGATAAAATATTAATTATATCTACAGATTTTTCTTTTCTAGAAAATGTGGTAAAATCTTAGACATTTAGAAGACATACCATGAAGTAATAGTGCACTAAGTAATTAGCATCTACTATTAAGACAAATATATTTTACATCAGAATAAAAAATTTTGAAAGTAAGAGGTTAGTGATTTTGACTCAGTGAGATTATACTTTATGGTAAATATGGACTGACATTAGCATATAATTTTAGTAGTGGTAAGTAATTAAGCTATTTTCTTGGATTTTTATTATGTGGCTGCATGTCATTAAAATTCAGACTTCTTATTATTTGCTTTGTTATTGTTATTGTTGTTATAACTTTGTCCAGAAATATTTAAACAATTGTGAATGTTTCAAAGGGATTGGTATATACTATGAAAATTCTGATCTTCTAGAGTTGTGTCAATAGACTACAGAATTTGCAATGATTTCCGAAGAAGCATCTTAAAACTAAAATACATTTATCATATGGGAAGAATACTATCTTATTGTAATTTTATATCACCACTGCCTTGTTAATGAACATGCAGCTGTAGAAAATACAACTCTTCAAGAAGGAAGAAGAAAGAACTGGAGATTGGTGGGGGAGGGTAAAATCCTTCTCTGTAGGAAAAGAGGAGTGATGAAAGGTGAGAGAGAAAGAAAACAGTAACACATTTGAAAGGGAGTTCTAGATAAGAAGACTAGGAAAGATAAGGCTTTAAAAACTGGAGACAGATAAGAGTTTATTGTGAAATGGAGGAACAAAAAGATATAAAGAGAATGAAATTTTTAGGAAGAGAAAATCAATAGATTTTCAATGTTAAAAGTAACTGGGAAATAAAGATAGAAGATCCAGGGTAAGGGAAACCTCAAAAATAGTCATGTATATGAGGAATGTTAGTGTGTGTGTGTGATGCATGTTCCTGGTGACACACCTCTAAAACCCAGAAAAATGGGAAAATTTTAGAACTGAACATACCCAATATAGGCATGAAAGTCACCTGTTGTATGAGTTCAGATGACTGAAATTTTAAATTGAATTTTAAAGTTATATAATGGAGGAGTGTTATGATTTTAATTCAAGAAAGAACAGCAAATGAGAGCAGAGATAAATATGTAATAAGTAGATACCATTTTGAAAAATACATTATTACTCTGTGATATAGTAGCACTTCATGTATAACAACTTTCATTTTAAACTTGGTATTTACATGTGTGAGGTCCTGGGTTCAATCCCTGGTATTGGGAGAAGAGGAAGGAAGGAAGGAAGGAAGGAAGGAAGGAAGGAAGGGATGGAGGGAGGGAGGGAGGAAAATTTAAGTTCTGTATTCAAATACAAACATTCAACGAATTCTTCTAGAAATAACTGACCTTTGGGAAGAGCAAGGATTGTCTGTTTTATTTAATGTTATAGAAGGTATGAGAGAAGATAGTATTTATTGTATATATAGGTGTAAAATGTTTTCTAGAGGTAAGCATTGTGTATTTGTTTAAATAACCACTCATTACATACCATGGAATTTTATTGGCAATCAAGGAAATTTAAAAAAAAAAATCTTCTTTTAATTTGGAAATCTTTTATAATATTGAAACACAGTCTTATTTTATGCACAGTTGTTGCATGTTGCCAAAATTATTTCTTAGGAGTTCTCAAAATTGTCTACAAATTAATAGTATTGCAAAATTCTGATGTTTGAGTCCCTTCCTTAGGGTATGACCATAAATATTTCTTAAAATCATCTCCTGTTCCCAATATGCAATTCTAATGTGAAATCTGGTTTTGAGGACATTTGCATTAGAGGGATATTATATACTTGCAGCTTATATATTAATAGTGATTATCCGTCTTCTCCATTATTGGTCATATTTCCTTAATATTAAGTATTAAGAAGCAGAGTCATATCCTTTTAATGTTGCAGAATATTAATGGATCATGAGTAAATACACCTCTTTTTATTGCTGATGGACAATTTCTATCATTTATTTGGGATTAATTTGTTAGCCTCTAAATTTATTCTGCAGTTTCTGAAGAAGATTCTATGAAACGTTTTCTGTTTCCTGGGACAAAATATGCTAGTAGAACCCTTTGATTAAAATGTTACAAATAATAGTAAGCATGCGATCAAAACAATTTTGTGTCAGGTAGTTTTAAATCTTCCTTTAAATTGTCTCATTTTGAACATACGATTAGTGACATAGATTTTATTTTCTACTGGTGATCACCTTGCTGCTGGGGAATTATGGAATAAATTGGTAATTGTGCCTTTCACCGAACTATTGCATTTCTGTGGGTTTTTATTGTTCAGATGCTTGTAGTTAGAGTCAGCCATCTGCACAAGTGAAAAGTATGAAAAGTGTGGGTTTAAGAACTTGGGTACTCTACATGCTTTATTTGGGGCCTTTTCCCATGTGCCCCTCCCCACCTCCCACACCAGAGTTTATTGTGTAGTTCATCTCTGTTCAGCTTTAGCACGTATGCTGTTAATTGCTAAAGTTTGTTAAACAAGTCTTCATTTTCAGGGCTTCTTGCATTATAATATGGGCTGTTAAAATGCCACCAAAATAAAACACAAAACATAAAAAATCCATTGTAATTCAAGGAATGAGGTATTGACAGGAACAGACATTGCTCATATGGGTCTGGGGTAACTTTAATTCAGTATAGGGTTTTTCCATAATAATAGTCCAATAGATTTTGCAATTGATGATGTAACTTATTGTATAATGCTTTTCCTTCTGAGTCATGATAGTTGTCTCCTATTGATAGGAGCTTGTAATTGTATAACTATGGGATAAGACCTATGATAAGCAAGTTTTGTTTGTTTAGAAACTTTAATAGGTTGGGGAAACCTAGCAACTAAGAGATACAGCATTCCATCAACTTGTAAACTTAGTGAATCCTTATAACTGTGCTTCTAGAGAGAACTGTTGTTAAAAATATCCCTTGGAATATTGTTCATCTTTGTTAAAAAATCAGTTATTCAACAAACATTGAGCTCCCAATATGTTTCACATTGATGCACAAAATAAATTCAGGCCCTATTTTCATTCAGCTTGCATTCTAGCTAACATATGAAGGGAAAAAAGTAGAGATATACTTTAATTAATAAATACATAATTTTATGCCCTAAATCAATTGAAAAGATAATTCTGTATGATTATAAAGCTGTAACAACGTGAACCTTGTGAGTTTGTTGTCCTGTCTGAAGTATGTAGTACTTAATATTTTCATCACAAGCGTATGATAAATGTTTGTTGAATGAATAAATGAATTAATAAATAATCCCAAATGTTGGATTATTGTGAATTAATTTTTAAAATTACAAAGTGCTCTACAAATGAAGATATTATTTTACAAATGACTACAGTATTGCTTACTGAGCAGCCTACCTAATTATTTAAAATCTGTTGCTATGGATGATGGATGAAATATCTTGCCAAACAAACTGACCCAATGTTTTGGGGTGAGCTAATTGGGGTCTACTTGCTGGATATTGTCACTAGACTGGTGGTCCTTTCATAGTGTTGAATTTTTAATGATTGAATATTGCTTTATTCTCTATAAGTAATTATTAGAACACCTACTCATAAAGTAATATAAAAAATCTTAAAAACACATAATAATTCAAAGCACTTTGAAAAGTCCTCTGCTCACTTAAAACTACTCAGTATTGCCACCATTCATTAAAAATAATACCAAACATTCCAAAGTTTTGGTGAGTATTTTTACTATTCATTTCCAGGTTTTCTTTAACAGCTAGTAATCTGATGGAGGAGAAGCAAAACTAAGTCAGATGGTGGTGTTGTAGCTCTGCTCTGCCTTCCTTTGGACCACTGCAGTACACACCATCTTCTGTTTATACGTTTGGCTTAAAAAGAGAGTGAACTGAAGGCAATTTAATATCACAGATGCTGCTCTGTTATGCCCGTGCAGCTGCATTCACTAGCGTGATTCCAGAAGGGGCTACCTTACCTGTGCTCTCCATTGCTACCAGGTGCTTCTTCATCCTCCTGAGCACCTTCATCTCCACCTTTTTGCCTTAGCCACTCAATGTAACCCAGCTTCTGCTTAAAAATTTTATGATCATATTATAATGGTTTTGTATTATTTTCCAAATTTGAGAGATACTTTAGGAATTCAAATACCATTTACATTGGGTATCTCTAGCATTTGGTGTAGTCTTATTTTCTGAAGGGAGATTTTGTTTCAAGGAGAAAACAACACACCAGCAAACAACAACAAACTAGAAGTGAAATTGGAAGAACCTTCTAGAACAAAACAGACTAGTAATCAACTCAAATTCCTGTTGAGCTAGTGTCTTTTGAAAAAGCTAGAAAAAAAATGAAATTCGTCAATTGGACATGGTTGATTTCTATATCCATGGAATAAATGTGTCTAATTTTAATGAGGAAAAGAAACCTGAACAGAAAGAATGAGTTGAGAATATTTCCTATGTGGATTCTATTGTCTCTGCTTCTTGCCAGAAGGTCATTATGTTAGTATAGACCCAGGCAAAAACTAAATTGTGAGGGGTGGATTTTTACTAAGGTTCCTCTTCCTGAAGTGTACTTTCTTTAAGAACAAGTCTTGTGATGACCTGGGTTGTCTTCAGTCTTCACCTTTCTTCTCCTGCATATGATTATTCAATAGGTTTAACTCCTTGTCTAATATCAAAATGCATGCTTTGAAATTTGGAATGTTTATACTTGGCAATGACAAAATATTTTATCTTTCAATTTGCTTTCTTAAAGATACAAATCCTACCTAGAAATTCAAATGATATGGTTAAAGGCATTTACTTTTCATAAAAAATAAATCAAACATTTTGTTTAGGCACTAGCATTTCCCCTTTATTCTTGGAAGGTTTTGTCTTTATTTTCTTTTCCTCATTGCACATGTTGATCTTTTTGGAAAAAAATGAATGTTTGCCAAATCTAGTCTTAAGTTAGAAGGGAAGGTAGGGGGAGGGTGAACACTAAAACTTGTGACCAAGAATAGTAGCAACTGATTTCCAAAAAGGAAGGCTATGTGCCTGGGTAAGTGATTAAGTTATAATTATACCAGTTGATATCATAAATCATACTTTGGGAAAATGAGTTTTTGAGACTTGTGACACCTAATCTCATTTTTATTTTTTACATGTATTTTAGGGAAAACCACCACATATGGAAGATAATAAGAATGATTTCTTCCTCTAGTGTGGTGCATTTTAACTTTATAACTCCATGCTTAGCCCTAGAAAAATGAAGCAAATTGATAACATTGATAATTTTTTTTAAAACACAGAGGAAAAAAGTGTAACCTACTATATCTGGGATATGTCTTATAAATACAGAGAAATATTTTACTTTTAAAGTAGCTTATCTGAATCTCTGTTGGACCAGAAATTATTAGTTTGATTTGCATATTAAATAAACTATTTCAAGGATTTAAGTAGTTCAAACCATTTTTTTTATTGTTGTTGAAATAGTATTTCTTCACTTACTTCCAATCTGTACTTCTGGTATTCTTTGCAATTGCTGCTACTGTGGCATCCTGCATGACTATTAATAAAAAAAAAAAGTTTCAGCAAGGCAAATATCACACAACATCATTGAGTTTTAGTGTCATGAGTTTGTATAAGACAAATGATGCACACAATAAGATTCTGCAAGCCCTTTCAGCATCTTGCATTTACCAATAAACTGAAAACTTTTGAGAAATATGACTTTTCTTTATGCACTCAGAGGAAATATGTAAAAAGAAATTAAACAAGAAACCAGGCGCCTCTAGGTAAAGGAAAAACATTAAAATTTCATAACAGTTCTAGAATTTGCTCAATAAATTTATGTTGGTATCAGAATGCTATGCAAGACAATGAAAGTACTGTGAGTCCTAAGGTTAAGTGAGTGCTTGTGAGGAAAATTATAGCTGCACAAAAATATTGTAGACTTCCAAATTTTAAAAGCATTAAACATTAAGGATAAACACGTACTTTGCTCATTTCCTTGGATTAAGTATGGTATTTTAGAAAGGTGTACACTTTCCCCATTTTACCCATCAAATTTTAGAGACTCAAATTTCAATCTACATGTAATCATGAAGAATATTAAATCCCAGCCAACTTGTATTTATTTGCATGGGTTAAAATAAATTAAAGTTCTGAGAAATATTTATGGGAAATATCTAGTTTGTAAGACTGTCTACATTTCAACTGAAACAAGTTAAGAACCATGATACAACATCTTAGGATATATGTGTTTCATCTGTACTGATTTAATAAGAGAAATATGACTATGCTTTTCTATTTAAAAATTTGATATGTAAAGAAACTTATTAGAGCTGTGTTATCTACTGAAGTAGTGTAGCAACTATTTTGTGAGATATATTTACAAATGATTAAATTTCTACTGTGTCATTTTAAAAAGTCTAGCTATCATTTAGAAACAACTAATTAACCCCAATTTTCAACCTGTTCTTTTACTTTTTTTTAAGAAGAATACATCAATGATTTTTAAAAAGCTAGAAATAATCTCATATAGAACTTGTTAAATTAGCTACAACCAGAGACTTAATGTAGAAGTGTATTAAATATGTGCCCTTAAAAGACAGAGAGCTCTAAAGGAGTGCTATATAAAGTGGGTGGCAAAGTTTTTAGAAACTTTGCTACTTGAAAAACCAGCTTTTATTCCCCCTGGAACTCGTATGTCCCATACATCACTGTTCTATGTTAGATGTGTGGTTATAAAATTGTGAAAATGGAGGCTTTTCTGGTAGCAAAAGGGTTAAGTTCTTTTTGCTTTACCAGTTTCAAATTACAATGAGAAGCCTCTTCTTTCCCAGCAGGGTTGTGCTTACACTACTCTTTAGATCTCTCTGGAAGAGGGCTGGTATATTTGTGCCTGCTGGAGGTGGAATTAACAGTAAGAAGGAGAAAGGGATTGAATGGACTTACAGGAAGGATTTCAAGTGAATTCAGGGAAACACATTTACTTGAATAGTACAACCTTGAGTCTTATTTTATACTAAGACGATACAAAAGATGTTAAAGTTATCACCAAGCTGCCGGACAAATATATATTCCAACACCAAGGTGCAGATCAGCATAGATCTGTGATTCAGAAATCAGGATTTGTCTTGGAAAGAGCTCAAGGGTTGAGAAGAACTCCAGAACAAGTGAAGATAACTTGGGAACTACAGTTTATCAGAAGATCAGCTTCCGTTAATTCAAATACCAAAGGCCTGATTATCATAAATTCATATAGGAATGCATAGGTCATCTGATCACATAATATTGGCCGTCTTCTGCTCCATCAATGCAGCAAAAACTCTTAGCAACTGTGGATAACTGGAAATCTGAGTTTCAGCTTTCCTAGAAATAACTACTCTTGACACATTCCAAAATATTTAAAATAGGACAGGAAAATCAGTGAGGATGTCGTGTTCAGAAATGTCACTGTCATGAAGATAGGTAAATTTGTTTTTACAGCTACTGGGAAAGTGAACCTCCTAGCAACTTAGATTTCTTTTTAAGAACAAGGACAAGAAGGACTAAAAATATCAACTTTTGCTTCTGGACAAAAATGCATCTGACTGTATTTTTACTTAGGGGTGTTGTGGGTTTCCTCTGGAGCTGCTGGGTTCTAGTGGGTTATGCAAAAGGAGGTTTGGGAGACAATCATGTTCATTCCAGTTTTATTTATAGAAGACTACGGAACCATGAAAGACGGGAAATACAGAGGGAAATTCTCTCTATCTTGGGTTTGCCTCACAGACCCAGACCCTTTTCACCTGGAAAACAAGCATCCTCTGCGCCTCTCTTTATGCTGGACCTGTACAATGCCATGACCAATGAAGAAAATCCTGAAGAGTCAGAATACTCGGTGAGGGCATCCCTGGCAGGAGAAACTAGAGGGGCACGAAAAGGATACCCAGCCTCTCCCAATGGATATCCTCGTCGTATACAGTTATCTCGAACAGCTCCTCTGACCACCCAGAGCCCTCCTCTAGCCAGCCTACATGACACCAACTTTCTGAACGATGCAGACATGGTCATGAGCTTTGTCAACTTAGGTATGTTGTTCATTTATTTGTTAATCTGTGTTATTACAGAGTGGAAGTTTTCCTAATGGTAAAGTAGCTGCTTGGTAGGTGGCCGTGTTTATACAAAGTCATTTTCTGTAACTCTTCTCTCTAGCTTCTGTTTCCTTTCTTTCACTGATAAAAGGTAAGATTTTCCTTTAGGCAACAAAGTCATGTCTATATCTATATATTTAATGTGAAATGCTAGAATTAAAGTTATAGTTTGGGTAGATTTGGGTCTCTTCAGAGCTTGTTAAAATGTCAACCTTGCTTAAATATATGAAGAAAAAGGCCATAGTCTAAAAAAGTGAAATTTATGAGGATAGCAATGCTTTAGGCAAAAAAGAAAAAGAAAAAGAAACAAGCACATATGGGGAAGTAAAAGTAACATCCTGTACCATTTTTTTTTGGTTGGAAATTTAAAGAACGTATACTTTCATGTACTACTTAAAAACTCTCATGTAGGGGAAGCAATTACTATAAAATATTAATAGGAAATTAACCAAAATCAAATAATACTATTAAATATTACTATCAAAGAATCTGGGATGCAATTCTGAAATTCTATGAAAACTATTTTAGAAAAGAAGCCTCAACCTAACATTTTTTTTAACTATAATGATGAAAATATATCATACCTACTTGATTTTTTCCACAGGCAAGAGACATGTAAATCATGCTTTGATAATCTTTACCTATATATAATTTTTCTTTTATTTGAGGTAAAATATTTAATTGAGGATTTCTGTAAGTAGCAATAATATTTGTGAATAATTTTTAAAAATTATGTTTTATTCAATGCTGGAAATTTAGGGTAGTTTTTAAATGTCGACAATATCAAATAGTAAATTGGTGCCCCAAATTCTCTCTGACAATAATAGTAAAGAGTTTATCAGTTCAAAAAGCTTTTACAAGGGATGTTGTTCTTTTAAATATTTCCGTAAAAACTAAAGGTTAATATACTATCCTTAAATATTCGAAGGAAAATAACATTGAATGTTTAATTTTTGAAGACTAAAAATTTTACCAACAAATTTAATCAACTGGAAAAAGCTGAGAACTTTATAATGCAAGAACTTTTAAAACACTATTTTAAAAATTACAATCTGCTTTGACTTAAAATCGACATGTTTTATTACACACTTAATTAAAAACTTCCTCATATCTCAAAGCAAATATTCTTTGAAAAGTCAGATAGCAGCAAATCTTAATGACACATGGATGCTTTTATAATATATGTTGCTTAATATGCTGTGCTCATTTGCTTTTAGCAGTGACTCCTAGCATGAAGGATAAGGTGCTTAATAAATAATATGTCTTATGTTGGTACACAAAGCTCTCATTATTAAGTTTTCGTAAGTCATCATTTGTGGTACTGGTCAGGTATTCTGGAGGCCTTTTCTTCTATATATAATTAACAGGTTTCACTTGGACTTCTAAAACAGCTTAATTCCAAATTAGTTTGATTCATTTTTCCTAGTGTAAGAGGCATGAAAATGTAGCTCAGAGTACATTTGACTCTGTAGCATTTCTAAAGTATTTTCAAGACTTTAAATTTAAGCTACAGTATTTTAATAGTAAATTTCCAATCTAGCATAATTTACATATTCAAAAAAATTTAAATCACTCAAAGAAGTATCAGTTCAGGTCATCTAAAATCTGACAGACATCCTCTTTTTAAAGTATTATATACTTTAAAAAATCAACTCAGTCATTAATTTATTCTAATAATGTTTTATTTTAATTGAGTATTTTGATCATTTGTAAGAGAAGTATATGATTATTTTATAAAAAATTAAGTCTTTTTGAATTCAGGTGCCATTACATTTTAGAAATCTACATACAACAAGAAAGTAAAAAACAATAAACAGCTTTATTAAGTGATTTCTATGTTCTTTTTTTATTAAGAGACATATTTTTAAATCATTGAAATTTTGGTTATATTGTTTATATTATAATAGCACAGTGATTTATAAGTTTATTACCAAGAAATATGTTCATTTATTTAATTCTAGAGAAACAATATTGGATATAAACTATAGAAAACTATTTTTATTATACTTGAACTACTAAATAATGGCTTATCCTCACTAACAAACCATGTCATTTCTTTATCATCTAATAATTCCAAACTAAATTCTTACAAGAAATTATTGATTCTGATACTGGCTGAATGCTTCTAGTAGTCTCTGAGGAAAATAGAACCATGATTTTATTACCCTTATAACATGCCTTCTAATATATCCACTTCTTACACCCAATCACTACTTAGTAAAAATTTATTAACTTCTGTATTATTCCACAGTAAAACAGGTCAAAGCATACTCAGAAAAAGTATAAATGTAATATTATTATGAACTGCCCTAAGACTATTACCTGCAACATAATTCATGATCTTATAAGACCCAGGAGAATTTTATTTATTTTTTGTATATCTTACAAGATGTATATATAGTGGAGACTAAGTGCAAATGAGACAAATTAACAGCAGCAATGGATTTGTACTCAGGAAGTAACTTGGACATGTAAATATGTGGAAAGAATCTGTTGATATTTCCCATAATAAGGTGAATTACATAGAAAGGATCTACTAGAATACTTTTAAAAAAATTCTTTCATATTGTCATCTTCAAGCCAAATAATGGATTTGGTGCATTTATCTAATCATTTAGAAAGACATATTTTCCAATATAGATTTTGCTTATCAAGAACAGTTAAACTTAATCCATACTCAAAATCATATTTCATGAAACATCTACTTTTTAAAAATGTGCAATGTATTTGTTATATCTACTTTTAAAATTTCCAGTGAGATAATTTTGTGTTCATAAGTGGAAAATATAATTTTCTAAAAGGCAAAATAAAATGTAAATAAATAGATTTAAGTCATGTAAACACCTAATACAAAACCCAAGTTGTCATTTTTAACTTTAAATTATTTTAAGTGATTTGCTCACTTTGAAGAAACAAATACAAATGATTAATTGAATGAAGAGTAACTTTCTACTCTTTTGTATGCATTTTTCTTAGGCCCGATTTTGTCAGTCTCATAGTAGGAGATCTTTGCAGGTTGAATTCCCTTGTTTTTCCCTGAAACTGCTGATTACCAGTGGAAGTTTTGCTAAATCAATACCACATTATTTTGTTAGTAATAAAATCACCTTACTGGTAATTTTATTTTTTAGCCTCTCTTTTTCAACAGTGTTCTGTTAGTTTATATATTAAATACCCATGCAAAGGAAAGTAGTGATTAGATTATGTGCTTTCACTATTTAAGTATATTCTCGTTTATATAAAGAAAAAATGCAGTGTATTTCTAAGATTTTTTTTTTAATTAGAAACCAATTTTTATTTGATCTTGACAGTATAACTAAAATGACATAACATTGTGGATGTTTCAGAGGAAATTACAAAAAACAGTAAACACAGGAAATTCACTTTTGTATTATTCTTTGTATGTCCTTTTATGAAAAAGTTGAACTTTGGTTTTCTTAATGTTATTTTATTCACTGATCAGCTAGTTGGCTTGCAGTCAAATCTATAGATATATTTCAAGAATATACATTAATGCTCAAGCGTTAAAGTATGTAAATATGATGCTTAAAGTTTTTCATGTTTTCTAACCACATATTTAGTGTGTTAGATATGAAAGAAAACAAGGCTTTCAAAACTTTAAATTAACTCCTCCTTTTCAAAATCATTGGACTCTCATGATATTGGAAGAAAAAAATGTTATGTCTTAAATTGACAGATTTGAAGGACATCACTGATATTTATTGTTGTTTCTGGCTAACTCAAGTGCCAGTAGAGAGGAATTTATATAGACATCTACCTGAAGATGCCTATCTATGTTCTTACCAACAGGGTTATTAACACCTGTGTAACATAAACACAGCCATAAACACATGCAAGAATTTTTTTTTTGAAGTGGGGGATGGGTTGAGAGGAAAGATAATTTGAAACCAGTGTAATACATGCTCATGGCCTATGCCTGGAATAATAAATGCTAATATTGGATAAAACAGCAGTCATTCTTTAAAAATTTTAGCTTTTGAAGAGAAAGACATTATGGAGGGAAGAAAAAAAATTTTTTTCTCTTCCTCAATGACCCTTTACATCCATAAATGTGACCACAAGGATTATTATTCCACTTAAAAACATTTGATTGTCAAATGCAGCTGCCATACATAGTTATAATGAGAGTTTAATTAAACATTTTTGAAACTTGCAGGGGTCACCGACAAATAGCCAATTTCAAAAGTTTAATGAGAAATAACAATGGGAATAACATCTGAAGACAAGGCCTTGAAGGATTTGGGAGTCCCCCACCATCACCTCCAGCTCCTTCCCTCTTCTCTTCTCTCTTCTCACCCCACCCCCAGCATTCTTTGGTCCTTCCTCTTTAATTTTGTGGTCTCTTTAGCCCCAGGCTCTCTGGGCACCTCTCTCCCTACTACCCCCACCTTCCTGGGGTCTGCCTTTGGTCCTAGTTTCTTCATACTTAGAGGCTTAGATTAGTTGAAAATCAATTAGTTCCAGTTTGAGAATTTAGGTACAGTCTCCTGTTTTCTCTCTGGTTAAGAAGGAAAGGTTAGGATGTGCCAATTGCAGCCTCCACCCACTGGGAGAAAAGCTCCCCAGGGCTTCAGAGCAGGTCTGGGTTTGCCAGACCCTGTAATTGTTTCTCCTTCATCCCCTTTTTCAGGGTCTCCTCATCTCTCTTGGAGGCTTCCATTGAGATAATTTAGTATTTCTTTTCCTCTAGCCTTAGAGAATCATTAAAGAATTAAAAATGGAAATTCAAAGGAAAGTGAAAGAGAGGAAACAGTACAACATTGAACAAAAATAATTTATCAAAATCCAGTTCCCATCTAGTTTATAAAAAGCTTTTGTGTTTATTATCTTTAATTAGTACACATGTCACTATAGTGAAGAAATTATTATTCTTTTTTTTTTTAAATTCAGGAGAGATGATAACAGGATGAAGAGATCAAAAGTAATAATTGGAAGCATAGAACAATGTTGATGACACAGACAGAAAGAAAACAGTTTGTAAAAAATACTTGAAAGAAAGAAAATGACTGAAACCAGTCATTAAAGGCTGGTCTTTGAGTTTGCAGGTGGAGGGTGTGTTGGGAAATCCTCAGTCTACCTCATACTGACACAGCAGCTAATTCAACATCCCCAACCACATCAGCTCCAGGGAAAAGCCTTTCATCCTTCCACACTAAAATACCAAAGTGGGGAAAAGTGGGCGGGGATGTCTCAGTATGTGTATACAAGGAGCATACAGAGGGTCTACTCATATTTACAGTCATAAATAATGTAGTAGCCCAGCTTTAAAAGAAATAAAACAAAACAAAACATAAAAAACAACCCACATGTTAAAGGAAGAGGCTTCCCTGACGCACAGAGAGGGGTTGAGATCAGAGGAGCCACTGAAGAGTTGGAGGGAAACAATGAATCCCTTGTTCTAAGTAATATTTATGAGTGCTTCTTTGCACCTTTGGTTCATATTTTATTGGCTGGGCTGTGGGATTTCCCCATTTGCTCATCTCTTAAAATAATACCCTTGGCTAAGATGTCCTTTAAAACACACCAGTCTGTTCTGACAACTAGCTCATTTACTTGGGAGGGGAAGGGGAACTATTTTGATTTTGATGTCAGATTGGGATGATTAAGATTCAACTTACAAAGTTTGGCAGTAAAATAAAAATAGTGATGATAGTATTCACCTGCTTTTTTCAGAGATGTTTAAGAGAATCCAAATAATCAACTGGTAACCCCTTGGTTTGTAAAAGTCTTATCCAAAAGATGGTTAACACACTACAATCTAAAAAGGTAGACAAAAAAATCTATTAAAATATACAGAGTTTAAGATGAGGAGGAAAGTCATTTGTAGGTTGGTAAGAAAGACCTTTGGCACTTTGAGAGAAAACAATTACAAAAGCAAACTTTTGTATCCCGAGACAATAAATCATCCTCTGCTTGCAAGGCAGTGAATTCAAGGGCTCTCCTGTAATATTTCCATACCAAAGCCTTGTTTAGTTATGCAGAATTTTATGTAGAAATTAAACTAGGATTCTGCAATTTTACAATTTCTAAGTCAATGAACACCTTCTCTTCATAATCTATCCTTTTATTTTTCTTTTCATAAATAGTATTGGTGTTTGCATTACAAGAAATAATTTTGTATTTTAGAAATGACCTTCATTGTTTTTAATTAAAACAGGATTCCTGGAGTAGTTAGAAATAAAGAAAATAGTTTAAAGAGATCAGGATCAATGGATGTAATTATTTATATTTTAGTCAGGATTATGATTTAGGTCATGTCTAGGTCAAAATTAAGAAAATATTTGATTTTTATAACATTTGCAAAAATCCTTTAGCTATTTTTATGCCATCATGATATGGGAAGTTCAATATTATTTGTTTTGCATAGATTTGCAGCCCCTATTGTGAATCTCTGATGAGCCTGTCTGTATAGGAAGCACAGTCCTTTCCAGAATTTAAAGTCCATAGCATGTTACTGCTCACATGGCTTTAATTTACAATTAAACCTAATTGTTTTCTTTTCTGTGCTTCTATCAAAGAAATAGAGTAGCATAGAAGAAGCCAGAATGTTTGGATAGGAATCCCATATTTCTATACTTACTAGCAGTGTGTCTTTGGGGCAAGTTACTTCAATTATCTGTGCTCTGGCCCATTATCTAAAAAGTAGAGATAAATAATAGCACTTGTCTCATTGGGTGTTGTGAGGATAAAATGAATTAAAATGCATACAACTTTAAGAACTGTATTTGAAATACAGTAAGACTTCAATAAATATGTCATTGTTATTAGTTTTGTACTTGTATCCATCATCTGTACCATATTTGCAGAAGTGGTACATAATCTGTGAAGCCCAGTACAAAATAAAAATATAAGCCCCTTGTTCAGAAATTACTAAGGATTCCAAGATGGTCACATCAGAGTATTAGACCAGACCCAAGGTTGTTCTGAGCCCAGGGCACCCATACAGACCTCATGCCCCAAATACTGGCCCTACAGGTTTGAATACATATAGTGACAGCAGGACCATATCCTATTTATCCTTTTTTTTTTTTAATCCCCTTAGTGGTCTATCAGGTCACTGAAGGAGAGACAACATGTACAAACTGAATCATTTGAAGAATGTTTAACTAATGTTATGACTATATAGTTGTAGACAGAGCTTTTCAGCCAAACAAGGGATAATGCAATACTCTTAGATGGGTGGGGAACTTTCTTACTCTGGGGCAGAGGGCAGAAACTGTTGTTAGAAAACTCATAGGAGAGATGTATGGAGAATGTACAAAGAAATGCCATCTAATCAATCCCTATATTCAGAGTGAAGAATAAATTCCCAGACCATACTTTTATGCCAGGTTTCCCATTCATTGATCCTGAATGATAGCCAGAGGATCAAGGAGCCAACTAGTGCAACTCATGGAAGTCAACTTTTTGATACAGAGGGTGGGGTAATGAAATGTGAAGATCTATTTGTGAGACATAAATTAAAAATGTTGGGCAAAATGGATAAATTAAGGATTGGGTATATGGTCAATAATCATTGTAGAATTACTTCAATTTCAGTGCAAGTTACTGATATATATATATATATATATATATATATATATATATATATATATATATATATATACTGTTTTGCTTTGTCTTAGCTAATTTCGGATGAATTTCAAAAGAGAACCATAATTTATAATGGTAGGAAATTACTTCAGAAGTTGATGAAGTAAAGTGATAAAAACCAATCTTGGGTTATGAAAAAGATACTTAAGTTGTATATGGGTAAGTAATTTCAGCTGATACATTGAAACTAATTTAGAGAAAACTGAAGTTAACAACAAGGAAGCCAAGCAAAACCTCTCAAACAGGGAAAAGTAGCACTTTGAGGTCACAAAACAAAAAAGAGACTGCAATTTCCAATCAACAAACCCAGTAAGGAAAGTATTAGAGTATAGGCAAATATGTAGAGGAAATACAAAGAACAATACTTTTTTTAAAACCTAAGCCTGTTTATTTTCAGTCCTGATCCTTCTGAAATGATCCCTTGCTGTGTGTTAAATTTTTTGAATTCATAGTGGAATCATGAAACTCACATTTACCATTTATACACCACGGCCAATGTTACAGACAACAATAATGTTAGGATGAAGTAAATTTGGTTTATTTTCTGTCTTGTTTGCTATCTTTACTCTCCCTGAAGTTTTTGTGACTCAGGCAGAATTTAGTGGAGGAGCAGGTATGTCAGCTATTTAGTTCTCATAAATAACAAACCACTAAGCCTTGAGGTCAGAACCATCTCCCTGCCCTTTCATCACACAAAAACACTGACAAGAGAACAGCTTCTTTCCTATATGGTCTATGTCCTGGCTTCAAAGCTGCTAAGGATGATAATTTTACTTCTGTTACTACTGTTATTATTCTATAGTTATTAAAGGTGGAAGAGGAGAAAATTCAACTTGAAAATTATGTAGCTTCCTCTGTAAATAATCTTGATGCATATGGGAAAGAAGTGAAAGTCACTGATTAGATAGGGTTTATGTTAATGTTTTGAAGATTTTTTTTTTTTTTAATTGAGGAGGAATCATTCTTTCTCCCTTAACTATCTCAATAGGGTTTACATGTAAGGGCTTTGAAGTCAGACTGGTTTGAACACCAGCTTTGAATTTAGCAGCTACATATCCTTGAGCAAATCATTTTACTTTATTGGAACTGTTTTTCATCTTTATAGTGTAGATCATAACACAAAATTGTAGTTAGGATTTAATAAGGTAATGTTACAGGCCTATAAGCCTACATGAGATAAGTATTAAATAAATGGCCCCTACTGCTACTAAAACAACTGTTACTATGGTAGATTCTAAGTAGTCCTAAGGAGATTTTAAGGAGATCTACATATATATTCCACAAGACTTTGGCACATAAATGTCAATGAAGTTGTGAAAGATACACATCACATTTCCTCTGTCCAAAAGAAAATGAATCGTTGTATTTTAATGACTGTCTTCAGGTTGAACAGTTCATGGACTTGGTTCCCCCATTGGGGTGTTCTGAAAAAGTCATTCTGTGACACTGCCTTCATGTGACTGATCATGGTACTTCCTTTTGAACACCCAAGGCAACTTTCTCTAAGATGAGTTGCTGATAGTTGTTTTTCATATTACCTTTGGTCAGTGCTTCATGGTTTTACTTGAGTTGTAGATATTATTATAAAGTAGGGGGAAACTGATTATAACCTAAAGTAATAATAATACACAATTAAAAGAAGTCTCTGTGAAAGAAGGAAACAACTTGAACAATTTTTAATGCTTGCTTTCATAAATCAACTTGTTTTCTGAGTTTTAATTTGTGTGTGTGTGCATGCTTGTGTGTGTGTGTGTGTGTGTGTTACTGGGGATTGAACCCAGGGCCTTAGGAATGCTAGGCAGGTGCTATATCACTGAGCTATATCCTCAGCACTGAGTTTTAGTTTTTTGTAACATCAATTCATGATGAAAATACAGGTGAATAAACTATTTAACTCTATGTAGGAAAGCCACTATGCTTAAATAATTATTCAATCCTTAAGCTTTTAATATTGTCTATAACTTAAATCATGTTTGAACTTATGATTTATAATTTTTAGCATTAACATTACTATTTGTATCATTATACAATTTTGGTTTTATTTAGCCATCTAGCCTTAAGTATTGTGACTTTCCTGGTCTATTTATTTGGACTGACTTGTTTTTTTCTTCAGCTGACATCCAGATCTTTGTGTCAATTTTCTTGAGTTGCCATAATAACTGTTATAATATTTAAAGCAGGATGGGAATTTATGAGTTTGATACCAAAAGGCACAGAAAAAGCTATTCATGAACTGTGGACATATTTGGTTCATGGTATCTACATTGTAAATTTATCACAATTATTTTTGATATTTCAAAATATATTAAGTGAGAAAATAGGGGTTCATTAGTTTTTTATTATTTGGCAAGTTGGTAATGGGTGTTAAAATCATCATTTCTAGCCTTTTAATTGTGGTGAGTAAAGTTCTTAAATTATGAATTTCAACTACATGTAGCTATATGTTCAAATTAGCATTAAAGATTTTCTTCTTCCACATGACCATTTCAAAAACAGTTATAATTCTATAGTTGTTTATGTTGAGGAAGAATTTTACTTTTTAGAGTTAAGTGAACCAGGGCTGGGGTTGTAGCTCAGTGGTAGCATGCTTGCCTGGGCCCGGGTGAAGCACTGGGTTTGATCCCCAGCACCCCATAAAAACAAACAAACAAACAAACAAACAAACAAACAAATAAATAAGGTATTGTGTTCTTCTACAATTAAAAAAAATAGAAAAAAAAAGAAGTGAACACCATTTATTGCTTTTTTTGTGTGTTCAAGACTTTTAATGTATATGACATTGTCAAGTTGTAGTATAATTGTAGCAGCAGTAGTATTTAAAACAACAATAAGAACAATATAATTTTATGCCAGAAATGAGGATAAGCGATTTGCATGGATTAATTGAAAAATTAACCCATATATTTTTTTGTTTTGAGTACGAGGGATTGAACCCAGGGACACTTAACCACTGAGCCACATCCCCAGCACCCACTCTTTTATTTTTTATATTTTATTTTGAGATAGGGACTCACTAAGTTGCTTAGGGCCTCTCTAAGTTGCTGAGGCTGATATTAACCCATATTTTAATTCTATTGATAAACATTTTTCTCTCCACATTTTATGCATGTGAAAGTTTAATGTTATCAGCAGATTAATGACTTACAAAAGACATCCAGCTAGTCATCCAGCTAGTCATACTGTAGCCATGATCTGTCTGGCTACAGCTTTTATGTTCTTGGCAATTATTCTCTAGCTTTATAACCCCCTACTGAACAGATAAGAAAGGTGCAACTTTTAACACTAATAATGGTTATGCTTTGAAAAGGCATCTGAATGTGCATTATGTAGCTTCATCCAAATTGCTGGTGTATATAGTACTCAAGGAATTAGATATGATTCCATAACACATATCTATGGAAATGAGCTCTGAAAGGTCATTCATTCAGTCATTTACAAATAGAAGCTGATTACCTACCATGGGGCCTGCCACTGTGTGAAAGACTGTGCATGTTTTACTGCCAAGATCACAGTGCAAGGGAGACAGGCCTAGGCCCCAAATTCTTGATTTTTGTGCCAGGATTTTTTTTTTTTTGCTCAATGTTGCATATTTAAAATAAATCACATCAAAAATATAACATTAAATAAAATTGAAAACACTAACAAAAACCAAAACAATGCATTCTTTGTTATTTAAATAACCAGATTTATTTAACCTCCTACACATAGAAAATATTTTTGAAACCTCAATCCCTTTAAAGAAAATTAAAAAAAAAAAATCTGTTACCTTAAAACAGAACCCAAGGGCAACTTTTAGTCCAGAAAACAAGGAGTAAAGGCAGAATCAAGCTGCAGCAAAACTTAAGGGCTCTGCCAGAAACCTGTTTGTGTAGCATAGGAACTTGGTAATATGGGGCCTCCAGTGATATTTAAGGAAAGGCCTAAAAAGAAGGTTAGATTTTACACAGGATGCTAACTGTGAATTCCAGAGTATAAGCATAGTTCAAATATTCATTTTTTGTTTGTGTTGCACTCAGGAAAGGAAAGTAAAAGAACAGCCAATTTTTAAAAATTAAGTTGTTTGATCTGTCTCAGTATTGACCCTGGTCTAACCTGACTTCTTCAATTGTATGTAATAAAGCTTTTTACCTGTATTCTGTTGCTAACAGGATTAAGTTCAGTGTTTACTTTGTTGCTGTCTATACTGAACATTATGTGGTTTCAGCTTATAATCAGAGTCAACAGAGATACTCTTTACAACTTAGAAAATTTTAAAAAATTTCAAGAATTGGTATTAGGTCCTTTTGGTATATTTTCTTGAATCTACACAGGATGTTGGACATTAAGTAATAATTATAAGTTAATTATTGGGAAAATTTGACCAACATTCTATGATTGTTTCACACTTTACCAACAGTCAACTATGATTGTAAAAGGAAGATTGCAGCAAATTGTGGATCTGAGTCTACTGGCGGATCATCATCATTGTTGAATATCCACCTGTCAATTCACGTTAACAAAACCCCAGATCATCTAAGTGTAATTTAAAAAGTAGATCTCAAGACCTGTAATGAGTCCTGCTCTATTGGATGTTCACTGTCTTGGGTAGATAGTACTGCTTATGATATACAAGTGGATATGCAAATATTCTTTCAAGTGCTAACTTATCTAAGTGACCCTATTTTATAGAGGTGGAAATCGAGACCCTGAGATCTGGAGTCATTTTCCCAAAGTGCTACATCTTGGAATAGGGGGAACTGAATTAGGAGTTCAGTCTACCCATTGCTGTGCTGCGCTGCCCTTGAAAGGCTGTTGTAGGGACATTGCTTAGCTCTTAGTAAAACTCTATATATTTTCCCAACATATTGTGTATAGAATTTGCAGTATTTTTACTTAATTAGTAATGGACATAAAAATGTCATACAGTGACATAAAATTTTTATGAAAAAGTCTAATAATGAGTTTACCAAGAGTCTTCCCCCTGGAGTTCAACTCTTATGGCCTTTGATCTAAGAATTATGCAGCTGGGGCTTTCTCAAGGAGGCAAATACTATAAAGAAGTACTTTGCAGACACCAAGCATACTGACCTTTGTGCCATGCAAACTAGCTGATCACTAACAAGGAATAGAAAAAACTGATCTATGTTTTTGATTCCTATCTTTAAAAGAGAAACTGGGCAGGAAAAGGAGTAACATTTGACAAAATGGGAAAGAGGTAGAATATTAAAGTTACAAACAGTAATAGGCCGCAAGAGCAGGGGTTAGAGGTTGGAATAAATAATAGAGTTCATTTGGGATGCTGGAAGATTTCCAACCTATTGGCCAGTATAGAAGGCCACACAAGCAGGGTTGCACTGCAGCTTCTCTGCTCTCACCCCAGATTGGCCAGTGAATCTCGTGAGAAACCTACTAAAGTGGAAGTTTGGGCTATAGAAAGATCTACAACCTATCAGTTAGGAAACCCCTGCTGCTGTAGATAGAAACTGGCAGATAACATCTGTTCAGTGCAGCAGAGCAGCAGCTCCTCTGTATTCCATACATCCCCGAACACTCCAGATTTGATACGCATCTCTTAATCTGTAGCATTTACAGCCCTACTCATTTGTATGTGTAATGTGACTTCCATTCACATAGCTTACTCTTTGCACCTGAGCTGCGCAAAAGCTAAATGCATTTTGTCTTCTCTTTACGTATATTATAAATTAAAAGTTAAAGACTTTGGGTAATTAAATATTTTCCTATAATAATACCTCTGGAATAACAAAATTTCTCAAAATAAAATGCTGAAGTACATGAGGACAATTCAGTCCCAGTTATCCTCAACTCTCAATACCATGCAGGGGTAAAACAGCAACAATAAAACCAAACAGGGAAAAAAGAGATGATATTGTTGATTTATTAACTTTTAGCTAACTGCCTGGGTATTAATCTCTGAAAAGCCAAACAAGATGTAACTAATGAGAAAAAGTTGAGTGTTTAGGATATCATATGCTGCTTTTTAGAAATTCAGTTTCTCTCCCTACATCCCTAAACTTAACATTCCTTCTCTGTCCACCTATACCATGGCTGTAACATAGGGAGTTGTATGAAGGATCTTGACTTCTCATTTCTAATAATTTAATCTGACCAGGAAGTCAGATGCTGAAATTAAAAGCCAATGAATAAGCCAAATATTTTATTTAAATTTAATTAGATGAATTTCATTGACATATGATAACTAAAGTATGTGTTTAATCATAATTGTTCAAAACTCTTAGTCATTTTCAATCATTTACTTTTAAAATCATAATTCTTATTCATCATTTACTAAAGTATATTTCATTGAAAACATTTCTATCTCCTTTCAGGAAGTGTTTTTAGAAAATTTGGAGTCAAATAGATTTGAAATATGTGAATAAATAGTAATTGAATGGGGTTTTCCATTTTCAGGACAGGATTCTGCATTCATTATGCTAATGAGCATGTGAATCTCTGCAAGGCATATATGGATTACAGTGTCTCACATCCACATTGCAGTCTGGACCCTCTAACAGAGCACCATATGTGTGTGCCTAGTATTAAAGGAAGTCATCCTGAGAAAAAGTTGTCTATGAGGAATGTCTATTTTATCAGAGCCATTTTGGAAATACAGCAAGTAGGGCTTTGTGAAAATCAACTTTGTTGACACTGTGGGCACACCGTACAAAAATTTTAAGTAAGCAGAAAAAAAAAGAGTATAATTCCATGATATAGAAAACTATTATTGATATTTTATATATATATATATTTTTAGGTGGTGCTGGGGACTCAAACCCAGGGCCTGAACTACATCATCAGCCCTATGCCTTTTTCATATACTTGAACAATGTTTATTTACTTTATTCTTGTTATTTTAGCATATGACTTTTCTTATTTGTTCATTTGCTTTTTTGAGCATAGTTTTTATTTTAACTGATACATAAAACATACGAATTAAACATATTAATGGCATAACATGTGGTTTCAATACGTGTATACATTGTGTAATGTTTACATCAGGCTAAATATATCTTTCTCTTAAAACATTTACCATTATTTTTTGGGGAAACATCCAAAATCCTTTCTTCTAGCTTTCTGAAATATACAGTACATTATTGTTATTTGTGGTTCCCGTGTGTGGTAATACACCAGAACTCTTTGCTCCTATCTAACTACATTTATCAACATTTCCTCATCTCTTCCTCCCCTCTGTTTTCCTCTGGCTTTGGTTACCACCATTCTATTCTCAACTTCTATGAGATCAATATTTTTAGATTCCGTAAGTGAGTGAGATCATGGATTACTTGTCTTTCCATGCCTGACTTATTCACTTAATGATCTCTGGTTCTATCTATGTTGTTGAGAATGACAGGATCTATTTATGTATGTATGTATGTATTTATTTATTTATTTAATGACTGAAAAGCATTCTGTTGTGTGTATGTGCTCTAGGTTCTTCATCCATTGATGGAAACTTAGGCTCTTTCCATTTCTTAATGTTGTGAACAATGCGTCAGTGAACATGGGAGTGTAAATTTCTGACATACCGATTTCATTTCCTTTAGGTTCATACTCTGTAATGAGACTGCTAGGTCATATTGTAGTTCTGTTTTTAAATTTTTTGAGGAAACTTCATGTTGTTTTCCACAATGGCAGTGGCCTTATCAATTTACATCTACCAACATTGTGTAAGATTCACTTTCTTCCACATTCCCACTAGCACTATTTTTTTCTTTGGTCTTTTTGATAATAATCATTTTTACTGGGATGAGGTACTATCTCATTGTGGTTTTCATTTGCATTTCTCTGATGATGAGTGATGTTGAACATTTTTTTCATATCTGTTGGGTATTTGACTTCTTTTGATCAATGTCCATTTAGTTCTTATGCCTATGTTTCAATGGTATTATTTGTTGTTTTGCTGTTGAGATTTGGAGTTCCTTAATTCTGGATATTTAACCAATCAGATGAATGATTTCAAAATATTTTCTCCCATTCTGCAGATTGTCTCTTACTCTTGATTTCTTTTTTCCTTTGCTATGAAGAAGCTTTTTAGACAGATATACTTCCATTTGTCTGTTTATTTTGGTTTACTGTGCATCTGGGTTTTTCTTCTCCAAAAAAATCTTTGCCTGTTCCAATATCCTGAAGCATTTCCTTTGTTTTCTTCCAGTAGTTTCATATTTTCAGATTTTTGCATTTAAATTTTAATCCATTTTGAGTTTTTTATAACTTATGATTAATAGGTGTCTAGTTTCATTCTTCTGCATATAATATGGACATGTTTTTAATGACTGAATGATGTATCAGTTAAACAATTCCACATCATTTACATAGATATTCTTCAATTGAAGGACATGCCAATTTTTCCAGTTTTTACTATTGCATATTCTTTTGTAATGGATGTCTTTGTACATAAGTGCTAATAAACATTTCTGACTATTTCTGACCATTCCTTAGAGAAAATGAATATTTAGAACAAATGGTATGATTATTTTTAAGCCTCCTGAAAAAATAATAAAATGTTTTTCAATAAATTTGCTATAATTTCTATTTGTACTAGTAGTTGATGCTAGTATTTATTTACCAGATTGAAACCTGAATGAAGCATAATATATATTTTATTACTGAAAATCTAATATATGCATTTTTAAAAATTTAAATTTCTTTGAGATTTATTGGTTATTTATATTTTCTTTCTTGGAAGTTCTCTGCCAATAGTTTTGCTCATTTTGTTTATCATAGTGCATTGTAGCTTATGCTTAGGAATTGCTCCTGCAACTAGCTATTTGATAATTATTCCCTGTATTTTTTTTTCCATTTTATGCTTTGATTTCTTACTTTCTCGAGGACTTATTATTTGTCAATAACAACCATGTGAAGATATTTCCAGATATTTAAAAAATTGTGAAATATATTTTATTTCTCTAATAATTGCTCAAAGGTATACTGTAGCTGATTGCTGATTAAAAATTAAATGGGAAATTTGTAGTTTTCTAGGGTTAGAGTTTGAGAATTAAAATCAGATGAACAAATAGATGGTATAAATAGCTTTATGTTCATATAACTTTCCATGATTTGTGAAACAATAAGATACATGTGACTGAAGAGTAATCAGAATTATGCAGGTATAATCCCTCATTAGTTATACTATCTAAAGGTGCTATTCTGGTATTGAAGGAAGGGACTAAATGCAAAACTTTATTTAGAATTGATCAGTAATTATATACTTTTACCTAAAATTTACATATTTTTAGTTCAGTATCAAATCTGATTTTTGAGTCAAAGCCCTTTCACCTATGTGAAATATTCTAAGATGTTTGGGAATCACTTTATAGTATGAGCCATTTATCTATCTCTATCTATCTATCTATCTATCTATCTATCAATCAATCAATCATGGTTTGTATAAGAGTAATCTATTTACTTTTTATATTTGTATAAAGAAATATTGAAGGGCCAGGGTTGTGACTCAAGTGGTAGTGTGCTTGCCTGGCATGCACGACGGGGCACTGGGTTCAATCCTCAGCACCACATAAAAATAAAATAAAGATGTTGTGTCCACCGAAAACTAAAAAAATAAATATAAAAAATTTTCTCTCTCTCTTTCTCAAAAAAAAAGAAATATTGAAAAAGTATAATAAATGTTTATCGGTCTGTGTGGTTATAGTTGAAGAACAGAATGAATGGGGCACAAGCAATATCTTAGACCATGTTTTGCAGAACTGTTATTTAAATGATCACATTGAATGAATCTATTAACCCACTTTTATAACCTTGACATCTTTAGTGCCTTCATGGTGGATAGTTATTTCTTATGGTTATAAAAGAGTTCCAGGTACCACTGCATTTTTGTTTTGGCTAAAATTGGCTTCTTAACTGATAACTGATGAATTTTCAATACAAATATACAGCATCTTATCAGTTTCTCAGCATTAAAAAATTTTCAGTCATTCATAAAAACTCTTTGAGTTTCATTACTGTATTGGAGTGCAGTTTTTAAAAAGGAATTTTAGTAACAATCAGAAATATATACTCACATAAGATATTGTATTAACTATAAAAATAACTCAACTGAACTATTAGTCAGAAAATTAAATTTTGAATAATAGAATAAATTATATTAAGACTAACAAGTAGAAGAAAGTGAGGGTCACAGTTTTCTATTAGCAAGCCTAGGATTCAAGGAAAAATGAATGTCACAAAGCAGAAAATTCACTGTATAAAAATAGCTATAAAACTTTATAAAGCTCTGACATTGCCAAATCTTTACATGAAAAGAAATTAATCAGGAGCTGGGGCTGTGGTTCAGTGGTAGACCGCTTGCCTAGCATGCGTGAGGCACTGGGTTCGATCCCCAACACCACATTAAAAAAAAATGTATAGGCAAAAATTGTTAAAAGTGCAAGTAAAAATTAGTATAGGCAGATCTGTAGTATGAAATCTTATCATATAATTAAAACTGCACAACATAGCAAGCCCACATACTAAATGTGAAGTAATAGTGTGTTTGAATAATAACAACTAATAGCATTAAACTAATTTGACATACGCCAAGGATTGTACTTTGAAATAAGTTGACAAGAATCAAATTGTGTAGAAAATACATGTTTTGAGATCCCACAGAAGATTTAAATAAGTTACTAATCAGGTGTACATTCCAAAATATAAACATTATGGACAGCTAATAAAGACACAAAAACACATTTGAGGGCGAACAAGATCATAAAGATGGGAACAGATTAGTGTTTGTCAGGGATTAAAGGTACAATAAGAAATTGACTACAAAGCAACTGTAGTGATGAGACTATTCTGATTGTTGTGGTGGCCACAGGATTCCACACAGTGAAAAGCTATAAAACTAATGGAAAATTTTATTTGAAAAAAAAAAAAAACTAGATGAGGCAGATATTTTATGTGTCCTGTCTACAGTTGAGTATATAATTTCATAATATATTTTATAAACATTTAAAATAAAACTTTTAAATAACTAAAGTAAATTTACTGCTTATGAAATAATATTTAGGAAATACCATAAATAAAAATTTATCAAAATGTAACATTGATTGCCAAAACTATACTCTCTGATAAATTAATGTCTTTAGAATTTTGTATTTAAAATATGGAAATGAATGTAGATTAATAAACAACTGACTCGGCATACCCCATTAAATCCTGAAACAATGACATGCAGAAACAAATTCAAAATAGACAAAACTAAAAGATAAAAACTATAGAATCATTTAAGGCTTGTTAATAACTGATCAATAAACTTTTGGCAAATGTAATAAAAATAAAAGGAAAGCAAATAAATAAAAAGAGAAATAACATGTAATTAAAATATCAACCATAATTCTTTATATGTTACTACACTATTTATTAATAAGTTGAAAAATCTTAATGAATTAACTCAGACATGATAAACAGGAATAAACAACACCAGTAGTTACTGTTACTGACAATTTGATCCTATCCTATTTTTCAAAGGAATTTTGAAGTTTTGCCATTTTGTTGAAAAGGGAATAAAATAAGATTGAGTTAATAAGGTTTTAAATGCATTCACAATGAAAATTTTCTGCCAAAATATCCTCATGAGATAATCAATGAGTCTTTTATATTGCTTTAATGTATTTTTTGATTTACCTTACTATATTTTTGAAATAAAGAAAAATATTAACCAATATAAACATATTGGTCAGACATTTAAAAATAAAGATAAATTTGTTAGAAATTCATAAAAATTGTCTTTCACTATCAACTCCAGAAATTGCAGTATGACATGGTTTTGTTTGTTTGTGTTGCAGCTAGAAGATTTCAAATGTTTTCACATTTGAAAAATTTTCAATAAGATATCCTCAGAAGAGAATTTGCCATAAGATAAGATGATATTGTATTTGGTATAAATTTCTAAAGTTCATCATTATTTGGAGTTGTTTCAGCTTACTCAGGTGCTGTTTGTGCCAATAAGTTCTGTGATACTGCATATTCCTGTGTCAAAAGAGATTTGATTTAGACAATGATAACATGGTGCTTGTAAAGAAAAAATAGAACTAAATTTTTGCTCACCCCTTGTAGTTTTGGTTATATAACCAGTAATTCTTCATAGAGTACTATGTATATTAAAGTATAGATAATAAAAATGTGCTTATTGCAATTTCATAATATATTCTGAAAATGCAGTATTCATAGTGACAATTTTTGAATTTTTTTTTTTTTTTTTTTTTTTTTTTTTAATTTTTTATTGTTGGCTGTTCAAAACATTACATAGTTCTTGATATATCATATTTCACAATTTGATTCAAGTGGGTTATGAGCTCCCATTTTTACCCCATATACAGATTGCAGAATCACATCAGTTACACATCCATTGATTTACATATTGCCATACTAGTGTCTGTTGTATTCTGCTGCCTTTCCTATCCTCTACTATCCCCCCTCCCCTCCCCTCCCCTCCCCTCCCCTCCCCTCCCCTCCCCTCTTCTCTCTCTGCTCCCTCTACTGACATTCGTTTGTCCCCCTTATATTATTTTTCCCCTTCCCCTCACTTCCTCTTGTATGTACTTTTATATAACTCTGAGGGTCTCCTTCCATTTCCATGCATTTTCCCTTCTCTTTTTGAATTTTAACACCAACTTTTTTTTTCTGAGAGGAGTATTTTGTTACACTGTTTAAAAATATTGAGACATATGGTAATAGAAAGCAGAATGACTTATAGTTGATATTGTTTTGCATTTAAGTTCTCTGCAGAAATAAATTTCTTTCTTTCCTGGACATGGCATGGCTCTCTCTATCCTCCTACCCTGGGTACATCAGTGATCTTCATAGAAAGTTAATGGTGTCTGATAAAATCAACCTGGTTCCTAGAGAAAGGGGTGGGGGGAGGCAACAGAAACTTGACAGCAAAAACTAATAAGTGTGTTGGTTTATCACCACCAAAAATTAACATAGGACTGAAAGTTCTGAAAATGTGGAAAGTCTCAGAAGCATAGAGTCATTAGTAGTGCTTACCTCAAAAATTAATTGAAAAGTTACTAAAATAAATTGGTATGAATAAATGAGCAGAAATAAAACTAAGAACAAAGCACAGTAGATTTCTTCAGTTTAAACTACAGCCAGTTAGAAACTCTGATGAAAAGATTACATTCTGATACAATAGGAGTAAAAGATATACCAGCATAATAGTGAAGAAGGTTTCATTAGAACCCTTAATTAAAAAGAACAGGTAAGACTTCTGAGTAAAACTATAAAAATAAAAAAAATAAGTTCAAAGACAGATAATTTCATAAATGAGAAAAAAGATGTAAAATGTATATAGATTTGCTGTAAATATCACCAAAGTTCTTAACTAGATTTTTCTTGAATCTTGAAGAAAACACATAGGAATTCATCTTGCAATTAAAACTAGATAATAAGTAGCAGAACAGGAAGTTTAGTAAGTCTTCTTACCAAATCTTATGTACATTATAAAGCTCTACCAAGTAATATAGCATCTTGTCGTAATGTAATAGTAGAAGCAGTATAGTATTTGGGTATAAAAGGGTATATATCCATGAAAGAGAATAGCCACGAAAGACATATCATTCTATATAAGTCTATGTGCAATAAGTGGGTACTAACTAGTCAAATGGGAATTAAATGTTTAATTAGTAATGTTTATTTAGAAATATTCATTGGAGAAAGAAACTCTATAGTTAATGGAAATGGAAAAATCTTGGGAAAAAAGACAGCTTTTTTAACTAGACAGCTATATTTAACTATATCACAAATGAGCAATTTCTCAACCTGAGAAAAAGAAAATCATCAGAAGATCAACAACCAATTGGACTAAAATATTTGGAATAAATGTAAAATATAAACATTGCCTACTACATGGATAATGAGCTTATATAAATTAAAAAATAATAAGTCTCAGATAAAATGTGCAGAATGTAATAGATGTATGGATCAAACTACACTTAAGGAATATACAACTTCTTATGCATATGTTTTGAAGACAAATCACAAATTGCATAAGAACTGCACCAATGTTCTTATTCACTTAGTCTCTGAGTAATAAATCTTATATTTTCTTCTTTATATTTTATTAGTATTTTACAAGATGGTATATAGTATTTGTATTATCATAAACAAATATTATTAAAGTGCCTATACCAAAATTTCTTTATGTATGTATTTTATATAAGTTCTAGAGTTTTCTTGCATGCTTTTCTTGTTTTCTTTTTCTTTTTTATTGAGCACCTGTTATTGTAGATCAAGATTTTATATAGCATGTTTCCTGATTTGGATTGATTTCAAAACAGTTAGGACAGATAGACATAAACATTAAAAAAAATTCTGGATGTTTTAATAAATTCTCATTACTGTGGCTGGGGTTGTGGCTCAGTGGTAGAGCACTCGCCTCTCACAAGCGAGACCCTAGGTTCCATACGCAGCACCACATAAAAATAAATAAATGAGATAAAGGTATTGTGTCCAACTGCAACTAAAAAGTAAAAAAAAAAAAAGAAAGAAAAGAAAAAGAAAGAAAGAAATTCTCTGTACATAATAAGGTTATCATTCTTTTTTCTATTTTTCAGTAAAGAAAAGCATGAAATTTGTGTTAATGAAATTTTTTTTTCTGAATGTACTCAAAATTAATGAAATCTTTAACTCTCTTGCAGAGCCATACACTTGAGATAGCAATGAGATAAATTTCTTAAAATCTGACACAACCCAAATCTAAACTAAAGGAGGCTTTTCAGAAATCATGATATGAAGTTCTCTAAGATAAACTGAAATGCCCTCCATATTACAAATTCTCAGATTCTTTTGATGTCCAATGTGGCTCACTGCCCATCCCCCTCTCCAAGAATATTTCAATAATATTTTCTGGGGTTTAAGGCCCACTTTGTGTTTCTCTTCCAAGGGCACTACTTCCTACCTCCATGAATAAACTGGCTTTGGGCTACCTCCTTAGTCTTGTTGCTCCTGCCTGTCTCCTCAAAAGCATTAGCCCCTCTGCTTCCTCCTCTGACATATGTAGCATAGTCCCTTCAGTTGCATTCAATTACTGGTCCAAAAAAACAGTAGGAAGGGGAGGTTTTCTACAAGTAACCTTTTTTTCTGTAGTAAGATAACCCCCTGAAAGAAAAGATAGCATAACAACCTATTTAACTCCTTAGAGTGCAGAAAGGAAAATTAATGGAAAAAAATTATAAAGAGCTTTCCTTTTCCTTATTCTCTTCAAATAACAAACAAACAAACAAACAAACAAAAAAAAACAAGCAAAATATACTAAAATTTCATGACTCCATACTTTAGGGAATATAAAGAAGAATGGGCCACAATTTTTTTTTTTTAAAGAAGTGCATAGTAAGCCAGGCATGGTAGAGCACACCTGTAATCCCTTTGGCTCAGGAGGCTGAAGCAAGAGGGTTGCGAGTTCAAAGCCAACCTCAGTAACTTAGCAAGGCCCTAAGTTACTCAGTGAGACCCTGTAGCTAAATGAAATACAAAAAAAGGGCTGGTGATGAGGCTCAGTGATTGAGTGGTTGAGTAGATTCACCCTCCAGTACAAAAATAAAAAAAGAAGTGCATAATCTATTAGATAGTTCCAAATGATAACTTTATTATTCCCCATTTACAGATGAGGAGCTTGAGGCTTGGAGAGGCCACATTTACACAAGTCAGGAAGATGGGATTATGATCTTTCTCCTAACCACTGTGATGAATAACCTCCATATGTACATTTAGTGGATGCAAAATAAATATGTGATGAAAGAATTTTTGGTAGCAAGCACACAGCTTATGATATACGACAGTGCCCCTGTCAAATAAGCATTATTTTGAATGCCTTCAAAGAGGTCAGGATGACTATGAGTAGACAGAGGGTGCTGGAAAACAGGTGCCCCAAACAAGGCCCACATTGAACAGAATTTGGGACAACAGAGCTCTGTGGGATAGAGTAATGGTTTGAATAATGCCATGCATATATTTCTTTATTTATTTTTAATGGTGCTGGGGATAGAACCCAGGGTTTCCACACACTAGGCAGGTATTTAACAAACGAAGCCACATCCCCAGTCAATGGTGTACATACAGATTATGCATATAACATTGGGTCCCTGGTAAAGACATATCTACCTACCAACTATCTTCCTATCTAAAAATCTTTAAGTGCATATGTGTATATCCGTAAGCATATATATGTGTGTGTACATATATAAACATATAGTTAAAATCTTATTAAAATAGTTTAAAATACATATACACACATAGTAGAAATAGTTAACATTTATGTACCACATGACATCTGCTAGGCATATCCTGAGTACTTTATATGCATTATTTATTTATTCCCCAACAACAAAGTTATGGTGAAAGTATATACTATTATTAACCCCCATTTATAGATAAATAAAATAGAGTATAGAAAAGTCAATTAATTTTGTCAACACAGTACACCTAGTAGATAACACCTGGGATTTGAATCCAGATCATTCAGGAAAAGGTGGCATATTAGAGGTGAACTTGAAGTTCTGCTCTAGGCCAAAAAATAGAAAAGAAAATTACAACACTGACAGACCTTAGTAAAGGCCATGTGTGCAAAAGATTTGCAAGTGATTTTTGACCACAAGCTCAAGAGGAAACAAATTTTGCCAGAAAAACTTACTGAAAATTTAGGTTTATTAATAGAATAGATTATCAAAAACGAATGGTGTGACTCTACTTTGTGTACAACCAGAGATATGAAAAATTGTGCTCTGTATGTGTAATATGAATTGAAAAGTATTCTGCTGTCATATATAACGAATTTTTAAAAAGATGGAAATAGTTCTATCTTATTTGTCAATCAGAGAAATCTAGGATTATTTTTATTTATGTCTGTTCCCTGTAATTTGAAGTACATGTAGAAAAAGTACAACAAGTTCAGAAGAGGCAAATGTTTGGCTGTGAGAGTATTCTAAATAATTTAATTCAGAAGCACTTGAAACATTTTAAATGCTTTCTATCATAATTAGGATAAAATTCAAACCCTTATCTGTGTTGAACAAGGCTCAAAGTAATGTAGTTTCTGGTGAGCTTTCCTACAAAAAATTTTTTATTAATATTTTCTTCAGATCACTCAAATACAGTCTGCTCATTGTTCTGTTTCTCACACAAGCTAGTGCCCTTCCTCAGGGCCTTTGCACCTGCCTTTCCTGCTGCCCTACTATTTGTCTACAATATGTGTATGCTGCTTACTCTCTTTTTACTAAACAGTTACTTCCTCAGTGTCTATCCTTGATCATCATACCTAAAGTAGCATTCACATTACTTTCTATCTTGTTATCTTGATATATGTATGAATGTGTGTGTATATAATACACACACATTCATACATATATATCTGGATTCATAATAAGTCATAGTCAATGCCTGATAATACATATGTGTTCATCAGTTCTTAGTATTGCTATAGTTTTTTTTTTTTAGGAGATAAAACATGAACTCTAAGGATAGGGGCTTTGTCAGTTTAGTTCATTTCTATAGTCCCAATCCCTAGCACTATGCCTGACATACAGTGGGCTCACTGTAAATACTCATTAAAGGAATAAATGACAGGCCATTAACTTGGACAAGGGAAAATGCAGTGAGGAAAATTGCTTTCATCAAAATATTTGAATTGCTTTTTTAAAAAAAAAATTTAGATGTTAATAGACCTCTATTTTATTCATTTATTTATATGTGGTGCTGAGAATTGAACCCAGTGCCTCACACATGCTAGGCAAGTGATCTCCCACTGAGCCATAATCCCAGTTTTTAATAGTTGTATGATTAGACATAATCTGAATGAAGCTAAATTACTAATAACCACTTTTGGGCTCAAAATGAAGATGGATCTTGCCACAATTGCAGCTATACAGAGAAAAGGTGAACTGTTTGTTACAGGTGGTGTTCCTTCTTACCAAAGATGCTCTAGCATTGATGGCCTCATTGAGTAAGATTTACAGAGGATCACACTTGGACAAGATGAACTCCAAGAGACAATTGAACTTGCAGTCTTTAGTTCATGATTAGAAAGGAAAGAAAAACATCCCTGCAGCATCCTTTGTCCTACTTGACACCTGAGTCATGTTTCTATTTTAGAGCTGCGAAAGACTAGAGAACTCATAGAAAATCAAGTTGAAAACTAGGAAAAGATATTACCCCTTGCAACAAAGTCCATGATAGACATCCACAGACTACAGCATAAAATCTTCACTCTTCAGTCATCAGTAAATAATTATTAAGCTCCAACTACATGCCAAGCACTGTTTTCATACCTGAGGTTACACAATATGGGAGGAATAGGATGTTTTTTTCCTCATCTTGATGACATCCATCATTTGGTAGCTAAACTTATATGTATAGTTAGGAGGTACATGTATGTATATATAGTATTTATACACAACATAAATATATTGAATTTTGACTAGTACACCTATCAAACAGCTAAACTTTGTGCATTGCTACTGAATGAAACAAGTCAATAAAATGTGGGGACTGGGAAGTGCTGTTTTTGTTTTGTTCACAAATTCGCATTCTTTTGGCTGTTGAATGATTACACCAAAGTGGCAGTGTTGGTCAACCAGCAATTAGGAGTCAGCTGAATTTTTGCAGGATATTTATTCTTACATTAGGGTGGTCTTCCAGGAAACCAGAACAACAAACAGAACATTTTACAAGCAGCATTATAGAAATATACACAGAGAAGCATTCTGGTTGAAAGTGGAAACTTTTGACCTCACACAGGGAAGTCTAAATGTAACAGCCCACACTAGCAGTTTTGACTAAGAAAGTAAATAAGTATTTGAAAAGTTATTTGTAAAATAATGGCTTAGGCATCTTAATGCATAGAAGCATTCATCCTTAGAAAAATTAATTGGCATAAAATGAAAACGGCTCTTACTGAGAATATTAGTGATCTATGTGAAAAAACTATTGGTATGACATGAGTTATTGTAGAAATCCTTTTGAGACTTTTGGAGTGCAATTATCATCCTAAGAACATTGACATATATGACTGACATTTTGTTTACTGGAAACCCTGTAAAAATGGACACCCTGTACAATCAAGATCTGACTGTTTCTTGTATAAATTTCTAAATGTATTAGGTGATGGAGATGCTAAATGCCCTGATTTAATTATACAATATGCCCATGTATTGAAACATCAAAATGAAAAAAAAAAAAAAAAAACAAATAGAGCAGACTTTCAGGCAGATTTGAGTATATAAATTACTACGAAGAAAAATAATACGGACCTGGGTCACTTACACATGAAAAGAGAAAGAGGATAGTAATTAGTGTGTGGATAAGAGTTCAAGTTTAATTGAAGGAGGAACACATGACAAGAGAAATGATCCGGTGCTGAACTCGACAAACTGAGAGACTATTATTTTTTCTGAAATGAGGCTGTAAATAATTCTATCATGAGGCCTTCATGCTTCCATCTTTTCTAAACTACCTTCTGTGGCATTTCTTGGGTGATCTTCAACAACTATAATAATAAAACTACTCATGAAAGAAAATTATCAAGTCAATACTTGAACTTTCCTTTTTATTTTATTTAAATTATACATTGACTAAACTACAGAGAGAAAGCAAATAATAATTCAAGATAGTGCCTTTGCCCCAAGTCATCTTCCTTATTCATGTTGAATATTTTTGTATTTTCAGATAAATTCTTATAAAATAACTTTTTCTTGTTATTAATATATGCACAATCATTATTAATGTATGAACAATTTATATTTATGGAGTTTATAGTCTCCCAAGTCACTCAAAGACTGTGTGGGACCCATGACAATTTATTCACTATGAGGAATTCTGACATTCCAAAATATTTTTGCTTTTCCACCTAGATTCCAAGGTTCCACATGTTTTTATACTCTCTGTATAGGACATAGTTCTGCCTCTGAGATTTTTGTGTCTTGAAAGAGGATGATGATAGAAAGAAGAAGGAATTAGATTTGTGTCTTTGTTCCCAAATACCTTCTTTCATAAAAGGACGTGAATAAGGAGTTAAAAATATCTGCCTAAGGGTACAATGTGTTTTCCAAGAACAATGGCATGGAGAAATTTTGATAAATTGAATCCAGAGAGTTTATAGCATAACCTTCATGTAACAGAGGAACAGAAGCACCTCTGCTCCTGTATCAGAGGGAACTGATTCTTGCTTCCCAGTGTTTCCTGAAAGGCTTTCTGCAGTGCTTTTTATGATAGTTCAATCTCACATTTTAATCAGGATGAATATGGTGGAAACATAAGTGACATCAAAGTGACAGTTCAATGTTACTATCACCCAAGTATAAGCATAGAAAGTAGAAATCATCTTAAGATAGTAGGAACATTTAGTACAGTAAGTGGAGCATTGCACATTCACACAATTTATGGAAATTCCTCCTCCCTAATTATATCACTACATCAAAACATCAAGATCATAATTTTGTTCCAGAAATTGCTACACAGACTCATTTTAGGTCTCAGCTAAATTTGTTACAGTAATTTATTTACTTGCAGTTGTCAAGTGATTTGTATGGTAAAATCATATCTTGGAATAATGCATAAAATTCCATGTTTGTTTTTCATTGTCTCAGTGAATCTGATTTGTTGTGAGACTAGGATTTCTTGGCAAAAATATAAATCTCATTATAAATGTCCATTGAAGTAAGTATGACGGCTCTGTTTCTTATTATGTACATGTGCAGTGTGAAGATATTAGCCATAAAATTTGGTGAATGTCCTCTGGGGAATTTCAAATTTTAGTATGTTTCAAATAATGTGCAGAATAGCATTTGTTTATGGTTTTTCATGTGTATAGGAAATAATAAATACAACTGACAGTCATATACATGGTGAATTAAACCAAAGCTATATGATATATACAAGGTGTCATATTTTGCTTTTTAAATGAGTTTAGAATGAATTAAATGTGTCGTAGTCAATATTTCAAAATGTACAGTTTTAGTTAAACATCTAAGTCTTTTAGAAAATATTTTGGTTGGTGTTAAACAGCATCATTACCTTTTTCCTTGATAACTTTTATATCTTGATGATTCCATTTATATGAGATCATAGGTATGTTTCCGTAGAATTTCAAAAGTTCTGATGGCAGGAGTTAAACTGTACACTTACCAGATTTTAAAGGTTAAGGAAAGAAATTTTCAGAAGAGCATGTAAATTAAAAAAAAAAAATCTTAAAAAAAAAGCATTAGGATTCCATTTATTGAATACACATTGGTTTTTAACTATCTGCTATGATCTATTTTGGAATCTCAAGTTTGGGTAACAGAGTAATCTACTAATTTGTAGAAATCATAAAATCAGTCTTAAGGAAAAAAGGTTCATTGTAAATAGGAAATTACTTCTGGTTTAAATTCATGATGTTAAAAATGAGTTAAGATATTCATAATCTATTTTAGTTATAAAGTTGTATAGTTTATGGTACTGTTACTTTCCCATATTAATAGTTTTTGGTTTTGATTTTTAAAAACTTCCTGTCTTTATAGTGACATCCAATGAAAGGGAACTTGATGGTGTTTTCATTGATTATTCAATTCAAAATCAGGATTAATAAAACATATTGAGAGAAGCATAGTTAAAGAACAGATAAATTATCAGTGGAGTACCTCTAAACTCTGTTCTTCCTCTTTTGAGCCTAATGTCTTTACTGGGTGAAATGGCTTAGTCTAGAAGAGAGAATGATCCATTCTTATGCTCATGACTTACTGAGTCTTGACTTATATCAGAATATATTTATAGCTTTCTTACTTTGTCTATTCCTGAATGATTGTACTTGCAGGAGAACCATCTAGTACTTTACAGGTATATGCCGTCTATTCCATGGGAAATTCAGTCCCCAGGAATTAGGTTAATGCAAAAAACAATGTAACTCTGAATTTGGAGGAAAATGTGATTACAACAAACATGATCAAGTGTTTAAGATAGCATGAAAGTCTTTGAAGCTTTAGCTACACTTGTCTTCATGGAGATGCACTCTTAATCTTTAGTTGGTTATATTTTCTGAATTCAAAAGTATCTTAGTTTATGAAATGCTTAAAAATTTAAAGGAAACTCTTTAAAATTTTAATGCTTTCATAAAACTATCTAATGAGATGATCAGTTTATTTTAAAAGCTAGTGATTTATCAATAGTCTAAAAATCATATATCCTAATTGATAATGCTGGAGAGAAATAGAAAGGTTATTTTTACAATAGGATAAAGTAACCATGAAAATTAGTTGTCTTCTTTTTTCAAATTCAATATGCCTACAGAAAAAGCAAATTTGGAAAATGTCTTATAGCATTTTTATTTTATAATACATTTATGTTTTTGCTTTAAAGTTTTCATAATACTCTGTATCAGTGGTCAGGAAGAAGTTTTAATGATATTTGTTCTTAGGAAGGTGAATTTGGTGTGATCAAACAATTAGTTTTTTTTCAGCCCCATAGCCAAAAATGTAATTGAGTGAAGAAAAATAATACTTTACAGTTGAAATTAATTATTTTAGCTCAAAAATTTAAGTTATGTAAATATAGTTTATTCTTTTGGTTGTAACAGACTAACTGGTTTTAGACTTATAGTCCAAATGTTACAACCAAACCAAACAAAAATCCAATAAATCTGGAGAAAAATTTTAGGTAACATTTCTAGGCTTTGAATAATAGTCAGTAGAGAACTAAATCTTCAACAGAGTGGTTACACACAAGGTAAAACCCCCATAATGCATGAAAGTGGAACCTAAGCAAAGAACAACAATCAGTGAACTGTGAAGGTAGTGAAGGGAGTCCTAGACTCCCAAGGTGGATGGGAATTTTAGGAAAAGGTAGTATAGGAAACCGCGTAGAAGTACTGAGCTTTCCTTAAGAACTTGGCTTAGGTTTAGCCTCTGCATGTGCAAGTTGAGACTCTCAAGGTCTAGCAGGGAGCAGCTGCTACAGGATGACTATTGCAGATATGCCAGAAGTCAAGCCACAAGAGACCTGGGGGTTATTGCCCAACCAGAGTAGAGAGAGCTTGCTGATTTCCTGGACATTCATTTAGAATCCCAGAAAGGCCACATGTTAGGAATAAGAGTACCTAAGCTAGAATCATCCCTAGAACTAAGACAAATTGAAGTAGATTCACTCTGAGGAATTTTACAATGAATTGTGACTGGATTAAGAGAACACAGTGGGGCCTGGGGTTGTAGCTTAGAGGTAGAGCACTTGCCTTGCATGTGTGAGGTACTGGGTTCTCTCTTCAACACCACATAAAAATGAAAATAAAGGTTTTGTGTCCATCTATAACTAAAAATAGAAAAAGAATTTTAAAAAAGAGAAAATTTATCTGGCATTTAATTTGCTACTAGAATAAAACTCATCCAGCCTTAAATACTGGAAACATGTATATTGTCTCCAGAATACCATTCAAAATGTCCAACTGGAAGAACAAAAAAATGATGCAATCATGATCCAAAGCAGTCAACAGAAATTGACCCAAAGATGATACAGATGTTTGGATTAGCAAATAATGAATTGGGCATTTAAAAGCATGCTTAAGGTTGGAAATCAGCCTATCTATCTATCTATCTATCTGTCTGTCTGTCTGTCTATCGGATTGATCTTCTTTATCCATGAATGCTTTATTCCTTCCAAATTCATATTTTGAAGTCCTAACTGCCAATACTCCAGACTGACTACAGTTGGAGATGGAGCCTTTAAAGAGGTGATTAAGTTGACATGAGGCCTTTGGGTTGAGCCATAATCTGATGGAACTAACATCCTTATAGGAAGATGGTATTTGGACACACAGAGATACCAGAGGTGTAAGCACACATGGACAACATTGTAAAGAGGCCAAGAAAAGGCCTCAAAAATCAAATCAAAACAAACAAACAAACAAAAAACCTACCAACCTATACTACTTCTAGCTTCCAGATCTATGAGAAAATAAGTATCTGTGGTTTAAGCAGCACAGTGTGTGTGGCATTTTGTCTGGCAGCTCTAGAGAACTAGTATAATATATAAAGGAATCAAATGAAAGATGGAATGTGGGTTAGTGAACTTGAAGACAAATGAATAGAAACTATTTAAAAGTTTAAAATGAAGAAAAGATTAGAAAATAAAACAGCTCCAGTGACCCCTGGGATTCTCTGTTAAGTGGATTAAGAAAAAAAATTTTGAGTAGTCAAAAAATATATTTGAAGAAAAAAATGGTTGAAGATTTGGTAAAAAATGTCAACCTAGAGATTCAAGAAGTATAGTGAAGCCTAAGCAAGAAAAAACAAAAACAAAAACAAAAAACAAAGAAAATTACACCCAGTTACATTATGTTTAAGCTGTTGAAAACCACAAATGAAGGAAAATTCTAAAAGCAACCAGAGCCAAAAAGGACACATTACATTAAAACAGTGATTCAAGCAATAACTGACTTCTTATCTGACACAATGGAAAACAGACAACAAAAGAACAATACCTTTAAAATGATGAATTAAAGTCAACCCAGGACTGGTGTTATAGCTCATTGATAGAGCACTTATACCCTGGGTTCAATCCTCAGCACCACAAAACAAAACAAAACAACAATAAAACTACTATAAGAAACACTAGATGAAAAATTTCAGGGCACTGGGTAAATATATTAGTATTTTAAAGAATGTCTATGTGACATCTGTAGTTAACATTATGCTAGAAGTTGGGATAGTAAGTCATTTCCCTCTAAGATATAGTATTAAAATAAGTATAACTGTCCTTACTGAGTCTCCTATACATTGATGGAGGTCCTAGTCAGAAAATTAGATCGGGAGAAATAAAAGACATAAAGGTTGAAAAAGAAGTAAAACACTCTTTATTCATAGATGACATAAATATATACAAAATACTAAAAAAAGTTTACACAATCAAGGAAAGAAAAAAAATAGTGCACTTAGCCTATGAAAAGGATACAAAGTCAATACAAAAAAAATGTATTTCTATATCTGACATCCAAAAATTGAAAAATAAAATTAAGAAATACTATGTACTATAGCATTGAAATAAATTCAACAAAATATATTTAAGACTTAGATATGAAGATTATGACATATAGCTGAAATAAATTTAAAGAGACACACAATTGGAAGGAAAGATAAACTTCATGGGTTTAGAAACTCAATGTTATTGATATGACAATCTCCCTCAATTTGATTTATACATTAAATGAAATAGCAATTGAAATACCAATAAAGTTTGAAGACACTGAAATTGATAAACTGCTTTTATACAGTATGTGAAAATGTGAAAAATCTAGAATAGCCAAAATAATAATGGAAAGTTGGAAGACTTTCACCATCTAATTTTGGGAGTTAGTATAAAATTACACAATGATCAAGGCAGTGTGGTATTGAAGTAAGAACAGACATATACAACAATGAAACATTTGAGAAATCCCCAAAATAAGCTCACAGAATTACTTATGAATTTTTGACAGTGTTGGCAAGGGGAAAAGGAACTTTAACAGATAAGAGAAATTCCTTTTAATAAACGGTGCTGACACAACTCGAACATTTTTTAAAAAGCGGCATCTTAACTCCCACCTCACCCTCTGAATTTATATTACTTAGATCATAGTATTAAATGAAAAACTTTAAACTATAAGGTTTCTAGGTGAAAACAAGATGATACTTTCATGATCTAGAAAGAAAGAACCATTAAAAAAAGGTAAATTGGACTTCATCCCCTCATGAAAATTTCTGATCATATGTCACCATTAAGAAAATGAAAAGTGCTGAGGGCCATTGCTAAGTAAGAATGATGCATGGCATGACCCAGGTCATTTGCAGTGACATTGCATGTAAGGTGACCTTGCTCAAGGACCAGGGCGGAACCGGGTTTAGGGTGGATGGGGGGTTTAGGGCGTTCCTGGTTTAGGACAATCCAGGTTTAGGGCGGTTCCAGGTTTAAGGTTATTCCTGCTGGGAATAGGGCGTATCCTGCTGCCTGAGTTCCCGTTGAGTTCTCAGGGGATTCAGAGAGTATTTTGGGAGACAGAGCCCAGTGGAGATGTGGATTTTGCCCAGAACGGGGATTTTGCCCAGAACGTGTGTAGAGTGCTTGTGTGAGTTCTGGAATAAAGAATTGCTGTTTGAATCTACAAGGCTGTGAGTGGCTCGTGATTTTGTGCCCAGCCAGACTGCGGCAGAAAAGGAATTCTTGCATGGTGTTACACACCTATAATCCAGCTATTGGGATACTAAGGCAGGAGGATCACAAGTTTGAGGCCAGCCTTAGCAACTTAGTGAGACCCTGTCTCAAAATGAAATCCAAAAATAAGGCTGGAGGTGTTGCTCAGCTGTTCAGTTCTTAGCATGTGTAAGACCCTGAGTTTGGGGGGGGGAGAGAGAGAGAGAGAGAGAATGGTGGGGTGAATGAGAGAGAGAGAGAGAAAGTCATATCCTCAGGGGAACATATCACTATACATATCCACCCAAAGGACTGACATGTAAAATACATGTTGATTTCTACAACACATAATAATAAGATTAATAACCCAATAGCATATGGACAAAAAAAATGATCAGAAACTTCAAAAGAAGTGAAAGGGCAAAAAAAAAACATGCAAAAGTGTTCTTGAATATCATTAGTTATCATTAGGGAAATGTAAATTATAACTATGCTGACTAGCAAAATTAAAAAAGAAGATGGCCTCAGTGTTGGAATAGAGAGATAATAGAGATGCTAGAAGTCTCCATGTATTGCTAGTGGAAATGTAAAACAGTACAGCTGTTGAGGGACATATGCCCTATGACTCAGCAATTGTATAATCATATACTTGAAATTCTATGCATTTCATTATATCTCAATTGTATCTCAGAAATTAACTCCATATGATTTTCCCAATAACTCTGTCTAACACAGTCTGTGTGTGTGCTACCATGTGGTTGTCTGTAAAATCACACACACACGTAAACCTTGCCTTTGCGTGATGGCATGTTAACTGAAACTTATGCATGTTAGAACCGTGTCTTTGCTCCGAATGGTTCCATGCAACTGAAACCATGACAGAACACTGCCAAGTGAAGACAGATTCAGTATGCACAAGTTTCAGTTAACTTTGTATCATGCAAAGTGAGCTTGCCTCTGTGTGTTTGTGGATGTCTGTTTTTATTTTTTTTTCCACAAAGTTTACCAATTTTTTAAATTGGTAAATTTAAATTGATAAATTCTGCAATCTTACTAATTTTTTAAAATACACAATCAAAATATCACTTCTATGGCTTTTGGAGTTGGGTTAAATTCCAAAGAAAACAAGAATTAAATGGTATTTGGAACATATTATTTATAATATTTTATGTTCCACACAGGTATAGCAGCAAAAGCACCATAAGAGTGTGTAATTGGATGTTTCCCTGGTGTAATAATAGGACATAAAAAAAACTTCTTTAAAAAAGATATAAATAACTTGGAGGAGGTCCAGATATGGAAAACACCCACAGAAGTATTTGAAGCAGTATTTAATGAAACAACTTTAAAAGGCTGGGATGATTCAGGCCAAAGTAAACTAACTCTCTCTCTCTCTTTCTCTCATTCTCTCCCCAGCCTCCATCCATTAATTATATCTTATTATGGCATAAAGGATTGTTTTAAAACTCATTTATAAACTATCTGTCAAAATAATATTTTAAAAATAATACAAAGCGTTATTTTAAAACTTGCTCTATTTAGGTAATTTTCAGCAATTCTTTCCATATTTTCAATTCTGGGAAAAAACACACTTGACACTAATATGTTTTAAAAAATTAAAGAAGCTTATATATAATTAATTTATTTTAGCCTTCCATATATTTTTCCTGATTTGAATGTCTATATATCTCAAGTTCAGTATAAGAAGTGTTTTAAAATTTTAGTCTGAGATAGTATTTACATAAACTTTCTTAACATTGATATTTTGTATTGAAATAAGAGATTACAAAAGAATAACTTTTGAATCCGTTATTGGTTAACACCACCCTCTGGAATATGTTAACCTGGAATGTCTCTACATCCTACACCTTGTCAACTGGCAGTCTACAAAGTCAGCAGACAAGAATCTCATTCTTACTACTGATTCATCACACTTGATGTTTAATTTCATTTTGCCAAGTTCAGTTTTCATGCTGGACAAAGCAACTATTGCTTCTAGATGTATATTTCCTTAAAGTGGTAGAGGAATGTTTTTCTTTGTTGGTTTTTTCTTTTGAAATACATCCTCATCAAAAGTTCTACATACATATGCATTATAGGATTCGGTTTATATTCACTACTTAATGCTAACTAGTTTTATTGCAAAAATTCAGTAATAATCACTTTTAAGATTACTTTGCATAGATTTATTGATTTTTATATAGCAATAAGACAATGATTATTATTCCTAAATATACTGTATGACATACTTTGAGCCCTAATAAATACCACATGTAATTAAAATAATTATTCATTCTCTGGTGTTTTTAGGAATCCTTTGCATATCTTCAAAAATTTGTTAATTTTTCATTTTGTTTTGGTTAGGGAAATTGAGCCATGTAGCCTTCACTTAGATAAATATTTATATGCTATTATAATTCTATTTCATACATAAAAAAGAAGTCAGTACTTCATTATGTTAAACCAAAACATATTGAAATCATACCAACAGTGGTATGGATTATATGTTATTTTTTAGTTCTAAACTAGTGCTGTTTAACTTTAAATTCATATCTCACTTTAGTTTTAAATTTAAATTGAAAAGTGTTTGTAACTCTTTCTCCCAAATTGTTTCTGACAGAAAATTTCTCTCTTGGTCCCTTGTCACTGAAGTGATTTTCAAGTGTTTCGAATCTGCTGTATCTGGTACTCTCTTTTTGAACACAATAAATGCTAGAGTTGGCATTCTAGAAAAGAAAAATGGGTTACTAGAGACTGGATAAAATCCAAGTCTCAGACAAAGAGAGATGGAAAATGGAACCATAGGCCCTTGAGCTCTGAATAATCCAGATTAGGGTAAAGCAAAAAAGTAGTGTCTATAATGTCTATACTTGGCAACAGAGCTGCTTCCACTTTGAACTTCAAGCTGAGCACTCTATGCATAATATGTGCTCAGTAAATGTGAACAGACAGACCCAGATTTGCAGTTTATTTACAAGTTTATTTGCAGTTTATTTGCAGTTTATTGTTGCACTGATATGCAGTGCAAAAGGTAAAACAGCATTATTTAACTTAGTTTTTCTATACATGTGTATTTGAAATCCAAGTTTAGTTACTCAGGACATTGTATCCCATTCACATTATTCAATTATTTTTATAATCTTTGATGAAATATTGGGTGTTATTATCTTTTCATTGTTGGGAAGTTGGTGAGGGAAATTTGAGACAGTGTACAGGTTTTCATAAAATTATTATTAGACACTCCCTTAAAAAATAACATGAATAGTTCCCTGCAAATAAGTTTGAATTAGAAAACTAAACAGATTTCTATTCACAATGATGTCTTCTCAAACTACCCCTATACAGATTTTGTGTCACTTGTTTAGTATTTTCCAAGCATTTATATAACTTGTTTCTGTCAATTAAAATATATTCTTTTACTTATTTATAAGTAAATTGTTGAGAATATATAAGTATTGAGTTTCACTTATTTGGGGGAAAGGGCAATGTGTATTCTCATGGACATCTAGCACAGTGTCTGCCATATACAACAGTTTAATAAAATGATGATTTAATTGAAATTTTGTAACAAAATTGAAATGAATGGGTACTGACCTGTAAAAGAACTATATAAACCAGCTGAGCTTGTTTTCCTTTGTGATAGTTCAACATCCTACAAAAAGTAAAGACAGCCTTCTATATCACAGACAAGTGGCAAGAAATGCTCCCCCAAAATATGTAGTTTTACTCATCAATCTAATGCAGGTAGTATTGATAATATTTATGTTTATGGAGTTATTTTCTCAAAATATAAGAGTGAATGAAAAGTAGGATTTGGGGGAAGATAGGACATACCTGTTCATAGAATCTAACCTAAAGTGACTGAGAACAGGACTGTTTTATATTACAAGAGAGACATAAGACACACATGGAAAATGCTTAATTTAATTAACACTGGTTTTGTACTTCTCTTCATGATCTACATTTCTTCTATATTTTAACTCTCTTGGGGTAATTCTTAATTGCCTTCAGTAAGATCACTTTTTGTTCTCTCCTTCCCCACCTTCCCTTTTGTTCACCAATCTTCTCTGCCTAAAATTGGTGACTTAAACATTCAATAAATTTGAGCTATACTTCCTTTTTTTTCTCTCTCACTAAATACATATTATTTATTCTAAAATTGTCAGCATTCAATATAATGTCTTGTAAATATTAACTTATCATTTTTCTAGTTACTAGTATTCTTGTTATTGATTCTCTGAAAATTACATATTCAAAATGTCTACACAATCTTCATAAACTCATTGGATCATTCGATGACTAAATATGGGATATCTTGCATGATTTTGAGAAAGAAGAAAGAAGACACTATAGTCTCCAGTTTCTGCGTTATCACATAGTGAACAACACAGAATTGGCTTTATTCTTCTGAGATTGTTGTCCTGAGTACATCATATTTTATGACATCCCTTGCTTGAGTTTATTACATAATGAATCTTAACACCATATTCTCTCAGATGCATTCAATTTCTCTTTCAAATGAGTTTACTTGACTATTTCCTTTACTGTTGTCTGTTCTATTTCAGGATTATTTATAGCTTCTTAGAACTATTTTTAGTTTTACTGGTTTCCTTCAGGAAAGAAAAAAAGAAAGATTAGTTCTAACTGGAAATATGTGAAGTATCTCTTAGGTTTGAGATAATTTTGTTTTTCGAGTGTCCCTGAGTTCAATCCCCACCCCCTGTCCCTGCCCCTGCCAAAAAAAAAAAAAAAGAGTAATTTGAACATGTTTTCAAAGTCATGACTTGTTTGCTGCTATGAGCATACATAAAGAGGTGAGAAAACAAAACAGAACTTTAAAACATTTATATACAAGAACAATTTTTGGTGTGTTTGGATGTGATTATAAGAATAACAGAGGGATTTTGGAGAGTCTAAATAGACTACACTCTGATCAATGCCATGTGATTTACTGAAAGTCCTCTCCAAAGTTAGATATTCCAAATCAACTCTATGATTTATTTTTAAAGGAGAAGTTGAAAAACAGTAGCATTTTGGAATTAGCATAAATATTGGGACAGTATGTAAAGATAAAATTTCAAAATCCATGTAGTAACCTCACGGAATGTTTCGTAAAAGGCACTGTTAAAACTAGATTTGAAACCATGGTTCATGATTTTCCACATATATGAACTTGGATAAGTTATTTTTTCTTCCTCAGTTACATATGTTATATTTTATCAAATACATTTCACACATAATTAAGTATAAAACCAATTACTATTAAAACAGATGGGAGGAACAAAACTCGATATTTAAGTAAAGGTATTTGGGTGAGTGTTTCCAGAAGATGAAATAAACACAGCATTTGAGTAAAATTTTGATTCAATTGCTTGATAGATTTTAAAGACTCCTTTCTGGGGAAGTATGCCATGGGAATTTGGGGAGACTGCTGTGTGGCAGGGCTAGTTAGGGTCCAGCTAGTCAATCCACAGTGAAAGATAAGAGCTCTTCTGCATTTCCAGCTTCTATGCTCACCAACAGTGCTGAGTCATGCTGTCCCAGTATGGGCTATTTGTCTTGGTGCCTGGAGCACAGCTGTCATTTGAGATCTTCCTTGATCAACATTCTGGGAATTATCTTTCATTTTTGTGTTGAACCTTTTTTTTTTTTTTTTTTTTTTTTACAATATCCATGTCTTCATCTTCTTTCTGAGTTACTTACTTGTTTTGGTGAAGCAAATTCTTTAGGAAGTTACCAAGTTGTTTTTGGGGGATTCAAATTTTTGATATCGTTGATGTGTGGAAGTACCCTTATTATAATAATGAAAATTTGATAGTTTGGTTGGATATTGAATTCCAGTTTGAATATTGACTAATTTTCCATCATGATTTTGAAGCACTATTCTCTTGTCTTCTGGAGAAGTGTTGGAGTGCTGCTCTTGAGAAGTCTAATTTAATTTTGATGTCTGATTTCTATGTATGTAATTTGTATTTTTGTCTCTGAAACTTTGCAAGAGTTTTCTGACTACTTCCAGTGTCCTCAATTTTCATGACATTGAGTGTTCACTGAACTGAACACACAGTAATTTTGAATCTTGAAAATTTGCATTTCAGATCAGTGAATCAAAGTTATTCTTCACCTCTTGTAGAAACACTATTATTTGGGTTAATTCTGGACTATTTTTTCCTTACTTTTAACCATCCTCACTTCTTTTCCACTCCTTTGACTAATTTCTTTTCATTTTGACAGTTTCTTCAAGCCTGTCTTTCACATTGAGGTTGATTTCTGTTTTGCTTCCAAGACATGTTTTAGCACCAAGTATTACTTTCATACAGCATTTTATATTTGTTTCATAGATGCAGCAGTTTCTCTTAGTACTCAAAAGATATAATGGTAGTTTTATAGTGGGTTACTTCAAATTCCACTTTTTAAAAGTTAGGCCATTTTAAAATTTATATTTCAAGGTTGAAAAATTTCTGAGAGTTTATAAATTTCTTAGAGGGTTTATAAATTCAGACTCAAAACCAGATACTATCAATCATTTAATAGATATCTATTAATCTTTAGTTGTCTGCTCTTATTTAATAGCCAGATATTAAAATGTTGATTAGAAGCTCTTCATATATGAGTGAAACTTGTCAGTGCCATTTGCTCTCTTAATATATTTTACTTTTACCTTCTATGGAGATAATCTTTTCTGCGGTAAGCTCAGATTTCAAGGAGAGGTCTCTCATTCTCTTATCTAAAAGACAAAAAGCTGGCTGTCAATGAGTGAGGAAAAGAAACTTGGGAACTCAGCATCACATATACATGTAGTTGCTGTTCTTCTGTTGTTGTATACTGTACTGTCACACTCTTAGCTATGCCTAGTGATGCCAATCAAGGATTCTCTGTCTTTCCCTCTCTAGAAAACTTCCAAAATTCTGCTCACAATTACTCAGAAACTCAGAATGTGGAGGGAATCTGAAAATTTACCTGATTTGTAAACATTTAATGCTCAAGAATACTTATTTTAACTTCACACTTCTATCTGTTCTTCACAGTTGGTTTTGAAGGTACTATGTTTTATCAATGTCTGTCCATTTTGAGGAATATGCTTTAAATCAGCTTTTTTTTTTCTATTGCTGAATTCGGGCCTTTATGTAACAGTGCATATGGGTAGATTGGATGGATTACTATGTTATTACTTATTATGGGTTATTATCATTAAAATCAAGTCAAACTTTCAACAATGAAAGCATTAGAAAAGAGCTTTCTAATAACTAGTATAAAATTGGATTGGGAGGGGAGGGGGGATAGTAGAGGATAGGAAAGGCAGCAGAATACAACAGACACTAGTATGGCAACATGTAAATCAATGGATGTGTAACTGATGTGATTCTGCAATCTGTATACGGGGTAAAAATGGGAGTTCATAACCCACTTGAATCAAAGTGTGAAATATGATATATCAAGAACTATGTAATGTTTTGAACAACCAACAATAAAAAATTTAAAAAAATAAAAAAATAAAAAAATCAGAACAACAACAACAAAAAAATAAAATTGGATTGGAGATTCAGGAAATTATTAAATTTGAATCCAAAATGAGATGGTTTGACATGGATCTCAAAAGACTTATTGTTCCTTCCAGGTGTGCATCTTATGAAAACTTAGAGGGTTTACAAATTCTGACTCAAAACCAGATACTGCTCATAGATTCACAGCTGAATTTTGTTCTGAGTTTTGTGGTTGACCTTAAATCCCAACACAAAGGAAAGGCTCTGGAGTGTGAAACCAGATCAACCAAAATCTGAGACTGTTCATATGAAAAAACTGTGACCTGAGACCACTAAGGATCCCATAAGTCTAATTACAATGTGGTCTTATTCAATGGATTATTATAAATGTAGGAAGACTGTGTGATTTGTTTATTGATTCTGGCACTTGTATCTTCATTAAATCTTCACGTGTTCTGAAGTAGGTCTCCAGTCACAGAAAACATCTCTTAATGCAATATATTGATTCATATAACTCATATTTTAATAATGTATAACTAAAACTTGTTAAACAACTCATGTACAATGTATTCAAGTTTCCAGCTGTAAACATAAAAACTGATCAATTGAGCTTTCACTTTGGAGGATGATATTAGAAAAACTTCAGTCATATAAAAGCCATTGTAACATCCAAGCAAAAAATAAACAAACAACCTACCTCACAAAACAACCATATTTTTGATGCCATTAAAAGCCAATTTTTATAATTTTTACCAGAATAATTAATATAAAATTATATTAAGAATTCAAACAATCAGAGTGCATCTGGTTAAAAACAGAAGACCCTATTTCTAGCTCTTAGAATCTGTTTCCTAGAGGTAACCATGAATACATGGTTCATCATGAAGACAATTTCTTCTGACTTTTTAACATGTGTATACAGAGACATTTAGGCACACATATGCATAAGTTTGGGATTACCTTGAGTATATTACAGATGGGCTGTTTAAATTATCCTTACTCTTTCTACCTCAACTTAATTAGTTGCTGTACCAGGAATGAGAGAAAGATAGGCAATAAGACAGGATGAATGAAATCAAGGAAAGGAAGGTGGGTGGAAGATGGAAAGAGGAAGCATGAAAGACAAGGCAGGGCAAAGACAGGAGGAGCCTACATACTGTGATGCTGAGGACAAAGACTATGCAAACCCAGAAATAGATACATTCAACCAACCCTACTCTCCTGCCTCTGGAAGTTCTGGAAATTGCAGTGGGTATGGGGCTTATGATGGATGTGTAGAAGCTTACATTTTTTGGTGTTTGAATGTTATACCAGTCCTGCATCCCTGGGTTGATTTATATGGACAAGATTCTCATTTGGGATAGTACAAACAACCATATTTTTAAGGAAACCAAACATTTTCAACATTTTAGAAGTTTAAAAATTATGAATATATTACCAAATATTTGGAGTAATTATGCATGCACACACACCCACAGAGAAGTAAAACTTTTTTATATGTAAAACTTTTGATTAGTTTTGTAAGAAACAACAGTGAGCATATAGGAATTAGATTATTTTTAAAAACAGAGTACATAGTGTCTTCTACAACATATCATTCATTCTGTAAATTATTTTAAATAGAACTCTATTACTTATCATAACTTAAAAGCAAAATTATTTCTGTTTTCATTTTTTCTCCTTCCCCAAGTGTAATGTATTCACTAGGGAATCATAGAGTTCATGACTAGCCTTAGCTAACATGTATTTTTAAAGACCAACACACCTAGTATAAAACTGAAAATAAAAACATGACCTTAGGATTCTGTCTAAAATATTGTTATTTATTTGAATTTCTTTCAAGCAAAGGAAAAAATATAAATATATTTTTGGACTAATACTGATTTATAACATGGGCTGGGCAAATTTAAGAGATGTTTGAGAGGTTCTGCTTTTGAATTAATTGGAATTACAAGGTCTGGATTTACTCTCCTTCCTGAGACAACCAACCAACTAAACCAAACAAAACACCCCCCAAAGCTAGACATGTATTTCTACAGTCATTCATTATATGTGTATGTATATACTGAACAGGTACTGTGTAATAGGGATTGAAGTAGAGACTGAGTACAGCAATGAGCTAAGCAGAAATACTTATATTTTAAAGCTTAAAATCTACTGTGGGCGAGAAAAACAAATAATCACATTTTGGAAACAAACACAGACCACCAGTGGCCCCTTGCAGTGCTCCCTTAAATAGAATGGACAAATCAGCTCTTACTATATGGAGTGTATATGCAATATATTCATATTGTTTTATTTATCTTAGAAACCAAGTAGTTGTTTTTCATAAAATTTCTTTCTTTTCTTTTGGTTTCCCTTTAGTTATATATGACAGTAGAGTCCATTTTGATAAAATTATACATGATTGGACTATATCTTATTCTAATCAGGGCCCCAGTCTGTAGATGTACATGGTGGTGGGATTCAATGTGGTCTAGTCATGTATGTACATAGGAAAGTTATGTCAGATTCTTTCTATATAAACTTTATATGTCAATAAGTCTAATCATATTTCTCTGTAGTTCCTTTCAACATTCCAAACTTCACAGATATAACCCATTTGGCAAAAATAAATTTACATTTGTTTTTGTTTCAAAATGACAGATTGAATCACAAATTGAACTTGAGTGAACCCTATAAAAGTTATCAAACCAATTTAAACTTTAAAGCAGTTAATTTGAGAAAGACATTTATTTGTTTGTTCAGCTAAAATATCTCAGATCCTTTAAACTATGCAAACTCTGTCTTAAACCCACTTCCTTCATCCCCCATAGAGAAGTCCTGAACCAATTTAATGTCAACTTTAAAAATTTTTCAATGATTGTTTTCATTGAGCATAATCATTTTTTTTCTGAATAAAATGTTCTTAAAGTTCTACAAAATAAACATTGAATACATTAAAATTGTGCCATAAAAACTTTGTTAATAAAAACCCTAACTATTGATAAACTTACGGTAAGAAGCTTCATTTTGATGGCATATGTAAAATGACATCTAGATTACCTCTAACTTGTGACCAAAAGAAGTGAAAATGGATTTCAGGGCAGGGAAAGAGCTATTAGAGGGTAATAGACATTTGATGTCTGTCTTTTCACAGTAGCACAATAGCTAATCCTGTGACTCCTGACCTTTTAGTGTCTTGTAACCAAGTATTGGCATTAATCTGCTGCTTATCTGTCACCCACCACATTTGATAGTCCCAGTCTGTTTTCAATTATCAGTCATTAGAGAAGGCACTGAGCAATTTCAGAAGAAAACTCACAAAACCTTTGACCTCTTGTTGTCAGATAACCACAAATACTCACTGTAGAGAAACTATCATTTTATTGATTTCCAGATGTAAAGGAAAGTTCTTCGCTGAGCATGGACTTACTGTAACCTCTATCACCTTGAGGTGGTTAAAAAAATGGACTGTTTTATTTTACTGATGGAGCAGAAGAATTCAGAAGGTCATTAAGTGAAATCTGGATAGATAAGAATGGTTGACCTCTAGCTGCCAGGCAATCTATAAAAGGAACAGGTTTTTCCACTAAAGAAAACATGAGAGCTAAATATTTACCAAAAGGTCATTATGGAAGAGTCGTGCCTTTGTGTTGACTCTTTATAGGCAAATGTGAAAATTTTTCAAATATTTGTCCACAGTGTGATTGAAATCCATTACTTACATTGTAAATGTATTCATTAATCTTTAAGGATCATTTTTTTTATTATACAACATGAATTAATCAATTACCATCATCTGTATTTATTCTGAACTAGTTTTTGACATTTAATACTAATATTTAACCCGCAAGAGATGAATATTTGTTTTTACTTCCAAATAATACTTTCCTTTATGAAATGCTCAGAATAAACCAATAGCAAAATAATTCTACATATTAGCATGTGTTTAAAAATAGCTAGTGAATTTAAGTCTCCTGTAGAAAGGAGTGTGTCAGAACTAGCAAAATTTTTTTTTTTCTGATATTTCTGGTAAATACACAAACATAAAAATATGTGTTACTATATGGTCTATATCTTGTAGATGAAAGTATCTAAACAAGATATCAAATAAATTTAATTATTTTCTATCTATCCAGTTTTGTAATATCTAGCCTATAGACTTAAAAAAAAACCTCTACAATAACAAATTTTTTAAAAAAAAATCGACTTTACCATTAATCTAACCTATGTTACAGATAAACATAGGTTTTTATTTTTATTTTGTGCTGAGAATTGAATCCAGTACCTCACACATGCTAGGCAAGTGTTCTTCCACTGAGGTAACTGCCCAGTCCTTTTAATTTTTATTTTTGAGACAGAGTATCACCAAGTTTCCCAGGCTCCTCTCATACTTGGAATTTCCCTGCCTCAGCTCCCCGAGTAGCTAGGATTATTGGCATGTGCTACTGTGCCTAGCAAGTTCTTTGGTTTTTATGTCACTTAGCAATCCTACATAATTAAAGTTATATTGATCATTTACTATTTGGCTAGGTGGAGAAACAAAAAGATAAAGTGCAAAACAGAAAATATGGATACTTCTTGGAAATATACTACTCACATAGTAAATAAAAAGTGACTGAATAATTACAATGCAAATAGAAAGTGACAGAAGTAGCTATCATGACAGCAGTTTCTTTTTGAGAACTTGCTATTTTCTAGGTACTGTGGTATAATTCTCTCTCTGCCCCCCCCTTTGCTTCCTCCCTCCCTTTCTCTTTCTCTCTCTTTCTCCCTCTCCCTCTCCCCCTCCCTCCCTCCCTCCCCCCCCTTCACCTCAATTTCTGTCTTTCCTCTCACCTCATATGAGAAATACCATTTACTCTTTACAATAACACTGTGAAGAAGGCCCTTTCATCATTTCCATCTTGAGCTCTTAAGTCTTTTCTTTTTGCATTTTCTTAACTATTAGAGGTCATCTCAGAGCATGCATCTAATAATTATTTCAGGGTTGGGTAAATGTAGTAACAAAACTGCTTTTAGGAAAATCAAAGTGAGTGCATAAGAAATGCATAAGGAAGGTAGAATCTGACACCACAAAATGCCTGGACTTATCCCCTGTGTCTTGTAGTTACTAGAGGGGATGGCACCTCAGTTAGCCTATTAAATGTGATCAATGTCACAGAACAACCTAATTGGACAAGAATTCTGTTACTATGAGGGAGGAATACAAAAATATCACTTCATAATCATATCTGACCAATGTTCTTAAAAACAAGAACATTTTTCAAATTTCAATAATGATCCCTCTCCTTCCTGAATAACATTACTGACTGCTGCTTCTTTACCAATTAAAGTTTTATCCTTCCTCCCTTATTCTCACATTTGATACCAAATGATAAAATTACCTCTTCTTCCTCAGAGCATACAGTCCTCAGCAAAACTCTGCCTCTTATAGCCCTCTACTACTCCCTTAAGATAATCCCCAATGAACCCTTTCTAACACCTTTGCACTGAGATTCCATCTGTGGTAACTGTCCCATGACATGTGTTAGTCAAATTTCCATTGCAGTGACAAAGTACCTGATATAAACAACTTAGAAGGAGGAAAGATTTATTCTGTCTCATGGTTTCAGAAGTTTCAGTCTATTATCAGCTGGCTCCATTGCCTTGGGCCTGAAGTGAGGTAGAATTATGGTGGAAGGGCATGGTGGAGAAAAGGTCCTCAGCTCATGACAGCAGGGAACCAGAGAGAGCAGGAGAGAAGGAGGTCAGGGACAAGATATAGTCCCCATAGACACACCCCTAAGAGTTTAGTCCTTTCATCTTGGTTCCATCTCCTACAGTTTCTACCATCTTCCTATAGTGCCACTTGAATATGAATTCTTCAGTGGATCATCTATTGATGAGGTCAGAGTTTTCATGATCCAATCGCTCCCCCAAATGTCTACCTTGAATGTTGATGCATTGGGAAACAAAGTCTCCAACATATGAGCCTTTGGTGGATACTTTACATTCAAACTATAACAACATATATTGAAACAAGTAAAGAAACACAGCTTTATTACCTCAGGGATATTCCCAGTGCTCTATTTTCTTCAGGGCATTGACATAGGAGAAGAGAGTAGCTAAATACGAAAGAAGAGAAAGCAGAAAAATGGGCGTGGGAGACTGGGGTCAAGTAGAAATATTGATCTTGGGATGGGAGAGAAAAAACTTTTGTCTTGAGGCAGAAACAGCAAACATTACTAGTTGAAACTATGGTATAAATAAAATCTACAGGCTATTCATAGCTTTGTAGAAATTATTGTTTTTTTTTTTTCCTTTGCATTTTGGGAGAAATAATGGGGATTGTATCTTGTTAGACCAAATGAAGGAGAAGAAAAGAACATTTGGAATATATTAATTTTATTATATCAATCATAGATTAATTGTTTTTTTATGATCAATTTAAATGTTGAATGTATTAATTTTTAAGCCAGTTCTTGATATGTTTAGCTATTATGATTATAGTATCCTAAATAATCACCAAGGAGGGCTCAGTGCTGGTTCAGGAAGGCAGGAATAATTATGGACCATTTTCATTCCAATTCCAAAGATTTACTTAGATAAGACTTAATTCTTTGTGCTCTTAACTTGTTTATATTTTTTATTTTATTTTTTTATTGGTTGTTCAAAATTGTTTATATTTTTTGAAAGCGAAATAACATAAACATCTAGGCTCCATCTCCTATAGTTTCTACCATCGCCTTATAATGCCGCTTGGATGTGAGTTCCTCAGTAGATCAATCTATTGATGAGGTCAGAGTCTCATCAAATTTCAAAATATATGCATTTTATTTTATTTATTTTAAAAAAATTTAATTTGTTTTAATTAGTTTTATATGACAGTAGAATGCTTTTATGCACTATGGTATATCATATATAGATGGGATATAATTTCTCATTTTTCTGAGTGTACATGTTGTTAAATCATATTGTTCATGCAGTCACATATATACATATAGTAATAATGTCTGTTTCATTCTACTATCTTTCCTATCCCCACATCCCATCCCCTTTCCTCCCATCATTTCCCTCTATCTAATTAATCTAAGGTAACACTATTCTTCCCTAGTGCCCCCTGCCTTATTGTAAAATAGCATCCACATATTAGAGAAAACATTTGGCCTTTGGTTTTGTGAGATTGGCAAACTGATTTTGGATGATATTATTATTATTATTATTATTATTATTATTATTATTATTATTACTATTAGCTATCAGAGTATTTAAATTATTTAACTATGTCATCTTTTGTTTTGATATTTTCCTTCTTTATAAAATTGTATTAATGGAGCATGTGTGAGTAAAAATATTTCAACTACTGAAAATTTGAATACCAATTGAAATTGTTCTTTGAAACCAAACTTTCAGGGGTCACTTTGCTTTTGTTCAGGTCACACATTACTGTTGTTAAAAGGCTCTCAGGACTTCTGGAATCTGCAGTTTACCACACTCTCTGGAATGGTTATCCATTCGTACAAAACATGTACATATGCATTCACTGACCAATAAATAGGTCTTTATAGGGCCAAGTTTATGTTTCTCGGTGGACTAGTCAGTGAAAGATGTCTTGCAAAATGATACATTTTGGTAGTCACATGATAGCTTTACTCTTTTTGTTTTGTTTTGTTTTGTTTTTCCCTTTTATTTTAAAATGAGACACAGATAAGTAATAATTCTATGAGTAATCTCTTAATGATTTTTTGCACTCAGCAGCAACCAACAATCTGTATTCTTTCAACAGCTGGCTAGGCTCCTGGGAGAATGCTATCTTTGCCTGCAGCTACTGATCCTAAGTTACAGCTCTTGTGTGGGAGATTAAGACTGATTGCCCATGAATGCATCTTCTTAAAGCTGCACATAAATCACTAAGTAGATAAAATTGTAATCTTCTTTTAATTAATTCTAGTCTTCAGATACTGTAGACAGGAAACTATTTAGCATGGGACATTTCTATTCAATTTCTATTAGTTACAAAGTCATTCAGAGAGGTATCTGTTTGGAGAAAAACAGTCATTAAATTCTGTTATATCTCAATAATAAAAGGTTTCAGTGTGTGTCTTAGAAGTTTAATCTTTGTAGGACTTTGGCAATTTATGATGTAGTTTGGTGCTTACAGAAAGGCAATCCTGTTTCCTTTTACTATCAGCCCATTAATCATGGAATGTGAATTTTTTTTTTTCTGGTACTACTGGGGATTGAACCAAGGAACTTTTGCATGCTATACAAATGCTCTACCATCAAACCAGACTTTTTTAAAAAAAATTTATTTCGATACAGATTCTTTTTAAGTTGCCTGGGCTGGCTTTGAACTTGCCATCCTCCTATCTCAGCCTACTGAGTAGCTGGGAATACAGACATAAGGCACCATGCCTGGCTGAATTGGAATCTTTTGATTCAAAATTTTACTCCTTGCTTTCTTTAATATTCTGCCTTTTTAACATCAAAGCATAGAAATAAGTTATTTCTCCTTTTCTGCCATAGTAATTCAGTTTTCGGTTGCTCTAGATACCTGTGGTTTCACAGAGATAGAAGTTTGGGGTGTGCATAAAATCTTAGAAGCAAAAGAAAGTGTATTTACCACCATGATGATGATGATGATGACGATGATGATGATGATAATTTGGGTGGTAAAATGTTTAAATTTTGCTGATCTTTTGATGGATTGTTTTCTGTGAGTTTGTGTGTAATAACACAGCTTAATATATATGTATATACATACATATTTACATATATACACATGTATATACAAATATATAAGAGAGTAGTGTTTGCAACCATCAGTTGCTGAAATGTGGGATTATCTAGATGACCTCATATAAGAAAATAAACTGTACCATTTTAAGCTATATATATATATGATATGAAAATTTAGAGAGGTACACATTCTTTTTAGATACAGGGATGATGGGTGAATTGATTGATACAGTGTGTGTTTTAAATCTAGCTATACTTGTTCCTAAAATATATTTCTTGTTCACATGAGAGAAATAATATCAATGGTCTGGATAAAGGAATAATTTCTACTAAAGAAGTAGTAGATCTCAGTAAGTCTCCACACTATGTCCATCCCCTTAGGTAAGTCTGGATCTGAATGAGTTAGCCCTCCTGCTTTTGTTGGTTGGTTGTTTTTGTTTTATTTGTTTTTGATCAGTTAGTAAAAGACTTTTTTAGCACTAAGCAGGACTCAGGCTTTTATGGAGCCTCAGAATAGATAACATTTACTTGTTAAGATAAAGTTGGAAGGCAGTGTGTTGAAGAAGAATGAACAGAGTCCATAAAGAGTGATATTCCCTACTGTAGAAATATCTTAGGGGCCAGCATTCTTGGAGAGAGGAGAACAAAAGCACTTAAAAAATATCTACTTTCCCCCCAAAACAGTCAGATTAATAAAACAATCAACAAAACTATAGCCAGAAAAACACTTAGAATTATATTGATGAGGGGAATTGAAAATCTTGATTCTGGGATGAAATCTTTAGCCTTCCAATTATAAATTTTGGGCTCTTAGGCAAGTCATAAATCTGATGAACATAAGTAGGGCTGTGAGAGTTAAATGAGACATGTGTCATACAAACAATACTTAGAGAAGTTACTATGCCTCCAGTTGGTGGGGGGATTCATCAAGATCACACTGGAAACAGAGGACTGGTGTTTGGACCATTTATTCATTCATTTAACTCACAAGTGTCCACCTCCTTTTCTGGATCAGGTATTGTATTTGTTAGATGCTAATTACACAGTGGTGAACCCCTTGTTCTCTAGCCTCCTTTTTACTTCCTTGTGTACTTCTGAATGACATTGTTTAAATATACTAACAGTGAACTTGTCTTTAAGTGCAGAAGAGGAGGCTGTCACTACTTAGGTGGTATGGGCATTAACAAGGATTTATAATGAGCTTTAGGAGACAGACATCTATTATTGCCTAGCTGTCATCACCCAATTTCTTATTTTTAAGTCAAGGATATTAATATTTGCCACCTCCCTAGCATTACTATTTGAGGTAACTGAGATTACCCTGTTGAATATTTGTGGGCATCATTAGGAGTGCAAGGCTATATAAATACAAGTCTTATTCCATTACTCACTCCAACATGTCCCATGGAATTTATTGTTGCAATTATGATTTAAAGCAATAGGATCTAGGAATCTGAATCACTAGACAAATCTGCAATGCCACTTTATTCTGTGTGGTATATTTAATACAACATTTTATTAAACTCTTTGAAAATTTGTCCCCTTAAGGGTTTAGGTTAAATAGCCTGGATTAGAAAACTGAAATTTTATAATAACAGCTGAAATTCTAGCTTTCCACTTTATTACACTCACATCTCACATGGGATCCAGAACAGTAGATGACTTTACATAACATGAATTCAATACTCATCTGCATTATGCAGGTGCACACTTTAGATGGGATCCTAAGAAATTAATGTCCCAGCTCTTATTTCTAGGACTGTTAGTTTTTTGGTTTAAATTTCAAATATAGAATTTATCATTAATGAGAAAATTGAATAATTGTTATTATCACTTAGAATTTTGAATACTGTCTTTCTCAATGCAGAAAATACAATAATGCTTGGTTGGTGCATATATCATGGTATATGAAACTCCGTAAGTGGGCTCAGGGACAGAGCAACTAGGCAAACACATGAACATTTCTACAAGAAAGTGATAAAGATTTAAATAAACTAGGATAGACAGAAACTGTAAATCACTTTGTATATCTTAACTTTCAGTTCATATTTCAAATGAGATTAGAGCCAAATTTGATTTTTTAGAATTTTTTTGAATATTAGACTTGGAAAGTCATGGCTTTAAATCTGCATTTTAAAAAAAATGGGACAAAGAACATACAAATAGAAACAGCACATCCTGGCATTTAAGAGTCATAGGCCAAATTCTCAGGTTCAAATCTGTCTTTGAGGCATTTATTCCCTAATATTCCTTAGTTTTTGTTTTATTTTCAAAATGAGCATAATAATTGGACCTATCTTGAAGGCTGTTATGCAGTACAATATTAATAGTAATAAAATGATAAAATGCTTTGAATAATATCTGGAATGTAACTGCTACTTAACTACTGTGACATGATATCATCTGCTTAACTTTAGGATTCCAAAATAAGAAGGGAGTGAGTTAAATTTAGTTCTCTGAAGACAAAATTTGTGGCTAGTTTTAATATTCATACATGCACATTGAGGTATTAGATATCCAATTAGTAGGTATTTTTTACACTTAAAATTTCCCTTTCCTGTGTCTTAGGCAGGAAAATGGAGAAAAGGAAGATGAAGTGCTCATAGAAGTCTGCACTATTGCTAGCAGAAATTTAGAAAGAAAAAAAAATGTAAATTATGGAAACAAAAAAAAAATTAAAATAACCTAAAACAAACAAAAAAAATTAAAGAGAGAAAGAAAGGGAGAGGGGATTTCATCAAAACAGAGGAGAGATCAGTAGAGTAGATGAAGGGGATTGAAGAGGAAGGAAAAAATGGACAATAGGAAAAGGGAAAAACAGGGGAATGAATCTGACAGAACTTCCAGATATGCATGCAAGAATGTGGCAAGGTGGGTCCCAGGATCATGTATATACACAGGACACTAATTAAAAAAAGAAAGGAAGGAAGTAAACCATAAATGTATTGAAGAGGGCTCTGTGGAGCCAAGGGAGGAAAGCAGGTTGGAGGGAGTGCTGGGAACTGAATCAGACAGAGCAGGTTGTGTTTAATACTTTTGTGACAATGTCAGAGTATTTCCTGGTGCTGTATGTAACTAAAATGAATAAATTTTTAAAATGGAATTTTCATCCTTATTTAGGGAAAAATTGATTAATGATCCCTCTGGAAATGGACCTCTCTAGGAATAAGATAATGATATTATTTTCAGCACCCCTGCTGAGCATCGTAGGACAGACATGCCTCCAGATGTGACTGACTTCTGTGTGTAGCTTAGGTATCTGAGGTGCAGGTGGAGATGAGCTTCTGTTGTCCTGACCACGTCCTACTTTTCTGAAGAAAATAAACCAGAGGCTTTGTGGAGAACAAAGGCAAGGACTTTGTGAGCTTCCTTCAGTCACTGAGCAATCCCTGGAACACAGTTTCCTGGGTGTTCCCAGATTGTCACGATCTTCTCTATCCTTTAGCTAATTCTTCCTCTTAAACTCCCAAGTCTCATGTATTTATGACCATGTTGATATAATTTCAGTTGAATTTCTAAAGGTATCTTTATCTTAATCAAATTTTTGAAGCTTTGAATCCATTAGTACCACTTGTAACACAATTTGAGCTATAAAATACATCTTCGGAAAAAAATTTTAATTGCTATAGGCTATAATTATACAATACCTTGAATGGACTTTTTGTAACACTGCCCTATAGTATCTGAGATACCTGAGATTTTTAGAAATCTACCAATACTGTGAAGCTTAGCTCCATCAAATGGTAGTCTATTTCATGAATGAATCCTTTGTATGGGTAGCTCATTAAGAAAGTTTCTAGTGTGCACTAAATGTATACTATATCAGGCAATACACTCTCTAACAAAAATGACTCAATAAACCTAAGACTTCTTGTCCTAAATCCTTTATTATTTCTTTAAATTCTCAAGAAAAATATTTATTTGACATTATTTGGTAGGAAGGTTGCTAAATTCTAGTTTCCCCTCTCAATTCTGAGGAAGAAGACAGAAGTCTTTGGAAGACTTTATGCTGTATATGTATGTTACCTATACAAATGTGTGTGTTGCATACACACACATAAAGAATTTATAAAATTTGTCAGAAGAAGGAGGAGGAGGAGGAGGAAGGGGTATGGGGAGGAGGTAGGAGAGGGAGGAGGAAAGAAGGAGAAGGGAGGAAGGAGAAAGAAGAAGAAGATTCCATTTGCTGAAGGAGAGAAACTTCTGGGGGAAACATTCTAGAAATAATCTTTCTCTTGGCTATGAAGTTATAGCTGGACAGGAATAAACAGCTGGGCTTGTGCACAGAGGATGGCTCTAGATAACAAAGATGTCCTGCAAGAAAGAACTTTCAATGTTTTCACCATAAGAAATGATAAATATCTGAGGAAATATGTTTAACTTGGTATAAACCAATTATACAATGTATGCATGTATAAAACATCCCATGGTACCTCATTAATATCTATAGTTTTTTTTGTATCAGTTGAAAATAAATTTAAATGAAAATATAGTATTTCTGTAAAGAATAATTTGTTGTATTTACTTGATCTTTAAAATGCCACTAATACAGTTCTTTGTGCCTCCAGTTCCTTAGCTCTCCTTCCCATTTTCCCCACTGTGCTAAATTCAACACTGACTTACCTGGAATTCTGGAGGTTTCTATGACATCCTCCTAATTCCTGAATGAAACCTTCTGTGTTCTGGTACTTGAAACATACTGGTAATCACTTTACCACCTTCGTTTTCAAAAACGTTTCGGATAGCCTTTCCTTTAGGATCTGGAATTTGTATAAAACCACAGAGGTTACACTGCTTTTGAACTAAAGGCTGTTGGTTTGTGGAATTTCCTTTAACTGGAAACACATACGAGTCTGTGGTTTTAGTGTTTTCTCAGTTTTATACTATCCTGCTTGTTTGTTTTCATTTTCAAAGGTAGATAATTTCCATATTTTATAAAAAGCTAACTTTTTTCTCTTTTTTCTTTCTTTCTTTCTTTTTTTTTGGTTCAGTTGAAAGAGACAAGGATTTTTCTCACCAACGAAGGCATTACAAAGAATTTCGGTTCGATCTTACTCAAATTCCTCATGGAGAAGCAGTGACAGCAGCTGAATTCAGAATATACAAGGATAAGAGCAACATTCGATTTGAAAATGAAACAATTAAGATCAGTATATATCAGATCATCAAGGAATACACAAATAGGTAATAACTTTATATCTAAAATGATTTTTCTGCAAACAAATGTTAAATCCTTGTTAAAAGTTGTTGATAAGCTATGTGATCTGTCAAACCTTGTTTTCTTTGGGGGTAATGACACTTAGAACTAGGTATAGAAATATTGAAAAGTAAGAGTAATTGATCTAAAACTTTCCTTTCTACTCTTGACACCAATCCATGTACTAAATGGATTCCCCCTGGGCTTTCCAGATCTTTTCATGCTGTAAATTTGTCCTTCACCTAGGAAACTGCCATTTTATTCTGCACATACGAAATGTTTAAATAGGATGATTTAAATCATTTGCTGTTCTGTAAGTCAGGGGAGAGCTGCTTTACTTTTGTCCGATACAAGTGTAAATTGTATGTGCCTTCTCATGTGTATTTTGAGGTAAAATGGTTCTTTAGCAACAGGTCCTAACAGTTAACCTTTATATATTCTGTCTAAAGATGCTTAATTAAGAACTGTACTAAACGAAGTATATGAAAACTTCACTGACAATTACTACAAATGAACCCTCAAATATAAGAGCTGAAAAGGGATGTTAGAGTTGTTCTCTGACCTTTAACCTGATATAGAAATCATTTGAATAGCACCTTTTACAAATAATGTTATTTTTGTTGTATATGTATGTTACCTATACAAATGTGTGTGTTGCATACACACCAACTGAAACTCCAATTGAAATCCTATATCTGTCTTCTAGTAGTGTCTATGCATCAGAAATAGATCTTTCTTTCAGTGAAATATTGTGTCTTTCTTTGATGAGACAAATATGTTCAAATAGTTTTCCTGTCCCCTCTAAAGCACACTTCTGTCCTTTCTGACTATTTCTAATTCCTGATGTTTAGATTTTTTTTCTTGATCTTCCAGTGTACCAGTTTCCCAGCAAGTCTTCCATTGGAATACTAGTTCCCCATAATATTCAAAGAAGATAAAAAGCTTCTAAGGTCACAATACATTTGAAAAGCCTACCTGTAAACCATTTTTTTTAGAAGACTCATAATGCAAATCAGAACATTAAGGTCTTAAAAAGGCTTTGTGGTAATGATAAATACCTATTCATTTTATTTGACTGCAGACTTTGGCATGTAGTGTACTCCTGGTGTGTGGTGCTGGGTATTGAACCCCGGGGCACTCTACCACTGAGACACATCCCCAGCCCTTTTCATTTTTCATTTTGAGACAGGGTCTTGCTGTGTTGCCAAGACTGGCCTCAAAATTGCCATCCTCCTGACATAGCCTCCTGAGTCATTAGGAATACAGGCATGTGCCACCCACCTGACTGGTGTATAGTACTTATTAATATCCTGTGGAACACTGGCTAAGCAGAACATATTTTAATATTTACTAATTTATATGCATCATATCATTATTTTTACAGCAGTAATTTTAAGGCATATAGGCCTGTATTCCTATCTCAACTTTATCACTAACTATTTGTCTGTGGGTAAGTAATGTTCTTTTATTTTTTTTAAATCTCAGTTCAGTGGTTGTATTTATAAAATGAGGACACTAATATTGTTTTCTAGTAGATAGAGCCTGGCTTTCATAGTGAATACTGTAATACATTCTTTATATTAAATAATTATAGTGTTTTTTGAAATAAAGTGGAATGAATTGAAAGCAATACTCAAAATATTACTTAATAATAATATTTCCATAATTAACAAATTATTTTATTTCTAATTCTATTTCTTGGATTCTACATCTGGACTGTACACTCCTTAAAGAATGGTTAATGATGTTGGGTATGATGGTGGATACCTGTAATCCCAGCTACTCAGGAAGCTGGGCCAGGAGGATTGCAACTTTTAGCAAGATTAAAAAAAAATTCAAAAGCAGTGGGGATATAGTAGTAGAGCACCCCCTGGGTTCAACCCCAAGTACCAAAAACAAAAAGAAGAAGAAGATGAGATAATATCTTAAATTACTTTTACTTATCTCTAGCCCTACTAATTTGCTTAGTTTGAATTAATATTATGAAATAATTATAACTCATTGTTGAGATAATTCTTTTATCAACATATTCTAAAATGTTTGAATTATGTTTATTTTTAGTCAGTCACATTTTTATACATTTAAATTGTAGATAGTTATTTATTATTGAAAGTACTTTTGGGGATCCAACATGGCGGCGAGAGGGGAGGCAGCGCTTTCAGTACCTCCTCAACAACGGGATCAGAGAGACGCATGGATACGCTTAGATTCGACCTGCTGAGAAACTCCTAGCAAAATTCCACTAAAGAGAGACCGGCCGGGAATTGGAAGGATTTTTGGAGGTGACAGTCTGCGCTAGACGAGTGAATCTCCGCCACGCAGCGCAGAGATCCAGACCCGCCAGCCGCTGCCCGCGCGACTCGGCAACTGTCGGCTGCCTGCACCGGCCCCCGCGTCAGGGCGGATAGCCTCCGAGGCGCAGCGCAGCAGGAGCGGTGCAGGGACTCTAGGAAGAGGTCTCTGGCCAAGCCTTCATGAAATAGCAAATCGGGAGCTGAAACCAACCAGAGACAGACCAGTCCCACCCCTCCCTTCGGACACTCCGGCAAGGAGCCTGGGGCCCGCCATAGCAGAGTGGTGACATCACCAGAGTTCCGCCGACAGAATTCCTTCCCAGGGGAATCCACATTAGCAGGTGTGTGACTCCCACCCCCTCCAGATACAAGCAGCCAGGAAACCACCGGGGGCGTGTCTGTAGGGAAGCAGAGGGGATTCCAGATCCCCACCTCCCCTTAACACCAGCAGCGACACCCAAGATCTTAGCCACCAGTTTCTGGGGGCGTGCCCACCAAAGGGGTCCGGAAAAATTAAACTGTTGGTTCCCAGATCACCCCACCACAGCACTGGGGCTTAATTGAATGACAGAGAGGGTGTTCATCGTTCGGGATATAGGACACGCGGTGGGGCTGCAAGTGTAATCAGATCCTTGGGGAACCGCCTCTGGTGAACAGGACCTGGCTGGCTGGCTGGGAGGAGGAACAGGGGGAGGGGCCGGATAAGTGAAAGGGCTCTGGACTAACAGGATTGAGAGACTCCCAGGAGCCACCGTACAGGGATTTCTGTCAGCACATAGAGGGCAGAAGCTCGGCTCAGAGGGCACAGCTCCGCCTATTGGAAGAGAAGAAAATGGGATTCAGCCATAGAACAGGGGATGCCAGCATGGCAGAGATCTGATGTCATCGGAGAGCAGCCGAGGAGAAAACTTCATCGGTGCCAGCGGCAACGGAAACAGTTGGTCCCCTGGTAGGGAGGGTGAGTCACAGATACCCGAGTCTCTCTCGCTTTGTCATCGAGCCAGAGGGGAGGAGCGGGGCCGCAGCCCGCGCCCGCAAGGTAGGCAGACCTGCGACCAACCTGCAGATCAGACCCAGCGGTCTGCAGGCGTGGTAGGAGGGGCAGGGCAGAGCCACCGCCCGCGCCGGCAAGGTAAGCAGACCTGCGACAGACCGGTGGATCAGGCCCAGCGGCCTGCCAGCGTGGTACACACTTCACCCCAACTGGAGTAGGGGCAGAGCAGAGCCTTCGCCCGCGCCCAGATCAGGCCCAGCGGCCCGCCTGTGTGGTGGTCAAGTGACCCCAATTGGAGTGGGGGGGGAGCGGAACTGACACCCGTGCCCCCAAGGTGGGCAGACCTGCGACCAACCTGCAGATCAGGCCTAGCGGTCCCCGGGCGTGGTAGGAGGGACAGGGCAGAGCCTTCGCCCCCACCTGCAAGGTAGGCAGACCTGTGACAGAACGGCGGATCAGGCCCAGGGGTCCGTGGGCGTGGTAGACACCTCACACCAATTGGAGGAGGGGCAGAGCAGAGCCCCCGCCCGCACCTGCAAGGGAGACTTTTCAACTATACAAGAGCAATATAAATATGTAGGGGGGGAAAATTGCAAAAACACAACAGTTTCACCAAGAAGAAAGAAACGCAAGCAGTATGAAAAGACAAGGAAAGAAAGGACTACAAGCAATGCAGGTCAGCTCAACTTTAGAAAAGGTAACAGCTGCAGCAGATGGAATGTCAGATAAAGAATTCAGGATATATATGCTTCAGATGATCTGGAGTATCAAGGAAGAAATTAGACAGCAAAATCAGACAATGAAAGATCACTTTGACAAGGTATTACACAAACAAATCCAGGAAGCAAAGGATCAACTATACAGGGAGATAGAGGTTATAAAAAACAAACAAACAGAAATCCTAGAAATGCAGGAAGCAATAAACCAACTTAAAAACTCAATTGAGAGTACTACCAGCAGAGTAGAACACTTAGAAGATAGAACATCAGACAATGAAGACAAAGTATTTCAACTTGAAAAGAACATAGACAGCTCAGCAAGACTGTTAAGAAACCATGAGCAGAACATCCAAGAAATATGGGATAACATTAAGAGACCAAACTTAAGAGTCATTGGGATACAGGAAGGTATAGAACTCCATACCAAAGGAATGAGCAATTTATTCAATGAAATAATACGAGAAAACTTCCCAGACTTGAAGAATGAGACAGAATCCCAAATTCTAGAAGCCTACAGGACGCCGAATGTGCAAAATTATAAGAGATCCACACCTAGACACATTATAATGAAGATGCCCAACATACAGAATAAGGAGAGAATTTTAAAAGCTACAAGAGAAAGGAAGCAGATTACATTTAGGGGCAAGCCAATCAGGATAACAGCTGATCTTTCAACACAGACTCTGAAAGCTAGAAGATCCTGGAATAACATATTTCAAACACTGAAAGAAAATGGGTTCCAACCAAGAATTGTGTATCCAGCGAAATTAAGCTTCAGGATGGAAGATGAAATTAAAACCTTCCATGACAAACAAAAGTTAAAAGAATATGCAGCTAGAAAACCATCTCTTCAAAACATCCTCGGCAAAACATTACAGGAAGAGGAAATGGAAAATAACAATGAAAACCAACAGTGGGAGGTAGGACAGTAAAGGGGGGGGGATAATCAAAGAGGAAAACAAACCATGTTTAGTAACATAAATAAACAAATATGGCTGGAACAACAACCCATATCTCAATAATAACCCTAAATGTTAATGGCTTAAACTCACCAATTAAGAGACACAGGCTAGTAGAATGGATCTCAAAACAAGACCCAACAATATGCTGCCTACAGGAGACACATTTGATGGGAAAAGACATACATAGGCTGAAGGTGAAAGGTTGGGAAAAATCATATCCCTCATATGGACTTCGGAAACAAGCAGGAGTGTCCATACTCATATCAAATAAAATAGATTTCAAGCCAAAGTTAATCAAAAGGGATAAAGAGGGACACTACATACTGCTTAAGGGAACCATACACCAACAAGACATAACAATCATAAATATATATGCCCCAAACAATGGTGCAGCTATGCTCATCAAACAAACTCTTCTTAAGTTCAAGAGTCTAATAGACCACCATACAATAATCATTGGAGACTTCAACACACCTCTCTCGCCACTGGATAGATCTTCAAAACAAAAGTTGAATAAGGAAACTATAGAACTCAATAACACAATTAATAACCAAGACTTAATTGACATATATAGAATATACCACCCAACATCAAGCAGTCACACTTTTTTCTCAGCAGCACATGGATCCTTCTCAAAAATAGATCATATATTATGTCACAGGGCAACTCTTAGACAATGTAAAGGAGTAGAGATAATACCATGCATCCTATCTGATCATAATGGAATGAAACTGAAAATCAACGATAAAAGAAGGAAGGAAAAAGCATACATCACTTGGAGAATGAACAATAAGTTACTGAATGATCAATGGGTTATAGAAGACATCAAGGAGGAAATTAAAAAATTCTTAGAGACTAATGAAAACACAGACACAACATATCGGAATCTGTGGGACACATTGAAAGCAGTTCTAAGAGGAAAATTCATTGCTTGGAGTTCATTCCTTAAAAAAAGAAAAAAACCAACAAATAAATGATCTCATGCTTCATCTCAAAATCCTAGAAAAAGAAGAGCAAAACAACTGCAAAAGAAGTAGAAGGCAAGAAATAATTAAAATCAGAGCTGAAATTAATGAAATCGAAACGAAAGAAACAATTGAAAAAATTGACAAAACTAAAAGTTGGTTCTTTGAAAAAATAAACAAAATCGACAGACCCTTCGCCATGCTAGCGAAGAGAAGAAGAGAGAGAACTCAAATTACTAGCATACGGGATGAAAAAGGCAATATCACAACAGACACTTCAGAAATACAGAAGATAATCAAAAATTATTTTGAATCCTTATACTCCAATAAATTAGAAGATAGTGAAGGCATAGATAAATTTCTGAAGTCATATGATCTGCCCAGATTGAGTCAGGAGGATATAGACAACCTAAACAGACCAATATCAATCGAGGAAATAGAAGAAACCATCAAAAGACTACCAACGAAGAAAAGCCCAGGACCGGATGGGTATACAGCAGAATTTTACAAAACCTTTAAAGAGGAACTAATACCAATACTTTTCAAGCTACTTCAGGAAATAGAAAAAGAGGGAGAACTTCCAAATTCATTCTACGAGGCCAACATCACCCTGATACCTAAACCAGACAAAGACACTTCAAAGAAAGAAAACTTCAGACCAATATCTCTAATGAACCTAGATGCAAAAATCCTCAATAAAATTCTGCCGACTCGGATACAAAAACATATCAAAAAAATTGTGCACCATGATCAAGTAGGATTCATCCCTGGGATGCAAGGCTGGTTCAATATACGGAAATCAATAAATGTTATTCACCACATCAATAGACTTAAAAATAAGAACCATATGATCATCTCGATAGATGCGGAAAAAGCATTCGACAAAGTACAGCATCCCTTTATGTTCAAAACTCTAGAAAAACTAGGGATAACAGGAACATACCTCAATATTGTAAAAGCAATCTATGCTAAGCCTCAGGCTAGCATCATTCTGAATGGAGAAAAACTGAAGACATTCCCTCTAAAATCTGGAACAAGACAGGGATGCCCTCTCTCTCCACTTCTGTTCAACATAGTTCTCGAAACACTGGCCAGAGCAATTAGACAGACGAAAGAAATTAAAGGCATCAAAATAGGAAAAGAAGAACTTAAATTATCACTATCTGCAGATGATATGATTCTATACCTAGCAGACCCAAAAGGCTCTACAAAGAAACTATTAGAGCTAATAAATGAATTCAGCAAAGTGGCAGGCTATAAAATCAACACGCATAAATCAAAGGCATTCCTGTATATCAGCGACAAATCCTCTGAAATGGAAATGAGGACAACCACTCCATTCACAATATCTTCAAAAAAAATAAAATACTTGGGAATCAACCTAACAAAAGAGGTGAAAGACTTATACAATGAAAACTACAGAACCCTAAAGAGAGAAATAGAAGAAGATCTTAGAAGATGGAAAAATATACCCTGTTCATGGATAGGCAGAACTAACATCATCAAAATGGCGATATTACCAAAAGTTCTCTATAGGTTTAATGCAATGCCAATCAAAATCCCAACGGCATTTCTTGTAGAAATAGAGAAAGCAATCATGAAATTCATATGGAAAAATAAAAGTCCTAGAATAGCAAAAACAATGCTAAGCAGGAAGTGTGAATCAGGCGGTATAGCGATACCAGACTTTATACTACAGAGCAATAGTAACAAAAACAGCATGGTACTGGTACCAAAACAGGCAGGTGGACCAATGGTATAGAATAGAGGACACAGAAACCAATCCACAAGACTACAACTATCTTATATTTGATAAAGGGGCTAAAAGCATGCAATGGAGGAAGGATAGCATCTTCAACAAATGGTGCTGGGAAAACTGGAAATCCATATGCAACAAAATGAAACTGAATCCCTTTCTCTCGCCATGCACAAAAGTTAATTCAAAATGGATCAAGGAGCTTGATATCAAATCAGAGACACGCCGTCTGATAGAAGAAAAAGTTGGCTACGGTCTACATACTGTGGGGTTGGGCTCCAAATTCCTCAATAGGACACCCATAGCACAAAAGTTAATAACTAGAATCAACAAATGGGACTTACTCAAACTAAAAAGTTTTTTCTCAGCTAAAGAAATAATAAGAGAGGTAAATAGGGAGCCTACATCCTGGGAACAAATCTTTACTCCTCACACTTCAGATAGAGCCCTAATATCCAGAGTATACAAAGAACTCCAAAAATTAGACAATAAGAGAACAAACAACCCAATCAACAAATGGGCCAAGGACCTGAACAGACACTTCTCAGAGGAGGACATACAGTCAATCAACAAGTACATGAAAAAATGCTCACCATCTCTAGCTGTCAGAGAAATGCAAATCAAAACCACCCTAAGATACCATCTCACTCCAGTAAGATTGGCAGCCATTAGGAAGTCAAACAACAACAAGTGCTGGCGAGGATGTGGGGAAAAGGGTACACTTGTACATTGCTGGTGGGACTGCAAATTGGTGCAGCCAATTTGGAAAGCAGTATGGAGATTTCTTGGAAAGCTGGGAATGGAGCCACCATTTGACCCAGCTATTCCCCTTCTTGGTCTATTCCCTAAAGACCTAAAAAGAGCATGCTACAGGGACACTGCTACTTCAATGTTCATAGCAGCTCAATTCACAATAGCAAGACTGTGGAACCAACCCAGATGCCCTTCAATAGATGAATGGATTAAAAAAATGTGGCATTTATACACAATGGAGTATTACTCTGCATTAAAAAAGGACAAAATCATAGAATTTACAGGGAAATGGATGGCACTAGAGCAGATTATGCTAAGTGAAGCTAGCCAATCCCTAAAAAACAAATGCCAAATGTCTTCTTTGATATAAGGAGAGTAACTAAGAACAGAGTAGGGACGAAGAGCATGAGAAGAAGATTAACATTAAACAGAGATGAGAGGTGGGAGGGAAAGGGAGAGAAAAGGGAAATTGCATGGAAATGGAAGGAGACCCTCAGGGTTATACAAAAGAACATACAAGAGGAAATGAGGGGAAAGGGAAAAATAATACAAGGGGGAGAAATGAAGGTCAGTAGAGGGGGTAGAGAGAGAAGAAGAGTGGGGAGGGGAGGGGAGGGGGGATAGTAGAGGATAGGAAAGGTAGCAGAACATGACAGTCACTAATATGGCAATATGTAAATCAATGGATGTGTAATTGATGTGATTCTGCAATCTGTATATGGGCTAAAAATGGGAGTTCATAACCCACTTGAAGCAAAGTGTGAAAGATGATATATCAAGAACTATGTAATGTTTTGAACAACCAACAATAAAAAAAAATAAAAAAAAAGAAAGTACTTTTCACAGGAGCCATTGGTATACCACATTTCTATCTTCTGGAATATATATTTTGATTGAATCTAAATACAGTATTTTTCATTGACCACAATTAAAAGATCTAACATTTATTTATGTCCTGTTGTGGTGTGGGAGGTGCTATGGACCTTTAAGGGGTAGGACTTTAAGTGAGGTCCTTAGATCCTTGGCACATACCCTTAAAAGGGATTGTAGAATCTTGTTGCCTTGGTTTTCAACACTTGCTTCCTGGCTGATGAAGTAAGTCGACTCTGCCACAAACTCCTACTATGATATGGTACCTTATCAGAGGTCCAAAGCTATGGTGCCAGTCAGTCATGGACTAGAAGTTCCAAAATTGTGAGCTGAAACAAATGTTTTAAGTTAATTACCTCAGGCATTTTATTATAGTAACAAAATTAACTAATACAGGTCTGTGTAAGCACAGGTCTGTGTTCTATGTGTTCAGGATATTGTTTTGAATATCATCTTCTTAAAGCTCTCTTTGAACTTTATTTCACCTATTTTGTAAGAATATGATTCATATAATTTAATACAGGATAAAATGATAAAAACAAATAAATAATAGAAGAGTCTAGTGCTAATAAGTTTTGGATTTATTTCTGAATGAGCTAGAGATGATTTTATTAGGAATACATTTTGAATATTTATGGTTATTGATGTCTAGTTTATTGAATGTGCTAGTTTGGGAAATTGTAATACTCTTAAAAATGGGACATTTTCTATCTTGAACCTCATTATTTTCTAATTACACTTGATTTTTAAAATATTACTCTCTAAGTTTCTGAAATTACATCTGTAGTTTCATTTAGTATTATATAATTTGTCTAAATCTTCACTTATTTTGATATATGTTTAAATTACTCTTAGATACAGTATTTTAATAATTTTTTTCCTGTGTCTTTTGAGTTGATTTATAAAATCTAAAGTACATGTATGTATTTGCTTGGAATTCTCTTGCATTGCCATTCTGTATTCTGGTCTGGCAAAGGTTCCTAACCAACTTCCTGAATAGTATTTTTAAAAATTCACTTCAAACAATTCAATATTAATTCAATTCTAGAAAATTTAATATTTTCAACATCTAATATTAAATATTGTTGCTTTTCATATTCTAGAGTTATATTGTATCTATTGTGCCTCGTGGTATTTGCTTTTGCCAATGTATTTGAAATTTTCTTTTACCAGTTATCTTTTTCAAACTCTAAAGCTTTCAGACACATTCATGTATATCCTATATTTGAATTTTATATATTGTTGATTAGGTTAGAGACTCTCTGGCAAAACACCTCCATTGTCTTTGAAATAGGCATTTGCCTATTACCAGGAGTTCTTTATTCTTCATAGTAAGAAAATGTAATCCTATACACAGATTGCAGAATCACATGGGGTGAAGGTGGGAGTTCATAACCCACTTGAATCAAAGTGTGGAATATGATATGTCAAGAAATTTGTAATGTTTTGAACAACCCACAATAAAAAATTTAAAAAAAAAAGAATGCATAGGGCACTCCAACTCAGAGGAAGTTAACCTTGTAAATCTTGTGATTAACATGAGATTTCTCTAGGTATAGTTAACATTTGCTGAAAATATTTCCCCAAATAAGTCTTTGATCACACCAACTAATTATAAATGTGATTACATTCCTAAACTGTGGTTAGATCATGAATTTTATCATTTTCAAAATGCAGCTATAGATCTAATTTATGCCTTCAAAGGAACTTTGTAATTCTTTTATATAAGTGAGGCTAAATTATACAAAATATTAAAGTCATTTTGTTAATTGTCATATATTTAGGTACTATTCCACTTGTTTGGTGATACAGCATAAAATAGGAACTTACCAGTTGAAAAGTTTCTCATAATTTGTGTATTCCTAAGTATTATATTATAAAAACTTGCAAAAGACTTGAAAAAGTAAAAAAAAAAAAAAAAGAAAATGTAATCCCATGCCTGTATATACAGGATTCACTTTTTGCACTCCCCTTTTTCTTCTATAGAAAAATGTTCAAGGGATAAAATATTTCAGGGTTCTTTTTTTGCAAATTTTCAAGATCACAATTTATATGTAAAACCCAAACCTAGAAAATGACTAGAAGAAAACATAGGGTAAATGCTTTAGGATGTTGGTCTAGGCAAAACGTTTTTGAATATAACTTCAAAGCCCAGGAAATAAAAGAAAAAATCAACACATGAGATTACATCAAACTAAAAAGTTTCTGTAGCACAATGGAAATAATCAACAAAGTAAAGAGGCAAATTATAGAATGGTAGAAGGTATTCTCCAATTATACCTTTGACATGGAGTTAATGTAAAGAACATATGAGAGACAAATAAGTCAAAAACAACAAGAAAAAAAAAACAATCTGATTGAAAAATTAGAAAGTGCAAAAGTTCTGAATATATCCTCTCAGAAGAAGACATCCAAATGGCCAAGACATCTATGGAAAAAAAAGAGCAAAAATGCTTAATATCATGGAGACACAAATCAAAACTACAACCAGATGTCACCTTACTCTACTTAGAATGGCTTTTATCAAGTAGACACAGATAACAAATGCTGGTGGGGATGTAGAGAAAGGGGAACTCTTATACATGGTTCATGGGAATTAAATTATAGCCTCTTTGGAAAACTGGGGAGGTTCCTCAAAAAATTAAAACTAGACCTATCATATGGTCTAGCATTCCCTGTGTTAGGTATATATACTAAGGCTATGAAATCATTATGTTGAAAAGACATCTGCACTCATCATATATTTATTGCAACACTATTTACAAGAGTCAAGAAATGGAACCAACCTAAGTGAAAGTATGGCAAATAAAATATACACCCACTTACTGGGATACTTATCCAGCAATTTAAAGAAAGAATAAAATCCTGTCATTTGCAACAGACCTGGAGATCATAATAATAATTGAAATGAGCCAGGCTCAGAAAGATAAATGTCATTTGATTTCACTTATATGAAAAAATTTTAAAAGCTGAGCTCATAGGTGCCAAGAGTAGAATAGTGGTTTCTAGAGACTAGGGAGGGTAAGAGTGAGAGGATATGGGGAGAGATTGGTTAATGAATGCAAAAATACAGCTAGTGAAGATGCATAATTTCTGGCATAGTATTATATAGAAGGATGATTATAATTAATGATATTGTGTTGTGTAAATCAAAATAGCTTGAAGAGAGAAGTTTGAATGTTGCCACTGTAAAGAAATGATAAACATTTAAGATAGAAAACTAAATATCCTGAGTTGATCATTATACAATGTGTACATATACTTAAATATCATACTGTAATGTATAAATATACAATTATTATCTGTCAATTTAAAAAATATGAAAATAATCTAAAATAATATAGCAATATGAGCAAGGATTTGGGGATTTATATATGGGAGAATGCTGTACCTCTTGGAATCTCAGTTTACAAATCTGAAAATAAGAAAAACAAAAGGGTAAGTATTACAGTACAAGAAAAAGTATTTCAGATGTTTGGAAAGGACAAATGTTTAACCCAATGCAAAGACTATAGTTGATATGTAATAAATAAACAGCCAATATATATTCAGGTGACATAATTGGGGCATCTATTTTGGTTTGGAGAATTGAAAGTTAAAGGAAGGAAAAGTCGGTGTTACTATAGTAGCAATAGACACTGTTTGCTAACACCTATGTTTATGCAAAATAAGGGAAGTTTTTTTTTATGCTGGGTGCCTTTATTCAATAAATAATTATTTTTATTACTTGATCTTTGATGCATTCAAAGAAAATCAATATGTGTGAAATCAACACCTCCCATTTAATAGCAATTCTGTTAAAGCTCTCTGTGAACAGGGAAGCTGAAAACTCAAATGTTAGATAAATGATCAAATTTTTCTTTAAAATACTCCCCCCCCCCGTTTTTGGCACCAGGGATTGAATTTAGGGCACTTTACATTCAGCCACATCCCCATCCCCAGACTTTTTTCATATTTTATTTAGAGATAAGATCTCACTGAGTTGCTTAGGGCCTCACTAAGTTGCTGATCTGCCTTTGAACTTTGGATCCTCCCGCCACAGCTCCCGAGCTGTGGGGATTACAGGCATGTGCCACTGTGCCCATCCTTTAAAACACACTTGAAGTGATATGAAGATGGGCTGGGCTGAGGTGGGGATTTCTTCATAAGTTGATCTAATAGAAATATCAGACACATATACAAGTGTAGACAAAGACTCATGTAAACTGTCACTGTATTATTATTTATAATCATAAATTTAAACCATTTCAAAGTTAAATGGAAAGAGAAAAACAGAACTTATGTTTTACTCTATTTCCTGGAAAGATAATAGCAAAAAATAATTTTGTTGTTAAAAAAAATATTTAATAACACTGGAAAGTACCCAGGCTATAACATCAGTTGTCCAAAAGGAGTAAACATAATTATGTACAGTACTATGCTAATTTAAAATAAAGTTTTGTTTAAACAAATTGGAAAGAAGAAATCAAATATTCATTGCAGGCTTGTGAAGAATTTAAAATTTTAATTCTTTAACCTTTTCTGTATTTTCTAAAGTTTTATGATGAAGATTATTTTGATAACTTAAAATGAACATAATTATAGTTGAGTGAGAGAGAGTGAAAAGATAATGAACAGTTTTATGCTACTTTTATGTTTTTACAAAACATATAAAAAGCAGAATTCTCAGCTTCTCCCTGATAGACAGCAGCAAACACCCAAGCACTAGGATTTAAAAATAAGTTGCTCTTATTTTTTTCTTAAGTTATGGAAGACATTTTACCCCCAGAAAAAAAATGAGGATAAAGAACTAATTTTTTCTTTCATTTATTTGAGAATAAAAATTTCCTGCTAATTTGAAAATTTGACTTTAAATCTCTGAAAGGAAGAATAGGGTCAAAATACTTACAAATCATACAATCACAGTTAAAAATGGAAAGTCTTTAAATAAGAAAAAGTGATTTTAAGATCCAGTTAAAAAGTTTATTGATGGTAAAGGAAACACACACACACACACACACACACACACATTTCCTTTTGTTATTTTTAAAGCAAAAGTCACATATCAAAAATTCTATCATTAGCCAAGTGTGGTGCTGTGTGCCTGTAATCCCAGTGGCTTGCGAGACTGAGGCAGGAGGATCTTGAGTTCAAAGCCAGCCTTGGCAATATAGCAAGGCACTTACCAATTCAATGAGACCTGTTTTTAAGTAAAATATAACAAAAGGGCTGGGGATATGGCTCAGTGGTTAGGCGCCATTTTGAATAAAACTCAAAAACATTTGAAAGGTCAGTGCAGTTTGTGCTCTATGCATTTAACACATATATAGTTCCGCATATATAATTCTTACTTTCCCTAAGGAATTTCCTAGATGTGTCTGGGTAGGGATCCTTGCAGTAATCTAGACTGATGCTTTATGGATGTTTCATATTCAAAACATCATTCAATGTAGTAACCATATAGTCTATGAATACTTTTGACAATGCTATGTAATCAAATTTAAAAATTGGCAGATTCATTATGTCATGTCTTGCCCCACTTACTTACTTTAGTAAGCCTCACAACTCATAAAATTATATGTAGTATTCCTACCATCTATCACCCCCCAATTTATGCCTACATGTATTTAAATGTGTGTAAGAGTATTCTGATATTTATCCAAATCTCTATTTTTCTTGGTATAAAGTTAACACACTTTGTATCATTTCACTTATTTAATCTTTCATATAAGGCTGACAGCCCCAAATTATTTATAGAAGGCATTGCTCTTCAGTCACACCTCATATATGTGGCATTATTGGGAAATGAGGTTTCCACATGATTGAATTTTCCAGATAATTCTGCTGAGTTTGGCATGCTTTTGTTAAGTGTCTACCATGTGGCAAGCATAGAGGACATAAGGCAGGGTAAATAAGACCTCAAAAGCTTATAGCCTGAGGGCTAGGGGCTGTGGTGGGCCTGCCTCACACAGACTTTAATAACTATAATACAGGGTGCTAAGCACTATGATGTAAGTATGCACTAAGTGTTGTGGAAATACAAATGAAGGAAAAATTAATTCTTTATGTGGGAGGGTGGGGACCTTAGGGGAAGCCTCTGAGTGGTTTTACCTTTCAGTTGAGTCTTTTGAGATTGGCTATAGGCAAACAGAGAGACAGAGAAAGAGACAGAGAAGAGAGATGTCATAGAGGAATTGTCCATAAATATTAAAATGCTTTAATGAATAATTAATTAAATAATATTGTACAAATAAAATGATCCATGCCAGTATTACCACTAATAAGAATGGTAGGTAGCACTTAATGCATTTAAGAGATATTCAGTATGTGTCTGGCTCTATATTTAGTGCTTTACTTGAATCAGATTTTTCTCAAAAAAAAAAAATATATATATATATATATATATATATATATATTCACATCTATATAAAAATCAAAGAAAATGTGCTATATATAAGTCAACATTTTCCTAATGCTTTGCTCTGAATATACATTTCTGTACTCCATTGCAAAAATATTTAAGCTAGCCTGTTCGATGTCATTAGCCACCTTCACTACTTGGATATATTTAGTTAAGCTGTCATCATTCCAGTTCACAGTCAGCTTCATTTTTACATCATCTCCTTCCTCCTGATTCTTTAAGATTTGGGATTCTTCTGTAGGCATTCTTTGGAATATACACTGACATTTTCTTTTCTTTTTTTAAATACCTTTATTGTATTTATTTATATTTATGTGGTGCTGAGGATCGAACCCAGGGCCTCACACGTGCTAGGCGAGTGCTCTACTGCTGAGCCACAACCCCAGCCCTACACTGACTTTTTTTTTTTTAACTGACATTTTCTACTCAGGGATATTTCCTAAGCTCTTGAGAGCAGTATACCACAGCAGAGAACTCAGATGTTAAATGATGTTGTCTCTAAAGCATATAAGAACAGTATGCAAACATAGCTTGTATACCTCTTTGTGCAGAAATCATCTTCTATCTCAGTGTTTCTCAACTGGGGCATCTTGGTCCCCTAGGAAACATTTAGCTATGTCTGGAGGTATTTTTGATTGTTACAGTTAGTGAGGTTGGGGTTGGAGCTGTATGCATGCTGCTGGCATACGTGTGAGTATACTGAGATAAGTTATGTGGGTAAGGACATTACTAAAACCTTCTGCAAGAGACAGGGCACTGTTCTCCACAACACATATCACTAAGGTTGAGAAATTTCTGCTCTATTAGAATATTTAAGTCTTAAACCTAAATAACATGTATCTTTTAATTATTCTTTGACATTTGTCGTTTTGGGTAATAAGATGAATAATATAAAAGAGCTCTTAGGAACTCGTTCTAGGTACATTGCTCACTCATTGGGTACAACATGTGGCTGGCTTACTGGTTGTAGTTTATCTTTTTTACTTGTTAAATAAAGGACCTACTATTTGTATACCTGGTAGCAACATTTAGATTTTTTTCTGCAGGGTAAAAATATGGAATGATGTAATTCAGGAAACCAGCTAAATATTAAAAATATCTTGATTGAATTTTCTTAGTCTGAATTCAACTTCCTTTTTATTTCTGCTGTAATATTCTTTCAATCCCAGGTAACATTATTATTTTACCTATTTTAATCTAGATCTTTTAAATATCAATGAAATTAGATATTCTGAAAAACTGATATTTGGTGAGATTCACAGAATTTTAAAAGTTGCCATTCAAAAATATTAATCATTGAGTAAATACAAATTCTATTACTTTTAAGCCAAAACTGCTTGTGAAATAAACTTTTAACATAAACTCTGGAGAATATAATTTATTAATTTAGAGTCTCTTGCTAACATTCTCAGTACAAGAACTGTAGATTGGGTTCCTAAATGTTATAATGGCATTTACATCAAATACCTAGAAAAAGATGGATGTTTTCTCCTTTGGTGGCCATCATTTCACTTTTACTAGACTCCATAAGCTATTCAAAGAAAACAGGAAATGGAAGGAGGTGAAATAGTTACAAAAATAGAAACGCTGGGAAAAGTGATGTCATTGTGGACTGTAAGCTTTGTGCTTTGTGGAAATGAAACAGTATAGCATATTTTCCTCTAAAATTTATCTGTGTAGCCTCCAGCAATTTCCCAAAGCTTTTCTTGGCTTGGTTTAATGCTTCATGATTAGATAGGGGAGTAGCTAACTCTTGGTTAGCTATGTCTTTTCTTTCTCCTTATTCATACACACACACACACACACACACACACACACACACACATACACATACCCACCCCTAATGAGGAAACTAATTATATGACTATTTTAGATTTTGACTTTTTGTCCATGCACTTTTCTTGTGTTAAAATGGTGAGAGATGTTCTATTTTCTGAATACGAATTTAAATGCATCCTATAAACATCTCATATATCTGTCAATGAAAAATCTCTCAACTTGATTCTGTTTGCACTTACTTCCTCAAATTTTGCACTATTTCTCCTTTCCATATTTTTAACCAAGTTCACAGTGTATCTCTTACTCTGTCTCTCCTCTGATATAAGGATACTTGTTATATTGATTTAGGACATTATCTTTTGAGTTCAAATGCAAAACTTTTTATAAATAAATAATATTTTAACAAGAAGGAGAGAGTAAAATAACATGCACTGAATGGATCCTTTATTGGACTCCCATTTATCTTTCACTACAATCATTTTTATCAAGTGTACTATATCACAGACTCATGACAAATAAATATTCTTGCTCTATTTTAAATATGATTAACAAACATCTTAACTTGATGACCTTTACAAAGATACCATTTCCAAGTAAGATCACATTCACAGATGCCTGAGTTAGGACTTCAAGATACTTTTTTGAAAGACACAATTCAAATTATAATAGAGAGTAAGTCTGTTAGTATTTGGTAAGAGGAATGGAACCATTTTGAGTGACAGGAAATAAGGGATTTGTTGTAGGGATTTTACTTTCTGCCATCATGGGACCTGGATAAACAATTCATGTAAGGTTGTGGCTTTGACATCTGGTTGTGGGACTAATGTTGGTAATATAAATAAGGAAAAGGTAAGGAAAATTGATAAAAGAGAACAAGAACTAGAACTTGCCAGGATAAACTGGAAATCCCTGGACAAATTGAAACCCTTGTCTGACTCATGCTTCTCAAGCCTTCAGCTTCCATGATGTGAGTAACCTGCAGGGGAAGCTGATATGCTTCATCATGAGTTGCACATAACTTTTGCCCAGCATGTACAGAAGCTGAAGGAGGTGATCTTGCAAGGGGAATTACAGGCTAGGTTTTCAGAAAGCGGGTTGTATCAATACTCAGTGGGAGCTGGAAGAGCTACAGCCTGTTCCCCAGCAACAAGGTGAGCCAGTAGAGCAGTGACAATGCATGTGAGCAGCCGGTAAGTCTGGCACTTTACTCATTGTCTAGTTATAAACTCAGCTGCTTCTTTCCTTCCACTATCCAACTCATGTGCAGATTTTTCTCATGGCTAACTTTTAACAAAGAACCAAAGAGGGAAGGGAATTTGGGGATACATACTTCCAGTTTAATTAATAGGGCAATATACAAAGGTACAGCAGCCCGATCAATACCTTTTATAACCATTCATAACTTCTAAAAGTATAATAGCAAAATAATTCTTCAGCCTTTTATTCCATCATTGGATGTTGTTTACTCCTTATCTGGCTAAACTGTATTCCCCGTTTGATATGCTGTAACTTCAGTCCTGAAATATGAGGTGAGGTACTATAAAAAACTACTTTTATTATATACTAAGTGGATGAGGAATGGAAGAGGAAAAAGAAAACTGGTTAATATATGCATACATATGTTAATATCAAAATAAGGAAGAAATACCATAATAATATACTCCTCATTTCTATAACTGGTCATATATTTGGAATTGGTATGTGTAAATTCCTTTTTCCACTATCCAGTTCATATCCTCTTTGTTTTAGCAAGAACTATAGCTTGTTAATTTTCTGTACCTAGTGAGATAAACCAAACACTGATTCTTTATTTTATTACATTAGCACTGCTGGGGATTGAACCAGAGCCTCATGCATGCAAGGCAAGTGCTCTATTACTGAGCTACATCCCCAGCCTTTATTTATTTAATTTTATTTTGTGACAGGGTCTCACTAAGTTGCCCAGGCAAGTCTTGAACTTGAGATACTCTTGTGTCAGCCTCCTAAGTAGTGGAATTACAGGCATGTTTGGCGTTGCCCAGCTAAACACTGATTCTTAAAGTCTTTGGCTCATTATTAGTAATGACTGTAGAGAGCTACAGTTTCCCATTGAATTGTGTTATATGAGAAGAGATTACTAAGAAATAATACTCCAGGCAACTCCTTGTATTCTTCCTTACTCATATTATGGTGACAACAGTCCATTTTATTTTGATATTTAGGATCATTTATCCCACATAGTATAGTAGATTCTTATTGACTTTTTGATTCACAGTCATGAGAACGCCAAAATGGCCAGGTGGCTTTTTCAACTTCCAATTTAAAGGAACCATTGCTATCTCTATTAGTGTCAGAATTGTGCCATTGGGGACAAAGAGCTTTAGACCACTCAGAGACAAATGTTTCAGCAATCAGAAGCAAAACTTTTGCTAGTTTGATTAGGCAGAGTGAGTGAATAAGAAGAGGCCTGCCATTCCTAGCCTTTGATTTCCAGACCTATGATTCATCTGGCTATGAGAGAAAATAGTTATACTGGCTATCTTAGTTATTGATTTAGATAATATAAAAATCTTATTCCTTTAGATAGTATTTCTATGGATATAAGTTTATTCTTGTAAGACATTGGCATCCAATTTGTGGAATAACTCAGTCATCAAAATACCATTCCATTGTCCTGGACCAGGATTTCAAAGTGATGTGAAACCTCAACGTCAGTGAATTCCATGAGCATGAGAACATTCTGCCCTCTGTTTTCTCTAAAATGAATTTGTGAACCAGTAGCAATGCTGTATACAATTCTATGAATAAGTGAATTAAACATTCTATAAGTTCATGATTGGTGATTTTGTGAGAAGCATCAAGGGCAGATAAGGCAAATCCATGTTCATCATAACTATTCCAGGGCTGGGGATATGGCTTAGTTGATAGAGTGCGTGCCTTGCATGCACATGGCCACATGGCCCTGGGTTTGATCCCCAGCACCAAAAAACAAAACAAAACAACAACAACAACAAAAAAAAAACCCCATAATACCTATTACAGAAAGTACATAGTACTGTCCTTCTAGTGCTGAATTCAGTTGTCCAAAATGATAAATCAAACACAAGGTGGCTGTCTAATCCCTCTGGGGAACACTACCAGAAGGAGTTATTGCAGAGATTTGACTTCCACGATGGTGTGACTTAACAGTCCACGTAAGGTTTTTGTTTTGCTTTCAATGCTGGACATTAGGTTCACAGGACAGTCAGAAAGGAAAGATAGGTGTGAGTTTGAGGAAAAAAGAAAAAAAAAAGCACAACTTGTGAAGATATCTGGAACCCATGAAGACAAACAAACCTATCCTCAAGCCACCAACTTCAATGATGCAGGTGTTTTCTGGCTACCAGATCCTTACAGGTGTTCACATGCTTTGCCCTGGATCCTGAGAAACAGAATTAAGGAGAATTAGTGGGATCTTAAAAAGCTGTGAGTACAACTTCTGCTCACACCAATAAATGGTGCCAGCATATGTTGACAATACTCCTAAGCTATAATAATGCTTGATCATAAAGCAGACTTCCAAGCATAAATAAGACTACTGCTTTTACTTTCACTTTCCAAATGTTATCTAAGTTTCTTTTGTAGCCAACCCTAATCTAAAATCATGCAGAAGGCTTCCAGTTTTGTCGAATTGACATAGTAATATAAAACTACCATAAAGAGTGTATAAATGTTAAACTGAAAAAAGTGAATGAGTTAGTGAATAGATGGATGGATTTGTGTGATGTTTTAAGTCACTCTTTGGCTCCATTTTGACCCAAGTGGGTTGTTTTAACCTAGTGGCTCAGTTCAAACTTTTAGTGTTCCAATCCAAAACCCCAATGATTTTTTTTTTTTTTTAGAATAACTAAAACAATTAAGGCATAGTTTGGGACTAAAGGGAGCTGTTATTTTATAAGAGAAAGTTTTCTGAAATTGGCATATGGAAACCTGAGCTGTTCCTCCAATTGCCTGAGTGACCATGGGAAATCAATTTATTTCTACTGAAAATTCCTCATGAATAAACTGCTTTGCTAAGTAATTCATATCTCACTAATTCTAATATTCTGTGATTTATTTTAATTACTTTCAGGGGTAAAAATCACAAACAACTGATTTCACATCAGACACTTTCAGACATAATCTTTTTGTGGTCTGCTAATAAGATTATCCCATTTATTCAGCTCAATAGGTGGGAAAGAAAATGAACATTTCAAACATCCGATACAACCTGCAGGGTTACTACTAGGCATGTTTTCACTTCTTATATGCCTGATTGTAAGGAGAACACATTATCATGATATAACCATATAAATAAAGATATTCCCTTTACCCAGGTAAAAAAGTCAAACAAATGAAGAATAGGAAATTGAATATTTATGCTCTTGGATTTGTGTCTAGACATAGGTATATGATGAGTACACTTAACATGGTCATAACTATAAGAGTTTATTAACATAATTAGTTTTACTCTTTTTTTCCCTTAAGGTACGGGGGATTGAACGTTTCATGCATGCTAGGCAAGCACTCTATCCCTGAGCCACATTCCCAGCCCTATGTATGCATATTTTAAATCATGATTATAAAATAATTTATTTTTCTTGTTTTACTCTTGAAACATATATGTGATGACTATTTTCAAACATGTATTTTTGACATTATATATTTATCACTGGAGTCATATTTTGAATCATATATTACAGAGTTAAAAAGTAAATGGTCTTCACTTCCATTTTCGTTACTTCAAAAAGAGTGATTTTTAAAATTTGTGTATGATATTGTCAATAGAAATACTGCCATCAAAAGCCCAAGTATCCACAGGTTTTTGCTGTGGATAAATGTTGTATCTCAAATGCAATATCTACTTCTATGCTTATGTAAGTTGTTTTTAAAAGGGTGAATTACTAAGACAGGCAATAGTTGGATATTTGAGACAATATTCTTAGGAATGATTATTATATTTCTTGGGTCTTCTTCTTTTGTACTTCCTCCTTTTTCTTCCTCTCCTCTTTCTGTTAACCCCTCTTTCTCCCTTTGTCTTTTTTTTCCTTCTAGTAAACAATTCTAACAGCTAATTTGAAAAATCCAAATTGAATATTGATTAATGTCATTTGAAGGCAATGTGGCTTCCCACATATTACATTTCCAAATCTCACAGGTCAAAATTAAGCAATTAACAGACGTTTGTGTTATGGTAGATCATGTAAAGATTCAACAATAACTTGTCTGTTCTTTCTTTCTAATATATATTATATATTGTCTCCATATTATATTATATTGTATTATATATCAGTCTTGAGAAAACCTTTTAAGTTTTTATCATACCATGTTTTTATACACAGGGAAGCAGAGGCTGAGAAATTCCTTGGTGTTCAGGTTCTGTCCCCAAATCCTTTTATTTCATTATAGTCCACAGATAATGGAATAAAGAAGATAAAGTTAAGTTTTAGCTCTTCCATCATCATGTTTTTAGATATTTATCTCAGTTTTCCATTCTACCAATTTGTATTCTCAGATGAGTCATAAAAATGGTGGTAACTCAAATTATGCCTCCTGCCGCTCAGTCTTGAGTAATGTCTCTACCCTTCTGAAATTTTAAGATTCCCAAGGCTTGTATGCAAAATTCTTTTCTCTTTCAATAGATAAAAAGCACTCTCACAAATAAGTATGTACCAACCCAATGATTTCCCATACATGATTAGACATATCTAAACCTCTGGTTAAAGTCAGATCTGCTCAAATGTATTTGTATTGAATATAAGAGTTTATAAACAGTGTATATTATATTTTTTATCTTTGAATACTTATACTTAATATGCCTAGATATTTCATATCAAATAAATCTATTTGGGTGAGTACTGCAAATTCTTTATCTTTTTGTTGTTGGTTGTTTGCAGTACTACAGACTGAATCTAGGGCCCCTGATTGCTAAGCAAGTGCTCTACTACTGAGCTGTATCCCCAGGAACCTTCCCCCTGCTTTTAAATTTTTATTTTGAGACAAGGTCTCTCTGTGTTGTTGAAGTAGGATTGAACTTGCAATCTTCCTCCTTGGGCCTCAGAGTGGAAGAGATAACAGGTATACCTTGTCACACCTATTTGACAAGGTATACCTTGTCAAACCCATTAAACAAGATTCAGCTTTCAAAAATGCATGATGACTTCATTGGCTGGAAAGCAAATTATTATGCTGATTTATATCATGATTTATATCATTCAGGCAAATGCCAAAATTTTACCTGAAATGGAAAAATACAATTTTAGTTGTTATAAATCTCTATCAATATAAGTTTATTTTCACATATTTGTTTTTGCAAACATTTCACTATTGGTAAAATTGCTGTAATGTCAACAAATACTGCATATTTTCATATAGGATTTTCCTTCCTTTTATAAAAGAAATACTTTTAAACAGTGTTCTAGGCTGAATTTTGAGTCCCTCCCCACAAATTCATATGTTGAAGTCGTAGCCTTCAGTAAGACTTAGCCTCCATATGAGCTAATTTGAAGATAGGTGCTTTGCAGCGGTAATCAAGTTGAATTGGGGTCATTAGGGTAGGTCCTAATTCAATTTGACTAATGTCAAAGTTGGACACAGAGACATTTATAGAGGGAAGATGATTATCTATATGCTGAGAACCCTGGAATAGCTTCTTCCTTCAGACTTCCAAATTCTGCTAACACTTTGAGTTTGGAAGTATATCCCCCAAAACTATGAGACAATAAATTTGTCTTGTTTAAATAACCTAGTCTGCGGTATTATATTATGGAAACCTTGAGAAATTAACACAAATACCATTCTGAAATATTTGCTTGCATTCATTCATGTAAATGGATTTTATTTACTTTGCTAGAAGGTAGATTTTAATTTTAGTTTTGCTAAAGTTAATTTTCCTGAAAATTAGTTTTATTATCATTGTATGAAATATAAAGGGATTATAGAATTATTTCTGCTTTATAAGTAGATATATTTTTCTATATGTGATTTCTCTCTACTGTATACTTTATAAATAAACTTTAACATTTTTATAAGAATTTCTTCAAAAAGTTAAAATAGTGAGACAGATCAATTTTGACAAGTTTATTTTATACTGTTCGTAGGAAATGCTTAGGATATTTTACTATTTCCACTGATACAAGTTCCATATTTCAGCGGACAAATTTTATGCTTCAAAAAATCATATTTAACTTTTGAAGAATGGGTGGGGATTTATTTTAAGATACTATTATGAAAAGTGCTCTATGAGCAAAAATTATAGTATTGCTTTCACTGAGATTATTACTAATAGCTTTGATTTTCTAAAGAGATGTCTTTCAAAAGTTATCTTTGTTCTTTTTTTATTTTTTCAAGTGTTTTAAGAATGGCATTATATGCTTTGTGGAGTTGATTAGGATATTTTTTACCATATTTCAAGTGAAACTTGAAAGCAGTGGAGCCCTTGAGTATTTCTTAAGTCACAGAGTGACTCCTTCTTCTGTTTAAGAAGTGAATACTGTGGTTGATTCCAAGATTACAGTCTGAGAGACATTTAGCAAATATCTCAAAGCTTTAAGGACAATCCTTCTTTTCTTGGATTATGTTTTTTTTGGTGGGTTTTCCAAGTTAGGAGAAAGAGGAAGAATTTGATTGACATTCTATGACGCTGTGACTATAATGGGTCCTTAAAATTCAAGTTTGAACTAAATGAATACTTTTATCACATTGTACTGTATGTTTGTCGTGTCTGCAGTATCTGAAACTGAGTCATTTGTCACATCTAACAAAGCAGCTGAAGGCTTCCTCTAGAAAACACTATTATTGAAATGGTATAGAGAGAGTAAAGTAGGTGTAGTTCAATATAGGATAGCCAGATGATTTAATTGATCCTATTACACTTATTTAACTTATCTAGACCAATGGGAGAATAGTATAAGTCAAATTAAAGAAACAAAGATGTCAGTTCTAAAATATTCAATGGGCGTGTTTTACTTTCATTTCTGTTAAAAATAGTTTTATTTTCAATTTTAGGGTTCTTTGCTAAGATAAATAATATATGTGATTTATTCAAAAATTGTTTTTTACATTTTGTAAGCCACTTTTGAAGTGACTTCTATGATGTAGATTGATAGCAAATGCAGTAGAATAGTACTGTACTTATGACATACCTCATTTTCTCTATATAAGTAAAATGCTTTTAAATAGATTCAGCATAGTATAAAAGGTCATAAAATGTATAATAGTACTATTTCTACTTTACCTTGAAGGAGTTTCAATTTCATTATGATTAACCTATTTGAGCTTTAATTTCATCTATATGAATGATTAAGTGAAATTTAATAAAGATAAAATGTCAGAAATAGTTAACATTTAGCTTAGAGGCTGCTGGTAGTAAGGAAACAATGAACAAAATAATCTGTTATATTTCAACAAGTATATACATTTGTGAATTTAATGATAAAATCAAATTTCATAAATGTTAACAACCACACCCTATGCAGACTATCCTGGAACAGGCGAGTTCCTTTTCATAGCCACAACTGTCCCTGGGGACTTACTCTTGCAGAGGATGTTATTTTCAGTCATTGTAGGTTGTGCCTCTCAACTCATGGGATTCATCACTTAATCCAACAGTGCCCTCTGTGACCCCTCTTGGCCTTCAGTATCCATATAACAATTATAATGAAAAATGGAAAATATTAGAAAACTATCCCTGAAACAGATGCTTGACTCATATCCTGCCTGTGCTCCATTCTTTTGAGAATCCATATTCATCCAACATGGAGCAGCTTCTTTCATTTCTGACTGTATTTATTTGATCCTTTGTTTTGAGTACTACTTACAGATGTTAGTTTGAGGGAATACTGATGACCAGGGACCAGATTAAGACCACTAAGTCAGTTTGGATAGGCCAGGAAGAAGCAGGAAAATGGAAATTACTTTCAGATATTACTAATCTGCATCAGGTTTGGATTAGGAGACCAGCAATAAAGGGTTATGTATCTTATTACTCATCACTTGAGTCACTTGTTCCCTTGTACTTTAATCAACTTCTGTTATTTTAAAGAGTGCTTTTGAAATGTTTTCACTTAAGGATAGGAAATGATGATCTTCATTCAAACCTTTAACTTATTTTTTGTTTCTTTTCTCCTTAGGGATGCAGATCTGTTCCTGTTAGACACAAGAAGGGTCCAGGCTTTAGATGTGGGTTGGCTTGTCTTTGATATCACTGTGACCAGCAATCATTGGGTGATTAATCCACAGAACAATTTGGGCTTACAGCTCTGTGCAGAAACAGGGGATGGTAAGCACTGAATTTCATTTTTTTTTTTTTGTGGGGATTCATTGAATACATTGAGAGTCACTGCTTTGTGTGGGATTTAACCAATATGTGTTTTACACTTATTTATAGAGTATAACACATTCCATATGATCATGCAGTATATTAATTAGTTAACTGATTTAGGTACTCGTTCATCCACTACACATTTCTTTGCAGGCTTTGAGGATGGGAGGTAAAGAAAAAGATTATACTGCTCCTGACCTCAAGGAATTTTCAGTCTGGTGTTCAGGACCTGGGTGAAAACAAGTAACTACTATAGAATAAGAATACCAAAAGACAACCATATACAAAATGCTATGGAGCTATGTTTTGATTGTGGTGGTAGTTGTACAACTATTTAATTTGTAAAAGTTTATAAGTCTGTACATCAAAGAAGAGTGAGAATTACTGTAGACAAATTTTATCTCAAAATGGGACTAAAAAGTGACAAATATCCAAAAAGTGCTAGAGAAACCAAGGAGATATCAGGGATATAAGGGAGGAGAGAAGATGAAATTCAAACAAGAGTCTCAAAAATTTCATAAAATAATATCAAATTAGGTCATAATACAGTCCCATGTTTGGTCAAAGAATTTGTTCCAGAATTGTTTGTGGGAGGGTCTGTAGGAAATCTTTTATTTAAAAAGCCACAGAAGAAATTCTAATTTTTATGCTCCCAATTTTTATTGAGTGCCTACTATTTGCCATGTGTTTGGTTGAATATTGGAGATACAATGGTGAACAAAGGCAGAGTTGCTCTAAGAGGTTTATAATCAAATGAGACATGGGATAGTAATCACACAGTAACCTTGGTGAACACATGCCACTATAAGCTGAGGAGTCCGGTGGACATGTGAACATCAATGAGAAGATCTGAATTACAATCTGAAAGATAAAGAATATGTGATTAGGGGAAGAAATTGGTAGGGGTGGGGACAAGCGTTTTGGAGAAATGGAACATAATTTGTAAAGACTATGTGAAGAAAGACTTTGGCACATTCAATTAGAAGGTCAGGGAAGCCAAGGCCAATATATTCAGAGCATTGTCAGCCTCTAATCACGCCAAACATTCCAAATTGAAATTTAGACTTCCAGTTCATTTGAAATCATATTTCTCAGGATAGGAGGATAGAGCATAATATCTTTAATGATGTGTTGACTTGATTAATGATTTTAAAACATTTAGAAATACACTATGAGGATATATGTGGTGCTCATGCCTCTACCTTACAAATGTTACCATCAGTCTTATGGAGGCTAATCTTTAAGAAGAGAATAAACCTTATTTAAGTTCACTGCCTTTAGCTTTCCTCAGAATCAAACAAGAGAATATTAGCCACAGAGCCTGTCTCATTCATTCCTCCTCTGTGTATTTCACTAAAAGCCTACTTAATAAGCTACAGAGTGAAGTACAAGTTGGGTCTGTTTGGGACAGGCTAAGACTCCATTGGTGGCATTTTTTCCACCTATAATAACTCACAGCCTGTGGATCATATCATAAACAGTGTTGTAACTCCAAGGATTGAACATATAGAATGAGGATGACAGAAACAAATTAAGTAGATCACAGGGTTAGTCTAGTGAAGATTTCATGAAACTCAAATTCTGATCTGGATAAAGAAAGTTCTTTCTCACTGAGAGTGTTAGGGACAAAGTTTCATACCTTTCCTCCACCCCAATCCAGACCTTGCTATAGATCTTAATTACAACACTGAACTTTTGAATTTTTATAAACAATTCAAGTATTTTGGATTATAGGTTATTTCCCTATTATGGTTTTGAGATTATTGTTAAGGATCCTCAGAGTTCAAGCATTATAAATGTAGGCTGAGAAAAGCACATGTTTAAATAATCTTCCAAGAATTCTTACAATGTTAAACTACTGTACATTTATGGTCAGAAATGTGACTGGGAAATCTGCACCGTGGGGGTAAGCCAATAGTTTCTTCCCTGGTATGTGGCCCAAACAAGAAAAATTAAATTAGTGGTATGTGCTTCTCCCAGTCTTTTCCTTGGGGATATGCTTGAAATGTCTAACTAAACAAATCAAGAAATCTATGAAATATGATCAGCCTGTTTCCTTTTGATTTCAACCCCCCTCGTCCCACATGAATTTTCTTAAATTTCGTTCTTTTGTTTTTTTTTTCACTCTTTTCTTATATTTCTTTTACAATTTGTATAACTTAACTTCTGTCTTTCTGTGAATTTTTCTTTTTTTTTCCTCTGAGAACTACTTTGTATTTTGAGTTTTCCTTTCTCTTATTTCTCTTTTATCTCATAGGTAATTTTACTTTAAGTACTATTATATTATTTCTCTATTTTTTGATCCTAAAATGAACTAACATTTAACTCTTCAAAGGTTTCCAAATTTTAGGATTTGTTTTGAGATATGGCCTTTTTGTTTTTCTAATATCGTCTAATTTGAAGTATATTAAAATAGTTGCATGTGCTAGGCTAGCTGGATTTTTGCTTTATGCAATCCTTAAAATAGATTTTAACCAGAAGTGGAGACTACATGGCCTTGGAAAAGCAAGTGACCTTCCTGGTACCTTAGTTTTATTAACTGCAATCTCATGGAGAATAACACATGACGTTTTTCTATAAATATGAAGAACCAGATGCTTCAGTGTGTTAGAGTGTCACTCATTACCACTGCTGGCATTCCTAGTGCGACATTGCTTCTAACTGAACTAACAGACCATCTTTTATTGGCAATAATTGTTTCTGAGTATGTTTATTTCTCAGCAAAAGAATTTAGAAATCAAAAGTATACTACTCAGGAAAGTCTGCTTTCAAATTCATTTGCTGGCTATTATTCATTTACCTGACATAAAATTACTGTCTATACATGTTAAAAGTTGAAATGTTCAAAGAGCATATACCTGGGACACAGATACATGTGTGTGTATTTAACTATAGAAAGAATAAAATGCCTTCCTGATAAAAAATATGCAATTAAGACACTGTGAAAGTCAGAATATAGATGATTAAGAGCAAATAGAACAAAGCCAAAAGAGCCTTGGTTGGGGTGGCTTTTAAGCTGCATCAGCTGGGTAGGCTGTTAAGTAGTAGAGATGAAGAAGAAATCACAGGGGTGGTAGGGAGAACAAGAGAGAATTCATTCCTGGATGAGGAAACAATGTGAGTAAATACATAGAATGGCAAATGCATGGCATATTCTAGAAAAAAGTTATAGTATAGAACTGGATAAAACAATACTTATGTATAAAATATGGTTGCAGATGCTATTAGGAAAGTGATCTAGGAACAATTCATGGGAGAAACATGGCATCTAAATTAAGTATACTGTATTCTTGTAACTTAGTTCCTAAGTCATAAAAGAACTAGGCTTGTTGCTTAAATAAATCACAGGAACACAATTATGATTACATAGTTGAATGAATATCCATTTCAGGAGGTCCTGGCATGTGTATCTCTCCTTCATGACTATATCCTTGATGCTTGGCATAGTGCAGGTTGTAAATGCTAAAAAGATGTCGTGGATGATCATTGAATGAGCTTGTTATTTAAGAAGTTCTTTTAGGCCATCTGCCAGTGAACATGTCTAAAGAAGATTTTTTGATGTTTATTTGGGGTGATTCTTAACCAAACCAATTTGATATAACACAGAAGCAAAATTTTGTAGAGCAAACCTGTATACTGCAATAGTTAAATAGTTTCGATTATAAGGTGAGAAAAGTCAGTGATGTATATTATTAAATTTAGTTTACCTTACCTCTGTAAAAAAAAATAGCAAAAAGGACTAAATATATCTTGGAAATCAAAAGGCTGTTGAAATCAAAAGTAGCACTATGATTCCTCAGAGCGCCTGTGCAAAATATGGCAGTTTGTGGAATACTCTTGTTAGAAATTTGTTAAATGAACTGCAGTAGATTTGGCAAGAGAGTGTAAGGGTATTTTATTGATTTTTTTTTTTTTTTGCTAAACAGATAATTATCTGAGCTCCATATGTTTGTTTCAGCAAAATAAAACAAACACATGAGCAAGCAAATTAAAAAAAAAAAAAGCATAGTTGCTTCTTAGTGGCAAAATCTAGAGATTCCAGACAAATTGTTTTATACAATTGTGCAAAATCATTTTCCAAGTTCTCAAGCACTCTTTTTGTCGTTAATAGATCTCTATGATAAAATAGGTACTATTTTTATTTTTAATAGCAAATGAGTAAGCTTAGATCTATATATTATAGTCCATTGTAAGATTTTCAGTTCTCTAAATTGGAAAGACACATTAATCATCTTACTTATTAGTTCTTTATAAACATTTCTAATAAATTTATGGTGATGATTTTTTCCCTAGATGTATACACATGGTTTATTATACATATAGCAATTTCATTTAGCTTTTAAGACTTGGATTTTCCCCTAAAAACTATAATTTTCCATTGTTTGATGCTTTATATAGTTTTAACTTTCCAAGTAAATTAATTCTTTTTTCAATCATGGGTTTATAGAATAATTTAAAGAAGGAAAAACAAAGATAGTATTTTTGGGTTCATTATAATGTCTTTTAAAAACCCCTATGTTTTCAAACATTTTAGGGCTGGCAGTACTCAGAATGAATTTTTCCAATGACTTTTTTCTTTTTTACTCAATCCTGCTTATATGTCAAAGAAAATTCAGTCCGTATGTTTCTGATTCATTTGTATTCAAGTCATCAAAGTGTTGTTTTGTCAGAATATTGTTTAATGTTCAAGAAACAGTGTGATGTCCTTTTTAAAATAAGACTCTAAAGGCCATTTTTCTTTGACAAAGCCACAGTCTAATATCAAGGTAAAATTTTGGGTTTAAATTCAGAGATTTCAATTTTCACTGAATTTTGTACCAATATCAAGAAAAAGATTTCAGAAAAGAGAGGTATTAAACTGTCAAATTAAATCCCATTATAATTGGTGCTTAACGGTAAAATGAATTTATAAGTATTGCTTATAGATAACTTAGAATTTAAAGTTTTAATAGTTAATTTAAATGAGAAGGATAAATAGAATCTATAAATATTCTGGATATATAAGTCACAAGAAGAAATCATTAGGAAAATAGATTAAAATACCAATGTTGATGCACATTAATATTTTAATAAATATTAAAATAAAATGAATATGATAACAATTACCCCACCAAGAAGTGTGAGGTTGTGTTGGCAGTAGTATCTGGCATGTGGAAGTGCAAGAATTCAGGTCTGTACACTAAAATGAACTACAGATTACACAGTGACTTTTCACTCACCATAGATCTGGGAGGTTCTCCTTTCAATTAGGAGAAGGTCTTTTATTCAGGCAGTTGAACAGATTATTTAAAGAGGGTTTGAATAAATTTACAAGTCAAACTCTGTGTGTGTGAGAGAGGGTTCTTCACCTAATTTTTTTAACTTAATAAATCCTGGAATATATTCTTTTTAGATGGAAGTTTCTGGATAAATACATAGGGGAAGGATAAAATTGATACATGATCTAAATTTGAGTTGGCAGCACAGTGTATAAGTTGTTTTGTTCTTAGGTTCATTTTCAATAACTTTGATAAGCTTACTGATAAGAAACTTTTAAATATGTTCCAATCTAAGACACAAAGCCAAGAGATATTAACACAAAGAGACATGTATCATGTTTAATGGAACTTTGTATTGGTTGGCTATTCATAGGTAACATAGAATATTAAATTATTATTACTTAATGTGGTAGTAAGCCTCAATTATTTTATTTTTAGAAAAATAGCAGTTATTTTGGGGGTAATTAATTGCACCAAATGGAAATAGGACAGATTTTTGTGTCTCAATATGGTTATGTATACAAAGCTAATTTATGATAGGCTGATCTACATTAACATCAGAAAAAATTTTCAATTTAAAGATGCCACTGTATAGATTAGTATTTGACTCAATAACCTATTAATCAGCCTCAGACATTACAAGGACTTCTTACATAAAAAGTAGAATTACAGGCAGGACTTTAATGCTCATGGAACACATGGTTCAAGAAATAGTGATATTCTTTGCTAAAGACTAGGAACTAAAGATTCCTAATAATACATGTTATACTGATATTTATAGCAAACTATATAAAATCACTACTGTATATAAATAATATTTCCCATAAAAGAATGAGAAAACAAAGAGATTTCTTGAATTGGTTGGAAGAACATTAAGACAGACCTTATGGGGAGGGTTCATGGGGGCAGGAAAGATGGTGGAATGAGATGGACATCATTAACCCAGGTACATATATGATTGCATATATGGTGTGATGCTACATTGTGTACAACTAGAGAAATGAAAAGTTGTGCTGCAGTTGTGTACAATGAATCAAACTGCATTCTGCTGTCAAATATACCTAATTAAAATAAATTAATTAATAAAAAATAGAAGAGAGGTTGGTAAGGAAACACTGAATTTTTCTCTTAGTTAAAATCAACCATTATGCCAAGATTACACTCATTTCTAAGAGTCAAAATACAATTAACTAATTATATTTTACCAGGTACTATATTCTAGACAAACTAAAAAGAAGTTGCTACACTAAGTATTTCAGAGCTTTATTCATATTGAGAATAACCATTTCTATCATCAAACAGCATCATACATCAACAACAAACACTGTAAGTACTAAAAAAAATTCAAGAAAACAAACCACTGTAGGGGTCTCCTGCTCAGATTATAAACTGCACTGGTCTGCATGTATTTCCCACAGATGTAAAGAAGTTAAGTGTTTACGTGTGTATGAATGTCACAATGAAAGCAGCAATATGAATAATCAATCTGCACCAATAAAAATAATAACAAGGTACATTTACAGCTTTATTCTGCTTCTAGGTTCACAATAGTTTTTTCTATTTCATTTGCCATAGTCTCAACAATTTAGTTCCCTTTTATTTTCTCAAAGTTATTGTAAAAAAATCCAAAACATCTTCAGTCATCAGAAAAATTAAGTGTAAATGAAGATATTAAATTTTATAACCCATATTTTTTCCAACTTCTATACTCTTTAACCTGTGATTATTCTTCATTCATTCCAGAAATTGATAACTGTTATGGCTATGTTAATAAGGTATTATGGTTGGATATAAAGTGTCCCTCAAAGACTCATGTGTTGAAACATTGGTCCCCAATTCAGTAATATTCAGAGGTTGGGATTTTGGGAAGTAATAGCATCATGAGGGCTCTGACCTCATCAGTAAATTAATCTATTGAGGGATTCATACTTTGATGGTATTACTTGGATGTGGTAGAATCTGGAGGAGGTGAGGCTTAGTTGGAGGAAGTGGGTCACTAGAGGTGTGCCCTGGAAAGGTTTACCTTGACTCAGACTTCTTCATTACTCTCTGGTTCCTGGCTGCCCTGAGGTAAGCAGCTTTTCTTCACCATACCCTTCTGCCATGATGTCCTAGTTGACCACAGGTCCAGAAATAGTAGAGCCAGCTGACCGTGGACTGAAACCTCTGAAAACCAAAAGCCAGCATAAATCAACTCTCTGTTAATTAGGTTTTGTTTCATGTATTTTTTGTCATAGCAATGGAAATCTAACACATGGCATGGGATTAGTTGTTTTCTATAACCTTGATTTTTAAAAATTTATATTGTTTCTTACTATATGAGGAGTAATTTAACATACTAATAAAATTTGGGTTAAAAGTTTCTATACCCTATAATATTTCCTAAATATGCCCTGTTAAAATCACATTTTTCCAAAATTTCTTAGTATCTTTTGAATAACAGCATATTCCTAGTTAGAAAAACAGTCTAACATCTAATGTTTGCATGTGATTATAGAGTATACAAATGAGTATGTTGCTAATTTGTTCCTTTTACCTTTATTAGGGTGGGATATAGCTCAGTTGGTAGAGTGTTTGCCTCACATGAACAAGTCCCTGGGCCCAATCCCAGCACCAAAAAAAATAAAAATAAAATAAAATATAAGAATAAGTGTGTTTGTGTGAGAGATAAAGAGATTTTAATATGTACTTAATAAGTGTGGGATGTATTCTTTTCAAATATAAGTTTATGATTAAGTAAGTTTGTCGTATTATCCTTACTGTCCTTAAGACAGCCATTTTTACCTCAGGGAAAAAAATCTCAAAAGTAAGCATCTGTTGTTAAAAGACTATCTGTGTCAAGGATCAGTTGATCTATGTGGCTGGTTGATCTGAATATCAGCTGACAGAGCTAATAAGTAGCAGAAGAAATTCAAAGATCAAGGGTGATATTTTTCTTTTTCTCCTGCTGTTTTGACTACAGTTTCTCATTATTATTTATCTAAGTTCACAAAGTTAAATTATGTCCACTTATCACAGGATCTTTTAAACATCTTAAGATTTGATAATATTCCTCTCCTTTTTCTGAATGTTATCTTATAAAGCAATTAAGTCATTTTTGTTTATAAAACCATATGGCTCCCTGTGTGCTGAATTTATGGTGATGACAATTAGATTTAAATACATGAGAATCTCTATATCCAGGAGACAACAAGTTTTACATATCTTTCTAGATGTTCTGAAAGGAAAAACACACACACTCCCATGATTTGTTCTAGATAAATATTATAAATAAGTAGTCCTTTATGCTTTATGTATTCTTTCAAGTTAAGGATAAGCAGAGCTTCAGTCTTAAATAAATATTTAATAATAAATTAGGAAGATAGTTGAAAATAGTTATCTTCAAATACTTCAAGAAATTAAATTAAAAAGTTGGACTCTCTCCGTAGTCCAGAAGTCCTATAAATGTGTAAAAAGGGCAGATTTAGAGCCCAATGCAAGAAAAAAGTGCCTGAGAAATGAAAGTTAATGGTCATGGAATTGTTTGTTCTGTGAGGGAGTGAACTACATGAGACTGGAAGAATTAATCATTTAGCTGATTAGGGATGATAGCAAGAAATAATTTCTCAGGTAATTTCAAAGGTTGCTTAGAATGTTGCTGAACTACATAATGTAAGCCAATTAAAACCTATAAGCACATAATTACACTTTAAGCATCATACATATGTAAATAATATATGCAGAGATAGTACTTAAATAGAAATGAATCATTTTTTTTAAAAAGCTGGTATTAAATAGTTATATTCAAAACAAAACTCAAGGTATTGATTTTCATGTGTAAAATATGTGACAAGGAAACTGGCAAAAGGAAGCAAGAAAGATTAGACATTTTTCTTTATGTGTGTAAAAGGGAAATATCCAGGCATATACACATTCTCAAGTATTCATGTGAGAGATCAAATATAAATTCTTAATTGAAAGTCTGTATTTGTTGAGGTTATCAGAAAACTCCTCTTCATTGCATTTAGGCTTATATTTTCTTCTACTTTTAACTGTGACAGTAATGTACTTAGAATCACAACAAAATATAAAACTCAAACTAAATTTTTCCAGAACACATCAATTTTCTTTGCATACTTTAATTTTATTTCATTTTTTTGCTGGACTGGGGAGTAACCCAAGACCTCCTACATGGTAGGCAAACCTCTACTACTGAGTGACACTTGAATGCCCAGAGCATTTTAGAGTGACTTCTGTTTCTATCATATTTCTATAGAATTTCATAATCATTAAAACAGAAATTAATCTTTAAGAATGTATTAGATTCTGAAAATCATTTTCTGTATGAGCCAAGCCTTGGAGAGATAGTTCAGAGATGGCTAAAGGAAACAAGTGCATTTGTCATTTTTAAAAAAATATTAATTTTTTAAGTTGTAGGTGGACACACAATATCTTTTTTTAAATTTTTATTGTTGGTTGTTCAAAACATTACATAGTTCTTGATATATCATATTTCACACTTTGATTCAAGTGGGTTATGAACTCCCATTTTTACCCCGTATACAGATTGCACACACAATATCTTTATTTCATTTTTACGTAGGGCTGAATATAGAACCCAGTGCCTCACACATGATCTGCGAGCGCTCTGGTCATTTTAATGTGAATATTAACAAAAGTAGACATTGAAAATAATTCTTGTACATTTTTAAAATGTTACTAGATTGTAAAAATTACTAGATTTCTACTGAAAATTACCAGATTTCTACTGAAAATAAAGATGACATAAATTTCCCTTGGGGATTAAAATCAGTATTTGTTAATTTGTCAAACCCAAGTAGGCTGTGACCCATGGGTTTTCTAACTGGGGTAACATCTTAAAACACATTATGAATATAAATCTTTCCTGTTTGCTTAGTTTTTTTGCCCTTTGCCCACTGCTTAAAATTTTCAAAATCATCAATGTGTCTTTTTTTATGGCTAGAGTAAATAAATGCAATTATTGGAACACTGATAAATTTCTACTCTATTCAACCAAAGAATTCATATTTTTTATTAATCATGATTTTCATAAACTGTACTTCATGTGTTTTCAAACATATCAACATTTATTTTCTGTCTATACAAATCTGCTTTATATATTCTTATTTTGGCAATATTTTTACTAATAGCAACTGTTCTTCCATGCTATTATTTCACCTTTTTAAATTCTATATTGTCAATTCAGGTTTTGCCTCCTAAGGACATCTTTAATTCATTTTTAATAAGTATTTTAAACCATGAATTTGCTGCGATGGTCAATTAAAATCATGTTAATTATATTAGTGGAAACTAACATTTTCTGACAGCTTACTAAATGCCAGGCATTTTGCTAAATTCTTTGAAAGGAATGTCTACTTTTTCTTCTCTATTATTATCTCATTTTGTACATGAAGAAGCAGTCTTAGAAAGCATAAAAATCTTTTGCCCATAAATCTAAAATGGACTGGTTTTCAGAGCCTGTCTTTTATATACTAACTCTTGATTAATCTTGTACAAATTCCAAGCTAAAAAAAATGTACTTTTATAATTTCCTGATAAAATGATGTTATTAAAAATGATTATTATAGGACAAAATTGAATCTTATTTTGGATCTTTTGGGAATTACCTTTGAGTTTCTTTACTTTCTGCCTGAAGTTTAATTGTGATCTGACCCACACAAAACAACAGCATTTCTACCTAATTTTTTTTCCTAAATCTAACTACTTCAATTTTTCTTTTAGTCTCTTACATAATCATAGTTAATTTGATAAATTCATAAATTGGAAAGAGGAAAATGTAACTTTTGTTAGTCATTTACTTCAACATCTAATTAAATTTAGCTAAATTTAATTTATTTTAATTTGATAATGATCTTCCCCCTTCTTTTCTGTCTTATGCTGCTTAGTAAAGTGTTCAGACTTCCTTCCCTAATTTTCTCTATTTTTCCCTGGCTCATACTCCCTACCATGGAATCTTTATATGTACTCCTTTCCCCCTACCTCCTCTTTAAAAGACTTTATTTATTTATTTTTCAGTATACAGCAGTTTTAGGTTCAGAGCAAAATAGAGAGGAAGGTTGTGAGACATCCCATGTGTCCTCTTCCCCCATACATTCATAGCCTCCCCCACTGTCTACATGCCCCACAACATGGTACATTTGTTACAGTTTATGAGCCTACATGGACACAGCAATAGTGCTCAAACTTTGTATTTGGGTTAACTCAGTGTTGTACTTATGCTGAGTATTTTTTATGCCCTAAAAATGTTATATGTTCTATTTTATGCCTCCTTCCCCACCCTGGCAACCACTGATCTTTTTACTCTAAAGTTTTGCCTTTTTCAGGATATTATATAGTTGGTTTTGTTCGGTATGTAGCCTTTTCAGATTGGCTTATTTTATTTAGGAATACACATTTATGTTTCCTCCATGCTGGGAGGTGAATGAAGCAGGAGGATCATAAATTTGAGGGGAGCCTGGACAACTTAGCAAGACCCTGTCCCGAAATAAAATTTTTTAAATGGGCTGGGAATGAACTTCAGTAGTTTAGTGTTTTCCCTACTCATCTCTTTTTTTACTGAATATTATTCTACTGTCTGTATGTATCAAAGTTTATTTATCCATTCACTACTGAAGGTCACTTTGGTGGCTTCTATGTTTGGGTAATTACTAATAAACCTGCTAGGAATATTCATATGATGATTTTAGTGTACATACACTTTTTCCTACTTACCAAGGTTTGTAGGATCCCATAATAAAAATATGTTTAGTTTTATAAGAAACCACCAAACTTTCTTTCAAAGTGGTTGTGCCATTATGAATTCCCATGTTGACCAGTGAGTCCTATTGCTCCATATCTTCACTAGCACTGGTATGAGTGTTCTGGATTTAGGCCCTTCTGATAGGTGTGCATTTCCCTGAAGAAACATGATGTGGAGCATCATTTTCTAGGCTAATGTGCCATCTGTATATGTTCTTTGATGTGGTTCCTATTAAGATCCTTGGCCCATTTGTTTTTAACTGGGTAGTTGTACTTGAGTTTCAAGAGTGTTTTGTGTATTTTATCAGATATGTCTTTGGCAAGTATTTTCTCCTTCATTCTGGCTTGTCTTTTCCTTCTCTTGACAGAAGAGATTTTTAATCTTAATGAAGTCCAGCTTTTCAATTTTTTCCCCCATGGGTCATGCCTTCAGTAACCCCCTTCTCTACCTTTTCTTAAAATGTCATCTGATGCTTAAGCTTGTAGTTTAAAACAGGTACAGCAGACTCACACTGAGACTAGTCAATTATTCAGTTTCTAAAACTTATTTACTTTTACACAAAATTTCAGCATAAAATCCATCCTTTCTCTCAACCTACTATCCCATCTCCAAGTATCAAAGCTGATAATCAGCATTATCTCAGCCATAAAGAGTCCTTGTGCTACTTGGATTATATTTTGGGGAGCAACACATTGGATGAACTTTTCCACCCAAAATTTAGAAGAAATATTCTGTCATTTAAACCTATTTTTATTTGTCAGTGTGTTTTGCTTTTCTAAAAACCTCATATTTTGAACAAAATGGTTTGAATGTAATTTTGTTCAAAATATGAGGTTTTTAGAATTTGATTTAGTTGAAAATGTAGAATAATTATCCTGATTTTAAAAAATTATGTATATTTTTAATATCTGTTTTTATATTTTTCTTCAATCAGTACTCTGAAGTGGACCTTATGCATAGTTCAGTTTAGTCCTGTATAATGATTCATAGGGAGGCAATATTTTTTCCTTAATAAATAAGTGTGTTTATAAAATATATTCAGTAATAAACTAAAAGATTCAAATATGTTATTTTATCATGTCCACTATATATACAACATTATAAAATTAGGTTTTAAAAGTGATTGCTTTTGTTTGAATAGTATATTTATATTTGAATGAGAGCTGCATGGTGAACATAATTGCTTATCCAAAGGTTAGCATCACAACTCCAGAACATACTTGAAAAGGGGTTTTTAAGATCAGTGATCTAAAGTAAGCAGTGACAAACAGGAGTTAGTTGTGGTTCATTATCTGGTGAAAGATGTATTTTACCATTTTTAAATATTTCTCTTAATGGAAAGAGATATGAAAGTATTTAGCTACATCTGTATTTCTGTTTTTGATTTTCCCTAATTCAGAACAGTAACCATGGAGCACCAATCTTGCCAAACAAATGCCAATGTCAGGAACATATTCCAGGTTTTGTTGCTTTATTCCTATTCTAGACTCTTAACTATGGCTAAACTAATGATCTGAGGAGTAAATATTTTTCATGGTAATATCAAGTTGCGGCCATGAAAAATGAGAAATAGTACTTATTATCATCATGCACTTCAGTTAACTCTGTCTTTTCTATTCTTTCCACTTAAGTTTAACTTCTTGCTGATACTGATTTCTCAAAGATATATTGCAAAAATAACAGTAGAGCTGAGTGGGAAGAGAAAACCTTTCACCAGGAGAAGGGAGGAGCTGTAACTGTGGTTCTGTGCTGCCAAGAGTTGAACTTTGGCACTCTAGGAAAACCCAACAGATATAAACAAACAAACAAACATAAAACTAACAACCAGAGCCATAGTATGTATTGTGAATTGTGATCCCAATTTGGAATTAGAGGAAGCATACTATGATAGAGTGATTATATATCCCAGCTTCTTAAAAATGCATACTAGTTTCTCTGTACTGTGATAAGTTTGTTTCTTTTTTTCTTGGTACTGGGGATCAAGTTCAAGGTTTTCTGCAAGCAAGGGAAGCACTCTGCTACTGAATTATATTTTCTTTTTTAAATTAAAAAAAATTTAACGTGATATATATGACAACAGAATGCATTACAATTCATATTACACATATAGAGCACAATTTTTCATATCTCTGGTTGTACACATAGTAGAGTCACATCCTTTGTGTCTTCATACATGTACTTAGGGTAATGATGACATCACATTCCACTGATTTCCTTCCCCTACCCTTCCACTCCCTCCCCCTTTTCCCCTTTGCCCTAGAGTTCATATACAATGGAATATTATTCAGCATTAAAAGAGAATAAAATCATGGCATTTTCAGGGAAATGGATGGAGCTGGAGAATATAATGCTAAGTGAAATTAGCCAATCCCAAAAACCTAAATGCCAAATGATTTCTCTGATTTAAGGATGCTGATTCATACTATGTTGAGCTACATTTTCAATCCTTCCATTTTTATACTCTAGACAGGGTCTAGGGTCTCTGTAAGTTGTCCAATCTAGTCTCAAACTTGTGAACCTTTTGCCTCAGTCTCCCAAGCATCTGGGATTCTAGGAAGGCACCTCTGTGCCCAACACAAATTTCAGCTTGAATGATAGAAACTAGGGAAACCACCAGCTTTCTCACAGCTGCCAAGGAGTATTGAATCCTTATATTCCTACTTCTTAGGAAAGACTGAGAACTTAATGAAACAGGCAACTATCACAATACTAAGTAAAAAAAAAAAAATATATATATATATATATATATATATATATATATATATATATATATATCATGTGACACTGACAAGCATGAGATGGATGGTTTTCCTCAATTCTTCTTAAGGTGGAAAGCTTTTATACAGAGACCCAAGATGAAAGCATCAGCCCTAACCAATTACTAACACTGTAATCTGAGGGGAGAGCACACTACTTTAGGAATAACAGGGCTGGTAAATCTGGCCCTTCGTTAGATTGATTGATTAATTAATTAATTTGGAACTGGGGATTGATTCCAGGGGCACTTAATCACTAAGACTCATCCGTAGCCCTTTTTATTTTTTATTTTGAGACAGGGTCTTACTAAGTTGTTTATGTCTTCACTAAGTTTCAGAGCCTTGCTTTGAACTTGCAATCCTCCTGCCTCAGCCTCCTCAGTTGCTGGGATTAGAGACGTAAGCCACTGTGCCCAGCCTTTGAACATTATTTTATCATTTTTAAAGATGTGACTGTCATCTTATTGTGAAAAGTAAATAAGATGATGTATGTAAGTCAACAGGTAAAACATCTGTCTTCAATAGTTTGTAGCTATTTCTTCTGTTTTGATTTCAGAAGTATTCAATTTGTAAACCTCTCAATTCCCAACTTCCTGATTCATTTGAAAGACATGCTTCTTATTACTCTTAGGTATGATTTATATTTATGTGTGGAGGTATTCTTTATAGGATTTTTCTCTGAGGTGACACAACTAATAGAAAAATGAAAATTGTAGTTATGCTATGAGGTCAGATGTTGCAGCTGAACTGAGTTGAGCAAAGGATAAAAACTCCTGGAAACCAGCTATCATTTTGCAAGCAAATGGTTCAGAAGGATGCTTTTTCTCTGGGTGCCACCATGAAATCATGGTGTTATGCCTGGTCGCTAATGCAGGGTAAGCCAGATTGCGTTTTTGACATAATTAGAGACATGAGAAAACAATGAGGAAAAGATCCATTTCTTTTTACCTGGAAGAATGCTTTGTGATCATACCATTCTATGTGAAGGAAAGAATTAAGCCCTAAATGTCTTAACTCCACATTTTTGGAAGTAAAAGTAGATACTTACTATGGCATATTATATTAGGTATTTCAGTATTAGTTCTCCACTGTGTATTTTAGAAAATACCTTTACTTTTTTTCACTCTTCTCTTCACTATGTATTAAAATAGTTTATTTTCCCTCCATTTTGGTAGTATAAAAGTAGCTTGTAATCATTTTACAGATTCATTTATCAAATAAAAGTGAGATCAAATATTTAATGAACTATGATTTGCCATATTATATAAAGCTTTTGAATAATATATCAAATTAACTGATAAAAAAGAACTCTTAATATTATATTATAACACATTATATTTTTAAGACTTTTGGTTGATTTCTGCTAAAACTTTGCTTCTCAATAATTTTATTTAAATCTTCCATGCTATTAAAAGAAAGAATTCTCTGTGTACACTTTTTTTTAATTTAAAAAAAGCCATATAATAACTGGAAAATAAACTAAAAATAATTCACTCTTCCCATGGTTTTGTGAAAAGAATGTTTCTCCTTTCTTAAAATAAATGAGGGCTAGACAACCAACTGCTAACCAATCTTTTGGGGGCATGTGAGAAATGATGTCGGTAAAGCTCATAGGGCCTCTGGGGAAAGGTGCTATATAAAGACTAGAGCTATTAAAAAATCAGGGCTTTTGTGGAGGTAAACCACAATTCTTAGTATGAGATTCATATTTCAGCCAGCAGAAAATATTGGGGCCCAGGATAAACCATCTGTTGGGCTTGTCATGCCTGAGCTAGCGAGCCCCTCATTTGAGACCCAAGTCCATGGAAGGAGACTTACCATTATTCATCACCTCATCTCTGCCCTTCATGCAGTCAAAGATTTTAACATTTTGGGCAACTTCCACAATCGTGAACAAACCTTGATCCTGCTCCTTTATGACTCTCCGTCTCTTGGTCCCCAGGCTCTCCTTCCTGGAGTGTCATGGGCTTCAGTTCCCAAAGGTTTGTGTGTGTTTTTCTTGTCATGCCTTTAGTCATCCTGCCTGTGTTTGTGACCAAATATCCCCATTCCTTTTCTAATCCCCACCATGTTCTCAAACTGTAGGGTATTACAGACTCTCTGTACAATTTTTAGAAACAATGTCAACTCTTTTAAAAAGCTCTTCCCCTTTAAACTTCTCCACTCCTTGTGTACCCCAGTCAGAGAGGAAAATGAATTTCTTCTGCTGCTATAAGTTACCAGGATCCTTACCACGTTACTCATCCTCAGAAAACTCACAGTTCACATCCCTGTGTCAGGGTATGTTCCCCAGTGCCCTCCTTGGATTTTATGTCTCCAGTGTGTCTGTTTTCCTTTCCTTCACCAGCAAAAAATCATATGCTTGTTTACATATATTATTCATTTTTCCTTGTCTTATTTTTATAAATTTTAATATTAAAATAATTATAAATATACTTGATGTAAAACCAAGTGGTTATGTTTAAATTACTCTTATAAATGCCAGTATACAGATGAGAATGGAAAATTCTAACAAAGCATTGCATAAGAAGCTTTGTTTGCTAAAAAGAACTCAAGAATGACTGTGAAGAATCACTTAAAAATCTTACCTTGCACTTCACAGTTCAAAGAAATATTTTTCAAATACCCCTTAACAGTGAGTTTCCATTACCACTGAAACAGTTTTAAATCACAGCTTTTCCTTGTTTTTGTTTAAGTTTATAAGGCCATGTAAACCATTTTAAAATTTGAGCAGAAATGTTAAATTACATTTGTGGTATTTCATATCTGTGGCTTATATGTGGAAATGGGTCTATGTTTTTAATACAAAACTGAAAAATATGCAAAATTTTCATCAAAGTATAACAAAGTTGAAATTATAACTAGATTACAATATGCTTAATTTAAGGCTACACTGAATTAAAGTATATATGGAATTTAAGTAGACAAAATTCTATCTTCCCTACATTTCTTAAAATTTCATGTAAACATGATTTAGTCTATATGCTGGGTAGCAAGTTCTGGACGTTTTAAATCATCCCTTTCCAAAAAGAGTAAAATTTCAGTATAATTTAGAGTAACAGAATCTGTAATTGAAAAGTATCAGAACCAAAGTTAACCACAGGTTGAAAATAAGTGAAGATCAAGTAGATATGTGAATGAGAAACAATGAACTGGTTTGTCTTCCATGAAGTAGTCTATAAAGGATGCTGGAAGTCTTTCTCTGAAAGTCTTTCTCTGAATGAATGAAAGATAATTTGTCATCAGTTTCATCACAGGTGTTTTGGGTTAAACAGTCATTGCTGTGGGTTTATAGGAGAAAAACAAAAGTTGGATTCTTGCTAACATCTCCGAATGATATCAACGTTTAGACTCTGATAAATCCTCAAATGAGCATTTTTCAAACTGTGTATCCTACAAGGAAACTAAATGCTCATATTTGGAACCACTTATCCTTATAACATCAACATATGTCTAAAGAACTGTTTTATGTCAGAATCTCCTTTAGTAACCGTGTTTTAAAAGAAATAAACAATTTGAATGCCACATTTTGCAAAATGAATGGTCTGAAATACAAAACCAGTGAGTTTGGGATGGATCTTTGGTTCACCAGCTGACCTCCATTAATATAAATTTGAAATAATCTCAGTTGGGTTCTTATGAAAGGGATATCCTGGGACTTTACTCAAATCTATACTCTGTCCCAGTACTCAGATAAAGTCCTAAGGGTCAGAGTGTTAGAACTGGAAGTCGGCAAAATTTAGTAGCCTCACAAACTTTAGTCTTAATTCCTGTAAGCATTTCTTTAGAAGATACCAACCCAACCCTACCTTTATTCATATTTATCAACAAAACAAAAAATAAAAAAAACAAAACAAAAAACTTTCTTTTACCTTGCTATCTTTACAATAAGCTTGAGGTGAAAACAAAATGGCCAAGGTACAAATAGTTCTATAAAACCTTTCCATAAGCAAAAATTATTGGACATCTCAATACCAAACTCTGGACTCCTATAAATTTTTCATTACTCCTTGTACTTCATCATCCAAGCATTCCATAATCCATAAACTCGGGATAACGAGATACAAACTGCCATCAGTGAGATCAGTGGAAGACTGGCACATTCTTCAAAGAATCTGTTCTATATCCTCTTCATCATCTCCTCTCCTTTTCCACTTGTGTGGGAGAACACAAGTGCATCTCTGCTTGAACAATTCCCAGGAAACATGTTCTTCACTTCCTGTTATCACTCCTGATGTTTACCAGATCGCAGCCTTACCCCAATCCTGGTGTACATCATAAACACATGTGTATTCCATAGGGATTTTTTTCTTTCTCTGAGAGCATATTCCAAAGGGAGTTTTCATCCCATGACTGGGCATCTCTTGCTCTAGTGCAATTGCCAGGGTGCCTGAAGAATGTCATTGCTGTCTGATTACTATTCTGATCAATTACCTTCTCTTTTCTGGAGTCTATGCTGATGCCACACGGGAGCAGATGCGTGATTTCGAGCTTGTTCCATTGCTGCCATCCTCTCCCATTGCGAAACTGCTCAGAAGCTGTTTGTCTAATGTAGGGAGAATATTTTTCTACTACTGTGTCACATTCTGTTAATCAAGTGCCAAAGTAGTGCTACCTTGTCCTCCCACTATGTTACAGAGACTTTGGATTAAAGAGTTCATTAGATTTTCTTTGAATCTCTTTCCTTTAAAAATTAGAAATTCAACCATTGGAGCTATGCCAGAAGTAACTGAATTTATAGGCTCAAAAATCACTACTTCCTTTTGCTCCCTGAGATATTGTTATTGTTTGAATCTATGCTTTCGGGGTTCACCTTTCCCTTAGGTTGACTTTTTGCCCATGAAGTAGCTCCTCTTCATTCAAATACATGTCTGTTAAATTAAAACTACCAATGTTCTCGCTATATCTAAACATGGCTGAAACCACGGTGACTAAACTTGAAATCTAGCTGGTTTGGTTACCATACTTTTATTTTAATGCTCATCTTATAAATGGTCTATCTTACTTTTGGTTGTGTTGTCAATGTCTCCATCTGTCTAAACTAGAAACCAATCAAAAATAAGGGTCAGCTCTGAAAAGCATATCCATGGTGGTACACAGACCATGTATAGTTTTCCTTAATCAAAATGCTTTAGGTAGTCATCTTTAATTATGTATTTGTAATATCTTAAAACATACTATATATTTAATAACAAAATTGAAAATGTTCAAATAAACTTTTATAAAGTATTCACTATTTTAATATATGCAATATAGACTGGATTCCTGTCAGTATTTTAAACAAAATTAATTGTTCAGCCACTCAAAAAGCTTTAGTTAATATAATCAGTGTAGGTATACTATGTCTTAAGAAGTAGGCTAAATAGTTAATGCTTCTGTGTGTAGTTCAAGACCAAGGGTAACTGAGCAAGCACTAACTTATGGAATCTTAATAGTCACCTCATTGCTGGAGTAAAAAGGAAACCAAGAGGAAACTTAATAATATTAAAAGTTATTTTAAAGGGAGTTCACATTGATTTGAAGGGTACTTTGCTTCACATACAATATCTACCTTTGTAAAACCTAAGAAACCCATATTTGTAGCATACATCTTTATAGTTTTCAGAACATAAATTTTAGAGTAGTATTATTTCTCCATAGATAAAAATTAAAAGATTGAAAGTCTTTGGAGTAAAAATAAAAGAAACCCTCTTGCAAACCAAAGGAAACTTGGAACTTTGAGTTAAGTGCATATTTAACTTTAAAAGGGTCAGTGTGTGTAGTAATGAATGGAAAACTGATTTTATTATATTCCATTTGTGAACATCTAGCAGCAACCTATTTTAGCATTAGAAAGATCATATATTAAAAATGATTTCTGTAGTCATCAATGTATACAAGTAAAAATTTAGTTCCTGTTAAATTAACACTTCATTAAAACATCAAAATAAAAGCTTTGACAAATACTTTTTTATGTCATACTCCAAGACAGAAAAAAGTTAGAAAATTTGAAGAACAGATTGCCAGTTATTCTATTCTGTAACAGTTAAGTTTCTCAGTTCTTTTTTTTTCTTTCTTTCTTTCTTTCTTTTCTTTTCTGAGCTCTCTGTCATTGGAAACATCTTAAACCAATTTCAAGTGCTACACCTGAATAAACATGTTGTAAAAGTGTTTATGTATTGAAGTGGGTCAGTTCAAGGTATGGTATTTGGCTGGAACTTCTAATTTCTCTTTTTACAGCAAAAGGGCTGCCAGAAGGAGGAAGTCTGAGCTGAATTAATACATTTGTTACAGTGGAAGTAGAATGGAAACTACTCTGACCACAAATCAAACTGCCTCTTTCATTTATGCCAGTGATAGAGTTTTTCTAAGAAATGTAGACTCTGGCATAGAGCCACTGTAAGTTTGCATTTAAAAGAGAAATCTATATGCTTATTTGTTCAAGGTTTACTGCTTTGATTATTTGTAAGTCCTTTTTCTAGTAGGACTGAATGTAGTGGCATTTGTGAGGCAGATGACCATTTTAATACTTGTATGCATTAGATAATTTTCCCCAGTATGTTGTAGTACAGTTGTTGAGGACACCTATGCTGCCTGGATTGGGGCAGACTCTCTTTTAAAAATCAATATCTCCACATTTAAAGGACCTCTGTGTCCTTCCCAACAGCTGCATAGTCTCACATGACACAATCTCATATTCTGACAGTAGAAGCTCTCTGCACAATACAAGTATACACAAAAGTGTTTATGCTGCCAAAATAAATTTTGTTAAGAGCAAGGGTTTATTTGCTAAAATGCCATTGATGCTGTTTCAGGACTTGTTTTCTTTTTCTTTCTTCTAAGGTGGGTCAGGTCTTATAATGGACGGAGACTGCTCCACAGACTTTACAGAATAAATATTTTAAGAAAACATGCACATTTCTCAGGGGGAAAGCCGGAGTCAATCATGCACATATTTCAAACCACATTATAAATTATTCTTACAGGATTGGTAGTGTCCATATCTAAGTAGTAACTTTGTATAAGTTTTGAGTAATTCTCAACTAAATTTACAACTTAAGGTTAAATAATTCATCCTCTTTGAGTGACTTTTAGGGAACCAGATATCAGTCAATGGTTTTCTTTGTATACATAGATATTATATATAAGTTGATATAGTACTTCTATAATTTTTACATAGACTATATTTAATTTTTAGTGACAATTATTTTAAATTAGAAAAGGCTAACAAAAGTGAATTATAAAAATTCACCTGAACATTTTTCTCTTTCCTGAGAGTCTCCAGACTTGGTTTGCTTCTTTTGAAACTTCTTCAATAAACATTATTCAGGTATGTCAAACTCAGGAGAGGAATTCTAAAATTTCCTAGTTTACTTCAAGATACTTCATAATGAGGATGAAGTGCAACTTAAAAGCAAACCTCCAACCCTGGAAGGGTCTTCCAGAATGACCTGTGAAGAGCTTTAAGTAGAGCACAGAGTTCTCAAGTTTGCTAAAGCCCTGGGCAGAGGCGAAGGCGGAAAGGCTCTCAGCGTTAATTACTACCTGAAAGGCTGAAATTAGCTGGAGAAAGTAGAAACACCTTCTAGGCATTCAGTTTTTACCACTTAGAGGAAAATTATGAGGTCTTTAGTGTGGAAGAGTCTGCAGATGAGATTTATGGAATTTTTATTCAATGTGGACATTTCCAGGCTGATGGGTAGTCAAACCTTTCTAGGAGTGTCCCTGACTTTGAGGTCTGAGAAGGTGTCAATGAGTGAATGTGGCCCAAGGGTGTTCTGTGGTGAAAGAATGATCACAATAAAAAATTAAGCATGAATGTTTGTCTGTAATAGTAACCCCATGAATGATAAGAAACTTGGCCTATAAAGAAAAAAAAATTCTGATACTGCTTTAAAACTTTTGCCTTTTTCAAAGTACCTTCAGAATTGATTCACATCAGGTAAATTTTATCTCATAAAATAATTACTTGTGCGTTGTATTCTAGGACGCAGTATCAATGTGAAATCTGCTGGTCTTGTGGGAAGACATGGGCCTCAATCAAAACAACCATTCATGGTGGCCTTCTTCAAGGCCAGTGAGGTACTTCTTCGATCAGTGAGAGCGGCCAACAAACGGAAAAATCAAAACCGCAATAAATCCAGCTCTCATCAGGACTCCTCCAGGATGTCCAGTGCTGGAGGTAAGATAAAACTAGAGCAGCAGTTGTGCATAGAGAGTTATGGGGTCATATGTTGCAAATCAAGTAGCCACAATAAATTTATCCTATGTATAGACCTTCATTTGGTATATTAAATCTTCCAGTGATGTTTCTAGCATCCCTAGAATGTTTTGTCAGTGAATCACTCAGTAATTCATTTCAAAATAAGTAGGACTTGTCTTCATATGTTGAAAGATTCAGTTCAAATTAAAATCAAACTGACATTAATTAAATTATGAAATGGCTAGATCAACAAAGTCAAGCCCAAACTAAATGACATAACTTGCTTCATTTAACCTCCCCAGGGCCTCTAAATATGGATGATCAACCAGGAAAATCAGCATAAATTCTTCTGTTTAGTACTATTTTCTAAATTCTTACTCTTTAGTACTTAAATAGGGATCATGCAACTCATTTCTTATCTGAATATAGGAACAGGATAGATTATATGATAATTAACATAATATTTATATTTCCATAAATTATTTGGAGGACTGTTATTTGGTGTATGACTGCATATATATATATATACATAAAATGTTTTGGCAAAATATTGATGTTCAACTGATATCAGTGTACTAGGAGTTTAATCTGTTATTTAATAGAAGAGGAGATAAAATTACAAGTGATCAGAACGCATCTAACTACCAGAATCTAAAGTGACGAAATCAGGCTAATTTTACCAAGAAGAACTTTAGTGAGTCCAGGCTACAAACAAGTTTGAATAACTTGTTCTTAGATGAAAATGATGGCTATTTTATTCCAAGAAATTATTTTTATCTATAAAAATATGTTTGAACAGTGATTCACCTAGAACAAAGTATTGGTTCATTTATACAATATGTATTCATTTTTGTTAATATCCCCTGAATCATGCCAGGGACAATGGGTGAGCTGGTACCCAAATAGACATCATCCCTTCATGTGGTATTTCTGCAAATTACAATTGTAATTTGAAATTGCCTTTGACATTGTTCCCCAAATATTCATTTTCCCAGGTTTCTTGAAAATGAAAAAATCATCCAGCAGCTATTTATTACTCACATTTATTATGTATGAGTGTTTAGATAAGAAATAGATTGTAAAAACTTTATTTTTTGTTTTTATTTTTCTGCATCTGAAATTCTCCACAAAAATACTAAATGAAATTCAGTGAAGATTTCCCAAAGTGTGAGCACCAGGAGAATCATGTTATAATGAAGTCCCTTTCATGTCCAGCAACAGAGGCAGGAGGGAAGAATTATGCATAGAAGAATTATACATTATACTGAATTAAATACTACATAAAAATGATGTTTTAAAATAATTTTCCACCAAAGACATTTAACCCCTCTTTCATTTGAGAGTAAACATGATATTATGCTGTGTTACAAAGCTATTTTGTAAAGATCTTCATAAGATATTTAGTTTGGCAAAAAGTTGTAATTGCTTAATATGAAGAGGGAGAAAAATAACTTTCCAAGACCCTTTCTTCCTTGTAAATACTAGCCTGTCAAAGTTGTATATTTTTCTTTTCATGTAGAATGGCTCTAAATTTGGTTAAAATGTTTTTAATTTAATGTAGCAGACTGCATTAAGAGAAGGGTTGGCTAAACTTTGAATAGAATAGTAAATAATTTTTGAGGAAATTACAAAGAGAAAAGTAGAAGTCACATGCTTAGTATTAGAATTCCTAATTACTCTGGCAGAGGAGTTCCAGCAATTGAAATCATCAAAGTCCTTTTCCCTATTGGCTAACTCTATTTATCTTCTTCCTGGCCACAAGTAACAAATGTACTTCTATACCCATAGATGAATAAAACACATGGAGCAGAAATCACGTAACTTTTCACCAGTTTCCTAACACCATTTAGAGTACAAAATTATTCTAATATAGACCAATATTTTCTTTTTTAAAAGTTTGTCATTGGCAACCATTTCTGTGAAATATGTGGTAGATAGTTTTGGAGCATGTTCATATTTTGATAATAAGAAGAAAGAAGGTAGCTGGTTTGTGTCTATGAGACTTAACCTTTCAATAGGTAATAATCAAGGGAACTGGGAAAAGCCTCATAGGATTTGGCCTAAAAGACAGGGGTTTAAGGAAAAGGAACACTTAGTATAAACAGAAAATTTGATACTTAGGGGACTTGAAATGCCAATGAAAATTTTAAATTATCTGAATATAAATAATAAATGCTATAACAGTACCAGGCTTTTACAATAAAATACTGTTTAAAGGATCATTGGCTAAGAAGGAATAGAAGGTGGCTTTTAGGGAAGAGAGTTGTATTCCATGTTTAGTTGCATCTATCTTTCTTGTCTTTTTTTTTCTCCCTCCCTCCCTTTCTCCCTCCCTCCCTTTCTTCCTCCCTCCCTTTCTTTCTCCCTCCCTATTTCCCTCCCTCCCTCCTTCCTTTCCTTCCTTCAAAGCATATCATTAAATGTTGAAAATATCAAATAGCACAGGATACAGGAGGATTAAAATCCAAGTTATTTTTGCTGTCCTTACCCTCATTTCTTCCCTCTTTCAAATTGCTGTCCTCTGATTTCTTAATGCATTTATTCTTCCATATCCCCATGAGAAAGCTTAGAACAGTGTATAGCACATAGTGGAAGTACCCCGAATCCCTATGGAATAAGTTTATGTGCTGATTGCATGGGGGAAAGTAGCTTCCATAAAAACCATTGCATCTAGGTTTTCTGCAAAAACTGCCCATCTCTCCATTGTTTTTCTTCAAGGTTTTGGCAAGAAGTTTGAGCCAGGCATTCTGTGGGAGATATTGCCTATTTAACATTAAGGCAACACAATGAATATTCCCTTGAAATTTGAATATGTGTGGGAAAGAAATGGAAGCAATAGCTGAATTTTAAGGTAGCTACTCTTTAAAATATGAAGACACTAGATTGGTAGGACCTTTAAGGAACTACTTAAAGAACTAGTTCTAAGAACTACATAAAATGCTGAAAACAATTAGCAGGGAAAATAGTAAGTCCTGTTGTTTTAGTCATCTTTTTCATTGCTATGACCAAAAGATCTGTCAAAAATAATTAGATGTGAAAAGTTTATTTTGGGGCTCATGGTTACAGAAGCCTAAGTTTATAGACAACCAGATCTATTGTTCCTGCCCTGAGGTGTGGCAAAACAGCAAGGCAGATGAGTGTGGCAGAGAGGCTCAGGGCATTACACAAGGAAGCAGAGAGACATAGACAGCTACATTCTTGAGGGATAAAATATATATCCCAAAGGCACATCCCCAAAGACTCACCTTCTCCATCCACACCCTGCCTGCCTACAGTTATCACCTAGTTAATCCCCATTAGTGGAATAATGCATGGATTAAATTAAGGTTCTCATAATACAATCTTTTCACCTCTAAACTGTCTTGCATTCTCGCACATGAATATTTTGGGATCACTTTATATCTAAATCATAACACATGTCATTACAGGATGGTGAAAAAGATTATTTATAGCATGTTCACTACTAAGGATTCTTGAAAGTGGGTCAAAGTATGTGGTGGCCTTGCCTAAAATTATGGTGTTTCTTAGGGTAATTCTTTCATACAGTTTCTGAATGAAAAATTCTACACTTATTTCTCAATTTAAAAAATTTTATTTATTTTTTAAATTTTAATTTGTTATATATAACATCAGAATGCATTGCAATTCATATTACACATATAGAGCACAATTTTCATATCTCTGTACATTTACTTCTCAATTTTTATAGGCATTGTCTCTTGCCTAATAGATTTTATATAAATCCATGTCTCTTGACATAACAGATACTAATTAAAACAAGAAAATAGAATTTTTTGGAATTATTTCTTCAAAATATTTTATATTACATAATTAATGTACTCTTTAGTATTTAAAAATAATAAAATCATAATGTTTTCCCTTATTAATTCTTCCATGATGTTGCCCTGCTCTACTGATATTAACATGCTAGGTGTACTTCCAAATTTTTTCTCCACATACATTTTCTCTCTCTGTCTCTTGAGGTACTAAATATTGATTCCAAAGCTTCCCACATACCAGACAAGCACTCTACCACTGAGCTACATCCTCAGACCTTTTTAAAATTATATTTTGAGATGTTACAGGGTCTCACAGGATTGTCACAGGGTTTCACTAAATTGCCAGACTGTCCTCAAACTCAGTGATCCTTCTGACTTAAACTCCTGAGTAAATGAATCTCTTATCCACATTATTTATATAGAATTAACATTAATAACTATTATCTGTTCCATGAATCATGCAAAATTCAGATACCATTCCTAAAAAAATAATTATTTTAATGCATATAATATGCAGTCAGCTAGCTTTATCTGTGCATTTTTTCATTTAGTTATGTATTGTCTATCTTTAATATAATCTTGGCTCTACCACTCTACAGTCATATAATCTTGGATTAGACATGAATTACTTACCTGAGGAAAAACATAGACTTTTTTTTTGGAAAGTGGAGGGATGGATGAAACCATTGCAGACAGATGTACACGGTTCCAGGATTATGTACATGTGTTGAATGGGTAGTATATGCAAACATTTCTTTGTGAGAAGAGTAGAATATCAACTAGGAAGCTATGCTTAGGCCCTAAACCATAATACATATAATCAGAGACATATGAAGAAAGAGCTGGAAATGTAACTCAGTAGCAGAGGACTTGCCTACACAAGGTAGTGAGTTCAATTCTCAGTAATGCAAAAAATCAAAAGTCCATAAAGAAAAAATAAGAGATGTGTGAGGTGAACAGAAATGAAGTATTATCCTAGGATTCAAAGTTACTGGAAGAAGACAGTGTGGAAGGATGAGGTAACCAAGAGTGCAAAGGGCTTTCACTAGGCTATTAAAACTAGAATAGTGAAGTGGGCCAAGTAATGGGGCTTTGTGGACCAATCTAACATAAGATCTGAGGGAGAAATAAAGAAAATCAAGATTCTTTCTAAATTTTCAGGTATGGGCTGATGATATATTTCAGGTATGGTGACTGATGATCCTGTTAACTAAAATAGTGTTGAAACAAAGTAAGGTCAAAAGTAGAAATAGTCAAATGGATAAAGAAAATGTGGTATATATACACAATGGTGTTCTACTGAGCCAAAAAGAAGAATACATCTATGTCATTTGATGGCATATGGATGGAAATGGAGATCATCATACTGAATGAAATAAGCCAGACTCAGAAAGTCAAGGGTTGAATGTTTCTCTCATATGTGGAAGCTAGAGAGAAAGCTAAAATAAAATGGGATCTCTATAAAATAGAAGGGCAAATAGTAGAGTAGAAGCAGGAGACTAAGAGGGAGGGGAGGCAAAGGGGAAGAAATGGGAAATGAACTTAATGAAATTATATCATGTGCATGTATGAATGTATCACAATATATTCCAATTCCACATATATAACTGAAATGCACAAACAAATAAATAAAAGAAGGAAGATCAATAGAGTAGAGGATCAAGGGGAGGAAAATGGGGAGGGAAGGGAATAGTACTTGGGATTGAAATGGAGAAAACTATTTTATGTATTTATTATATACATTTCTATTATGTAGAAAATTATTCATATGTCAAAATAAATACCACTATTATGCATAATTTCAATGTACTAAAAATTAAAAATGGAAACAAAAAATAAAAAGCAGAAATTAGAGGCATCTGGGAAATTTTTCAATTAGAAGTCTTGCAACCAATTGGAAGCTAAATATTTTGCTTAAGTTTTTATTCCAGTGGGTTCTCAGGTGAAGATGTTAATTGGGTCATTCAGATGTATGACTTGCTGAGCAGAATTAAGGAAATAAACCAGACAGTTATTAGTTTAGGGTGTCTGTTTTATGTCACCCATTCATACCTAGACAAGCACAGATATCCCTATATTAGGAAATAACATAAATTGTTCCTGGTTTGTGCATATATTCAAACAGTTAATTTGCTGGGGTGGAATGTGGTGAATAAACTGGAGTAGCTATAATATTTTTAAATCCCCTTCTTTGGATGGGATTGCTGTTGTTTGTCAGTTTATCACATATTTCTCTACTCCCAAGGTCATATCAAATCTACGTTACAGAATAGTCTGTTGCTGTAGCATCATTCTTTCTTTTGTGCCTCTTTAACAGACCTTCCTTTATTGTCATTGTCCATTGGCTGCAAGTAAAGTCCTTTGTTCTAATGCTGCAGGTGCTGACTTCCTTTTCCCTTTGGGCACTGGGAATGAGAAAACTAACATCCTGTCTTGCTGTAAAGCTGTTGTGATGCTTAAATGCTAAATTCTATTTTGAATGCATGATATCTCTCTCTCTCTCTCTCTCTCTCTCTCTCTCTCTCTCTCTCTCTCTCTTGTTTTACCTCCTGAAGAAACTAATACTATTTTGAGACCAATGTTGATAGATGGAATTTTTTGGATTTAATTATTGTCTGTTGTTCTCTTAGCGAGGCTAGACTACATTTATTTGTTTTCTCAGGAACTAGTATGCGTCTTAATGTCTATGCAGATTTCATTTTTAATACCACTTTTTATGTCCAAATCTTTCTTTTTCATATTTTCTAATATTTTAAAGTCAGATATGAATGTGTGACAATAAAGCCCAACAATATGTAGAACTATAATACACCAATAAAAAAGTAGAAAAAATTAAATTTATACTGCATCTGGAAATTAGCCACAAAGAAATTTGCATAAAATTCTAATAATAGTTTAAATGTTTTTGCTTTGTTTTCTGGACATTATTACCATTAAGGGGGGAAAAAACAGGAAAGTGCTATACTATAATGCCTGCATTTTGTTTGAGGCATGTTAGTGTACTTTTTCTAGGATCCACTGTGGCAACAGAACATTTTAGTAATTTCAGGTATGACTTTATTGTAGACAGGTTCATCAACAATAGAGTTATCTCCATTTCATTTTAATCTCCTAAGGGCTGCCAATTAATATTTTTAAATATATAAATCTAATTTACTTGCCCTTTATCCCACAGCTTATTCTGCCAGTCATTTATTGTAAATCTAACTGCAGACTTTGCTGGTTTGGGTACAACATTTACTTCACTCGATATCCATTAATTTTTATTTCTGACAGAATAAGCATATGGTCCTAACTCTATGAAATCAGACTCTTGGAACCAGATTTCATTATAAATTTCATTGCTTGTTACCTTTATGTGATGTTACATTATATACATCACTTAGCCTGCATGAAAGCTGCATTGATGGAACAGATATATTTGGACTTTAAAGTTTTACTTTCTTTCTTTTTTTATAAACATGGAATTCAAATAACCATGCATGTAGTTTATGGCTTTTCATATATACTTATCCATTTCATGCTTAAAGTACAGTTGTCCATTGCCTGAATAAAGTTAATTCTTTGTGATATTATTTAGATTAAGGGAGACTTTTCCCTGAAGAACAATAGTACCAAGTCTCAAATAATTTCTTTTTTCTCCATTTTTTATTATTTACTTTTAAAATTTGTTCCAATTGCACAGTAGAAATAATTGATCTAGAAATTTTAAAATCCTCAATTTCAAAATTTAATCACTCTCTTGTTTCCTAGACTGATATTAAAGATTATTTGAAGGATCCAGGAATGGCAGACAACAGGGCCCCCCATGATGGACCCCATTTGATCTCTGGTTTTATTGACGTTTGAATAATTAAAAAGGCAGATAGCACCTTAACACAAACTTTCTTTGAAATAAATATTTTTTTCTCTTTCATATTTCATATTAGAAACAATCGAAGTGAATTAAGATGTTATTTGTATAAAGCATGAATATGTTCCAGAGAAGACAACATAGAAAAATGTTCCATAAAGTTCTATGTTTCTTTAGTATTTTACAATGCAAGATTGGAGTTCTGCATTTATACTTACCTTTTAAACAATTATAAAATATTATGGGTATTCCAGATTACATTCCAAAATATGTAATGAAAATAATTTTTGGAATACTGAGAAATTTGTTTTATTAATCCTTCAAATGTTTATTGAATGCCTACTGTGTGTCACTTACTGTATCAGACCCCAGGGATATGTCAGTGAACTACACAGAGCCAAATAAGACTCTTGCTCTGGTGAATTTACATTCTAGTAGGAGAAAACAGACAAGCAGCAGTTTATATAATAAATGAGTGAACATCATAGCTAGCATTTGACAACACAGTAAAGGAAATGGGGGAAAAAATAGAATAAGATTAGAAAAATCAAGAGTATCAGGTTTAGGGTTGCAACATTAATAGAGTAGTCAATGAAGGCCTCCTTGAAATGATGTTTAAGCAAAGACTTGAAAATAAAGCCTTGTAACCACTGTAAGAACAGTTCACTCTCCCTGAGATGGGAACATAGTGGGACTTCCTCCAGGGAAGTTCCACAATAAAGTTTACTTTTTATAAGACCCACTTGACTTTTTTTTTTTGTAGGACAGCAAAGGCAAAAGCAGGGAGGCTAGCACTGAGGATATTGAAGTAATTCAGGCTAGAAATGGTGGCTTGTAATGGAAGCAATGATGGAGGTGAGGAGAGTGGGTGGATTTTGGATCTATTTAAAAATAGCTCATAAAATGCCTGGACAGACTGGATGTGAAAGTGAAAACAAAAGATGTGTTTAGACTCCTGGTGTTTCTTTTAATTTTGCTTTGGTTTTTATGCCTGGGGCAACTGATGTCAGTCAAGAATGGAGAACTCTAGAAGTGGACAGGTTTTTGAGGAATGATCAGAAGCTCAATTTGGAGGTACAATGAATTTATATTAAAATAAAATCAACTAGTAAGATCCTAGTGTTTGCTTGATGGAAGATGTTAAAAAATATTGTAAGAATATTTATTATAGAAAAATATATCATGTATGACTAAATTAATGAATGAACACATATTGAACAGTTAGTATGCCATGAGTGGCAATCACAAAGTTATGCCCTGTCATACAGGTGGTAACATATAGGGCAGAAGATACTGTCTAGGTTTTACAAAAGAAGAAAGAACATGTAGCATGATTCAAATGCATGTGTTTTGTCATTGGCTCTAGCTTTAGGATTCAAACTGATAATTTAAATCTTCAAATATAACCCCTTTAAAATCGTAACAGCAATCTTATAAAAGAAATATTGTATACCTGATATTCAGCCATTTATATAATATGTGATTTTTAAAACAATCTTCAGATTATAATACAAGTGAACAAAAACAAGCCTGCAAGAAGCATGAACTCTATGTGAGTTTCCGGGACCTGGGATGGCAGGTAAGGATTTTAAGTCAACGATCTTTGTCAGTAATTTTCCAAGTATAGTTTTTGATCATTTTGAATGACTCCTCAGGATATATTTTATCCACATAATTTTCATTTCTCCCTTTGGCTTGCTTTCACCCTTGATGCATAATAAGTATATTTTATGGTATAATGCAGTTATCTGAAAAGAAGTATGAGTCTATAATATTTAGGAATTGAAAAAAAAAGAATAGTGTTGTTTAAATACCCCCAACTTTAAATTGAAAATGGGTAACATATTAGTTCAGATTAGTACTCTTAGGTTCTCAAACTATCAGCCTAGAAAACAGAACTATAATCAATAATGTCTCTGTCATAAAGTAGATGTATAAAAGAGATGTTTTTTTCACTTACAAATGTATTATTAGTAACAGGGTGTGGTAGTACACACCTATCATCCCAGCTACTCAGATGGCTGAGGCTGGAGGATTGCAAGTTCAAGGCCAGCCTGGGAAACTTAGACCACATTTCAATATAAGAATAAGAAGGGCCAGGGATTTAACTCAGTAGTAGAATGCTTTCTCAGCAGAAGCAAGAGCCTTGGTTTAGTCCCCAGAACAAAACAAAAAATCATATTGTTGTTAAAATATGCTTCATAACTAAATTGAGGAAGAGAATTTAACCAAAATAATTTTTAATGGCTCTGTGTGAAAAGAACTTAAAAATAAAATAGAATAGTCATTAAAAACTATTTTGTTATATTTCCTTTAATATTCTATTACAATGGATTCTCAACATACAACAATTTTATTAATAAATAATATTAATATGTAAACATTTACAAAATTTTCATAAACCTTCAACATGAATATCACAATAATTTTTACATTTACACTAAGTTTTGTTTCTCTGGAGAGAAAATTCAGGGCAACAATTCTGCATTGCCAATGATTTAGCTTCCTGAAATTTTTCATGTATAGTTTTAAGGAATTTGTTCCAATTTATTTCTTCTAAGGGGTCCATAAAGTCAATGCAAGAATGAAAAGAAAAATAGCACATGGAATAAATATTAAAGCTTTAGGAAGTTGTCAGACTTCTAAAATGGGGAATGAATTATTAAGAAATAATGAGAATTATCTCAATTAAGTTTATTTGTCTTATCCTTTCTGGTTCACTTGAACTTTGTGGAGTTCATCGTTTCCTGTTTAAACAATATTTAGAATGCTATCTCATGATTATGTTTTTATTCATGAATACATACATGGATTAATGCATGCTATAAATGTCTTACATAGCAACCTCCTGGGAGAAATGAGAAGAGGACAAATTCTTGCAAACACGTTTATACTTGGTTGGTAAATTTTAATTTAAAATTAAAGTGTGTGGGAGAGGCTATCCTATTGGAATGCTTGTTGGATCAAGAAATAAAACCTATTCAGATGAAACTTCTTTGAGTCTTTATTTTCAAGTAGGTGATTTTATTTTCTCTTTTCTCTGTGCATTTCAGGACTGGATTATAGCACCAGAAGGATATGCTGCATTTTATTGTGATGGAGAATGTTCTTTTCCACTTAATGCTCACATGAATGCCACCAACCATGCTATAGTTCAGACTTTGGTATGCTCTGTTTTTGTAGGATTGAAATGGTTTATAATGAAAGCACAATATAATGTTTTTTTTTTTTTTTTTTTTTTTTTAATTTTTTATTGTGGGTTGTTCAAAACATTACAAATTTCTTGACATATCATATTCCACACTTTGATTCTAGTGGGTTATGAACTCCCACCTTCACCCCATACACAGATTGCAGATTCACATCATGAAAGCACAATATAATGTTGTTTTAAAGAAAAGTTGTCCATTCATAATCATCAATGCATTAGGATATCTTCCCAAGATCCCTTGTTATTTTTTATAGCTAAGGTAACAACTGTGGATATAGTGGCTTAAGTATTACAGAACAGGGAAGGATCTAGTTGGGAATATTGGAATAATCATGTGAAGCGATCCTCTGCACTAATTTCTTCACTACACAGTATGACTAACTAGGCAGGTTCCCAGGGAACTGTGTTTAACGGAACAATTCATTAGTAATCATTACAAAAATATTGACTAATAGCTGTGCTGAATTTCATCTGAGAGTTTTTGCTTTAAATGTTGAAGGATGTCCTATAACATTCTTTAGTATTATTACAGTTCTTCAATAAGGTATTAAGTAGGAGACTGATTGCCGTTTCTTGTTTCCTTCTTTCCAGTCCTCCCTCTCTCTCTCCTCCTTTTTCTCCCCAGCCCCATTCTCTTTCTTCCTGTGTAATCTTTAAAGTGGAAATGATCTTCCTTTTTCCTCTTCCACACTCTCAGAAAATTATCGGTGTTTAAATCTCTAGTAACTAGGCTTATTTTGGTGAACAATATAGTGAAGTGGTGTTGACTTTTGATGGTCTCTGATTGTACCATCTCTAACAAACGTATAAAACCTCTCGAGAATCAGATGTATCTTATGAGGTTCCCAGAGTGTATACTAGATTATGTGATATGATTCCAACTCAATGTTTGGATCATTATGAGATTTATATATCTATGTATGTAGGAGGAAAAGGGTGGAACACACACTACTTTAGAATCAAGAATTAATGTTAGAAGTAGAGCTGCTTGGTGGATGGCAACAGAGAGGAATGGATATTAGGGAAAAAAACCTTTCTTTGGAGTGAGGCTGGTTTATGACCCCTACCAAAAAATAATGATAGTACTCTTAGAATTTGAGAGAAATTGACTTTAGAATGTTGACTTTTTCCCCATAATTAATTTAAAATTTAAAGCCAGTATAAGGAGTATCCCAGTTTCCTCCTGAATAAGGATTAATATATACATATAAACTGACAGATCAAATACTTGAATGCACTGATGTTTTACTTGCATCTTCATTAACTTCATAAAATGATACAAAATAATTAGGATTCAGAAATGCTCATTGATGGCAACTACAATATGGGCATTATAAAAATTTTGGAAATAACCTTGGGGTAGAAAGAAACATATAAAACAAACATGTATTTCTGGTAGGTTGTCATTTACAAATGTATTTCTTTTAATGAGATTACCCCAGTGCAAAATTCAGGTATAGAGTGAGTTCCTGGGGAGTGCCTTCACCTTTGCTGTCTATAAATGCACACTCTTCTTGATATAACATAGCACTTCTTGGGTAGTTGGGAAGTAGGCAGGGTCTGCAAAGACAGTGTGTCATACATACCAAACCTCAACCAGTAGACAGGGGCATGCTGCAGCTTCACCTTTTGAAGGGACAGTCACAATTGCCTTCTTTCTGTAGAGTCACAGAAGAAATAGCTCCTATTTGCTTATAAAGTAATGTCACTTAATTTCTCTCAAAGTTCTTTGCCCCTTTTTATTGTTAGTTCAATAACTGCATAACTTTTCTTCCTTTGATATGTATTTATCTATATCAAAGTTCCCCTCAGGCCAAGCAATGTTTGCTTATTGGCAGAAAGCCTTTATCAAATATTCCCTTCTCTCATCTTTTTCCTATAATAGATAATTATTATTGCAAGTCTTAAGGCTGAAGTCTAAAAGTCAATGTTGAGCAATAAACATTTAGAAAAGATTTGACATGAACTTGGAAGAAGACCTTGCACTGCATTGCTGTCCTGGGTGTAGGACATCAGTCTCTGCAGAACTCGAGCAGACATGGGAAGCTTGATATATTTTTTTTCCTGGTGTTGCTCATGCTCTTCATTTGTTCTATGAAGGACATGAAACAAGAAGACAGGCATGTTTGTTGTTAAAAGAAAGCATGTTTGTGACTAATAGACTTGAGAAATCATTCAAGAACAATCCGTTTTTTACAGAGTGACTGCTTCGTGGGGCTGCCAAGGCCATTGAAACGTGTGGGTTATCCATCATATATGTGTGGGTTATGGAAGATAAGCTGATGAGGGACACAAGCTGCATCTGAAATTCGTAGAAGCTGTCCAACTTTTAGTTTTGTGAGGTCTTAGGAAACTTCAAGTTCATGTCAGAACACCTCATTTTTTCTGCTGTTTCTGTCCACATGCAGGGCTCCTATATCATTTCAGCCAGAGAATTATGCAGCCAAACTCCAAGAGGCTGCATTTGCTTTTTGTAGATCCCTTAAGACTCATCAAAGGGACTTCCCATAAACTCCTCTGGGGGAAGGGCCAGAAGTGGGTGGGAAAGGGGGGAGGCACGTTCTGGCTCCTTGCTCGATTATTGCAACTCACAGGCAAACTGCCAGTCTGATCAGAATGAGCATGAATCCTTTACTTAAGCACTTCACTTTCATGTATGGCCACCTTTTTAGGCTTCTAAGGGGATGGATACTCAATTTATAAAGTATCTGGTCCCATTGCTTCTGGTTTAGCTTTGCTTGCTTCTTGGAGCACTTGTCTAGGATTGGGCAGGGGAGAAAGAACATACAATGATGTTAAACTTTAGTGAATCTGATAAAAAATTCTGTGAAGAGTTGAAACCATTGCTTTAAAACAAATATTGGATTATATCTGGACTTCATTTCATTATGATTTTTATTCTTTTTATTCTTCCTTCAACATGGAAAATTAAGAGTTGACATAACATTTATGACTCATTGTTTAATTATCCTTTTAAAAAATATTCCATACATTTAAATATTTCTGCAGTCCAACTGTGTGTCTTCATTGATTTGTACTTACAGCTTACATATTTCTCATGATGTGAATAGAAATTGTCATTTCAACTAAAAGCAACTCAGTGCTAGTTGTCATGTTCTTTCCCCAGGAAATTTCCACTGAAGAGAGAGTTTTCTTTATTTGATGGACTATTTTCAAGCCTCCCACCCCTGCTTAATTAGAACGGGGACATTGATTCTTGGTGTTAGTGCTTAAGAATACATCCTTCACTACCAGCCCCAACCCCACACCAGTCATGGAACATAGTAAGAGAAAGTTAGTCAAATTAAGGGTGTGCCTGATGGTGGATGACAAAACAAGCATATTACTTTAAAGCTGCAAACAAATGTCTCTTTACCCTATTTCTTAAAAAGACATTTTTTTTTCCCTTTCTCAGGTTCATCTGATGTTTCCTGACCATGTACCAAAGCCTTGTTGTGCTCCAACCAAATTAAATGCCATCTCTGTTCTGTACTTCGATGACAGCTCCAATGTCATTTTGAAAAAATACAGAAATATGGTAGTACGCTCATGTGGCTGCCACTAATATTAAATAATTATGGCAATAATAAAAGATTTGTATTAAGGTTTATGGCTGCAATAAAAAGCAGACAAAAGGGGAATTTCCTAAAATTAGTCTGGCTCATTTCATCTCTCTTCCTATGTATAATATCATGTATATAGTCATTTTTATTTATTTAAAGGTATATATTCTCCTTTGTGGATGCCTTATCAGTTAAATCTGCTATATAGGTCACTAATGTTATATAGCATGCTGACTCCAATTTCATTCCATTTCAACATTTTTCCTCATACAATTTTTATATAATTTTTTGAGATTAAACAGAACTCCTTTGACTGTTTAATATTGTTGAAGGAAATTGAATGCATTTGGTTACATTGTGCCAATGAAAACTATGATAGGATATTTATTTAGAAATAAAACTTAAAAAAATAACAACCCAAACAAAAAATGCTTGGATAAACATAATTTTTCTTTTACACTTTCTGCTTCATTAGATAAAGTGAAATGTTGAACTGGATTTGAATAAATAAAGGGTAGGCAGAACATAGAAGCTGAAAGATTGCACATAATTGTTATAACCATTTGGTTTAACAAAATTTGTGTAACTGTAGGAGCATGTTTCTTCTTGGCTTGTGAACTGTAGATTTTGCAAGGAGCTCAAAGCTTCAGGAATTCTGTGGAGACAGGCTTCAGCCTGTGTCCATAACTTTCCAAGTTAACACTAAAAAAATTGTAGAACAACCTTCTTACCTCAAATAAATCATGTCTGCCTATTATCTAGAACACTACTGCTGCAGATTTTTTTTTATTCAGATTTAAAAACTTAGTCCAAAATAAAGAAACATTTACATGTGCTCCATTTCTCTCCCTACAGACAAGAGTCACTGCATGCATAAAATGTGCTGGGGCCAAGGATGCCAACAGAGCCATTTTCTTTAGCCTTCCTTTATAACTGAGTTTGCTGATTGATGTGATGCAAGGGATTTTATTTGGAGTAAAAGCACTGAAACTAAACTGAAGGAAATTACCAAAAATCCCAGAATGGCTTTGACAAAATTGCCATTTTGAAAGAACAGCTGAAATCCATTTTTCATATCTTTGAGAATGAGCTCAGTGAAAACCTTTTTGTAAAGGGATTTTGTAAACCTTCCTTCAAGCACAAATAATTTCAAATGGGAAGATTATGTTGTGTGTGAGAGTATGTGAGTGTGTATATGTGTGTGTCTGGTGTGAGTATTCTTCCCTTAGAAAATAATTTATTTTCTCTGTTGAAATGCTTTTAAAGGCCTTTCTTTAACAAACACTGATGTTTGGAAGCATGACCTTTAGACTGATAATTTGCTACTTATGGTGGCTCTATGGTTAGGCTTATTTGCAGTTCACTGAAAATATTTCTAAAACACCATTTATTAATCATTCCTTTGGATCTTTCAAACAAATCTTATATTAGCAATGTTTTCAGAATCATTCTTGGTTTGTTTGTAATTCAGGTATATTGCAATATTGTTTTAAAGTACAGTTTATCTTACAGAATATGCTATTAACTATATTGGGGTACATTAAGTAATATATTTTTAATTAATAGTGTACCATTGAGAGAATAAGAAATGGAAGTCTATTATATTATTCTTTAAATATGCTGTTTAAATATATTTTAAAATACATTAAAATTGAAATGCAAGTTTCTGCTGTGCTTGATTTGGTTCTTTATTTAAGATAAAATGTATTTATACCATAAATGTAGAGTATAAGAATATTTCTCAAATGTAAAACATTTCTGAATTATGTGATTTGATATATTACTTCTGATTACCACAATTTAAAAAAATATTTTAATAATTAAGTCACTATTAAATAGACAAAGCACCAATTCATGAACCACAGATTTTCTTGATCTATTCAAACAACAAAGAAATATTAATAATAGTGAAAAATAATTACAATGAAAAATGCCTCATACTTTTTCATATAAGAAGGGAGATAATTGGCATTGTTATTTTTGCATTCTTTAAAAGTATATATGATTATATACTCACATTCTCAACTATTATAATAAATTTTTAGTATTACTTTACAATACTCATCAGAAATCAGAATAATGACCTATTTTAACAGATAAAATTCATATCTGGTTAGATAGTTAATGTACTGTTGTTTGTTTATATATTTTCATTTTTCTGCTTTACATGTGTTTTGTTATTGTTGTTTATAAAATGATCCTTATCCATTTTGGAAATAGAAGGCCATAAATAATAAATACTCACGTGTTTTAAAACTAAGAAAAAAATAGGCAATATTGAACTAAAGAAAACAGAAAACCCAAAATTCTTTTTTCTCAACTCAAGAAGTATCCTTTTCTAATTCCTGTATTGGCATGTGAGTCAGCTTCTACTGGCTACTTAACAGTCTGGCAAATGTCATCTCTCAAGACATTTACAATGAATAATTAGCTTCTGCTACAACTCCACTCAGGACAGAAGAAATCCTCATTCTTAAACACAAGCAACCATCTCATAACAGTTCAGTCAAGTGCTCAATTTATCATCCAGATTGCATCTCAAATTACCTGTTTTGCTGTTTTCCCTTTTTCTTTTACCTTTTGGCCTGGAACTTTTTAAAGTTAGAAGTGAAGATATCTTTGCTGATAAAGCATATACATTACTAAGTACATATGTATACATCTGTGTTTTATCAAGTTTGGTTAAGATGAAAATTGAAGAGAAAGTAAAAATCAATGCCAGCATTTTTTCTTATTTAGATAGAAAACAAAACTATATTTAAGTTAGCAATTATAAAGAGTGAGGGTTCTGCAAAAATTCCAAAGTCTGTTATAATATTTGTTAAAGTCATTACAAAGACAGAGATTTCAAAGAAGAAATCAGATCACATAGAGCCTTTAAAAATCACAAAGATACTTTCAGAAAATTTAAAACATATACCTGAACCTTTGCATCTGAGTTTCAACTTTCCTTGAGCAGCTAGGCTAAAAATCAACAAAGGCACAATGGGGAGAGGATTGCAAAAGTGTTGTAGCCTTAAATTCTGAAAATTTTATTTATATACATATGTATACACACACATACATATATACACACATATATATGTGTGTACGTGTGTATGTGTGTGTGTGTGTGTGTGTATGGGGGTGGGGTGGGGAAGAGTGCTAATGGTGCACAAGAACTTCAGGTTTCAGCTAGTCTTGAAACAGGATGGTTTAGTGGGGTATGAGCAGTGTTTTTCTTTTCAGTTCATTGTGGATACCACTAAATTGGGAAATATAGTAGAACCTGCTTAAAATGGTGGACTGTATTTATTTTCCTGCAAGAACCTACAGAAAAAGCCCAGAGTAAAACAGTTCTTAAACCTGTGTACAAAGTCAGTAAGATAGTTTAGACTATATGGAAATCACTATATTTTTCAATGAGATACACAAACATACATTTACACACACTTGTGTGTGTGTGTGTATGTTTTTTAAAACTGTTCTAAGATTGTGGAAAAATGAAATTGCTAAAGACAAGGAGTAATTTCAGAGAAGCCAGAGTAGACATCCAGCAGAGTGAATGAATGCTGAATTCACAGACTGCTGAGGAGCATGGCCTCTCTGGCCTGGAGCTGTGCTTCTAATGATCATGCTTTAAGGACAGAAGCAAAGCCTTATGTATAGACATGCAAAGCAGGGAATCAGATCAGAGACATTAACATAAATCCGGAAATCAGGAAGGTCTAGACAACAAGGAAATTTGTCTTGGCTCTTGGGTGTGGGAGGAGAATATCATTCTGGATATTCACATGATTTGTAACCAGAAATCACACAATGTGAGATGTCTACACAGACTTATATACTTATGTGTGTGCTCATGACATAGTCTTGATTTTTTAAAAGTCCCTGATCTTATTGGTGAAGCTGAAAAAGGATTTGGATGAAGAAAATGCAAATCCTCTCTGGGGGCCTGTACCTTTAACCCAGGCTCCAGGGAACTCCTGTTGAAAATATGCCAAGAAATATAAACTCACAACCCAAGCAATGCACAAAGAAGCTATCATAAAAGTCAAAAGAACAAAGGGCAGAACCAAACTCATAAACAACCTGTTTATTTTATTACTGAATATAGGAGATAATAAGCATCTTTGTGTATTTTATTTTAAAAGAGATTACAAACAAGTAAGTATAAAAATATTTTAAATAAAAAGTGTTTAAAAGGAAAAAATTTAAACTCTATGGGATATGATAAATAGTGTTTTAGATGTTATTGAAAAGATAAATAGTGAGCTGGAAGGTAGATCTGAAAAAAAAATTATCCAGAAGGAAGGATTGAGACAGGTAAAGTAAGAATCAATATTTAAAAAACCCTGAAGTTCTGAGCATCAAAGGAAGTTACAACATTTGTTTAATAAATATTCTAAAGAATTAGGAATGATTTTTGGACTAACAGTTGACCTCTCAATCAAAACTCACCTCAAACAGGAAGATAACTATCTTCAAATGGCTAAAGAAAAACTAGGGAAAAATAAAAATATATTCAAGCAAACAAAACTGAAAATTTATCATTAACACTAAAGCTACTGATATGCCTAAGAAAAGAAGAAAATCGACTCCAAAATGAAATATATGCAAAAGTAATGATTAAGAATATGGTAACATGGGGGTAGATAAAAAAATAACAATTGCTAACAATTGTGATTAGAAAAACAGAGCAATGTTAAAGAGTGTTGAAATAGAATTAAATAGAGCTAATTTAGAACAATTTTAGAATGCATGCTGGGAGGTAGAGGGTTGATAACATAGGTTTTATATTTTACCTAATGATAATAATTAAACATGATTTATCCTCAGAATTCTTGGTAAAGTCTCAAATACAAAAATGAAAGATCAGGAGATGTAGCTAAGTGATGGAGCACTTAACTAGCATGCATGAAACTGGGTTCTGTGCTGAGTACCACTCACATGAAAAAGAAAATAAAGAAGACATCTGTATCTTCTAAATCAGGATCAACAAACTTTTTTTTTATAAAAGCCTGATAATAAATATTAAAATATTTAATAAAGTCTTCTTGTCTGTGTTGCAATTATTCTAATTCTGCTTCTGTATTTTGAAAACAGTCTTAGAAAATATCTAAATGATTGAGTGTAGCTGCATTACTTTACTGTAGTACTTTCTTCACAGAAACAAGTGGTGGGTGGCATTTGGCCTTTAAGCTGTGGTTTTGTGACCCTGTTTTGAACCAGCAGAGGGGATAATTGCAATATGATAAAATGCAGCCAATTTAACCAATAGAAAAAGAAAGATTAAAAAAACAAAAGGGGAAAGAGTGTATGTATAATACTACTGTAGAAAGAAATCAGATTCAAAAAAAGAAAGAAATCCAGATATATAATATTTATTGCAAACAGACTGAAAAGATCACTAGAGCATATGAAATTTAAAAATAATTTCAACAAATACTTAGATGCTATTCAAAAAAAGCACACCTAAAACTTAAAATTACAGGAAGGCTGAAAGTAAAATGAAGGAAATAGAGATGTCAGGATAATAACCACCTCAGGAAACCTGGTTTAATCATATTAATAAGGGTATTTACACTTTAAGACCATTTTGATGGAGCAGACACATCCAACTAATGAACATGACTTAATGAATACATAGAGAACACTGAGCAATACACAATATATTCAAGAAAGTATTAAATTGTTTTTTGAAATTGATCATTTCAATCAAATTCAAAATATCATTTTGTTAAACCAAACCACATTCATGGCAAGAGTATATGAGCATATTGTAATAATTTATTTCTTCTTTTACTCTGAAATTTGTAAGAAAACCATAAACATAGTTCATCCTTTAGAAAGATTTCACCTCTGAAAAGAATGTCTTCTTTTTGAATATGAGGACATAGTGTTATTGCCTATTCAATTTTTAGCATGTATTCTCAATAAGGCATCCTCCTTCTATAAAATGACTTTTAAAATTGTTTGCTTAAAAGAGAGTTTTATCTTGGCAGTTAGTGGCATCCTTTTCTTTAGGTTATTAAACACTCCAATTACTTGAAAACTACTTTAAGATAAAAGTTGACAATATTGTATCCAACAATACATGTTAGTAAGCATTTCTAAGTTGTTCTATTTAGGAAATAAAATAGTATACAAGAAGGGGCAAATATTTCTCCATGGATGTTATGGTAGATAAGAAGAAATATTTGAAAAATCTTGGCTATTGAACATTATGAATCCAGTGAATCCCATTTCATGTGAACCTTCTATAACTAAAGACTATTATTAAGTGAAACAAGTTAAACTACTTTCTAATATACTAATACAGCTTCTGAGCCTTGATAGCATTTTTTATTCACCATGAATGTCCTCCCTATATTATGCATGTCTTTTCTATTGATTCCTAGAGACTCTTATCATTTTCTACTTCCCTCAAAAAGACCAATTACACCCAAACCAGATAAATCTGATTCCTCTAATAAGTCATTGCTACACTGGTATTTATAAAATGTCCCTCAGATTATCTCAGCTACTATAGTTATTTGGAAACATCTTATACTCTTTTAATATTTTAAGATAAAGAAATCCTACCAGTTCATTCATTCATTAATCCCTTAAAATATCACAATGATATTCTCAGAACTGATGCTCAAAAAATCACTTGGGAATTTATAAAGTTTTGTTTTATTATTTTAAGGGAAAACAAATATCACACATAAAACAAAATTGAGAAAGAAGACTACATTCTATATTTTGAAACCAATAGCTCCACAGTTTCTTTCGATTTTAGGATATTCTAATCTGGAAAAAATGAGGAAAACAATCTGAAGCCCACAGGATGATATTGTTCTCCTAACGTAAAGCTAGAAAACAAAGTCTCCCATTAAAGTAGAATGTGATGCCCTATTATATAGATATAGATTTGGGCATAGAGACAAAGAAATGAGAGTGTTCCAGACAAAGGAAGCAGCAATTGCAAAAGTGTGTTTGGCATTTCAGAGACACAGCAGACTAATTAACATGACAGTGTAGCTCTTATGGTTTGGATATGAGGTATCCCCCAAAAGCACCTGCATTAATGTAGAAATGTCAAAGGTGAAATGATTAGATTGTGAGAGCTATAACACAATCAGTACTTCCTAGTTTGAATGGACTAACTGGGTGTTAACTTCAGGCAGTTGGGGTGTGGCTGGAGGAGGTGGGTCACTGCGGAATGCCATGGAAGGGTTTATCTTCCTAAAAACTCCTTTCCTTCTCTTTCTGCTTCTGGCTATCATAAATGAAGCAGTGTTCCTCCACCATGCCCTTCTACCATAATTCTACCTCACCTTGGGCCCAGAGAAATGGACTGACCTTCTAAAATTCTGAATCAAAATAAACTCCTTCATTTATGTTGTCTTTATTAGGTATTCTGGACACAGCCACAACAACTGAGGAACACAGGATTGAGTATCAAGAAGTGTGGTCATTTTTATGACTAATCTGACCATGTGTTTCATAAGTCTTTGGAAATGATTTGTGGGATGAGTTTGCAAAAGTTTGGCCCTCAGAGGCTACTGCACCAAGGTCCAAGGAGTTCTATTGCTCAGGTTATTTTGGTCATAGCAATGAAAATCTAACTAACACAGTTCTGTGCTGAGTGACAGGAAGAGAGAACGTGTGAGTGCAGACTGGGAAGAGAAAGTGAGATTATGCAGAGTCATGAATGTCATCGCAAAGACTTTGAGTGACCACCCTGAGATGTACAACCATTCAGAAATTTTGAGCCAAAGAGGCTATGACTGGGTTTTAAAGGAATACCAGCTATTTTGAGAAAAGCAGTGGGTCAAATGCAAAACGTAGCAGGGAGGACTGTTTTGGGGACATTAAAATAAACCAGGACTCATAAGGATGGTTACTTTGCCTAGTGTGATAACTGTAGAAGTTATTAGAAGTAGTTGAAAACACTTCAAGCTATATATTTCAAGTATATCAGGTGGCATTGATAAGATTTGTGGATGGAATGTGAGAGAAGAAAAGTTAAGAATGATTCTTATTAATATGACCTAAGAAACTGAAAGGAAGGAAACATTATTTACTGAGCTTTAGCACAGGACAGACAGAAATTGTTCCCAGAAGTTGAGAACTTGGTTACACAAGTTAACTTTTGAGTGAGATGCTCAGAAAGTGGTTAGAAATATAAATACTGGGATTACAGGAGAGGTTCTGACCAGAGTTATAAATCTGAAAGTCTTCAGTATGTGATGGCATTTAAAGCCATGCAATCAGTGAGATCACCACTGCAAATATAAGGTACTAGTAACAGAGAATCCTTCACTACCTTTTATTACCACAGCTTAATCACACTACCTGTGGGAAATAGGTATTGACATGAAGGCATTCAGCATAGTACCTGGAGAAGTTTCTTGTGCCAAAGGGCTTTTTGAATCAGGTTATCACTATTTACTGAGAAAGGTCATTTGGGAATCCCTGTAAATATTACAGAAAGTAAAATCTAGGTATTCAATCACTAAGCGTCTTTACACAATTTTGTAATAAAAATGCCTGCTTCACCTTTAAATAGTCTAAAAAGTTCTTGGGAAGGTGAATACCATATGGCAGTGAGAAAAAAACAAAAGATATTTCTAAGTATCTGTATAAAATTTATTGACATAAATGTTATATGAATATGATTTTTCAAAGAAAAATTAATAATATTTTATAATTAATTATATATATATATGTAATGAGAAAAATAAAGAACTAAAATGGTAGCATAATACATGTAGGATAGAAATAAGGATGACATCGCTGACTTAAAATACTTGTAAATATTAAAATGGCTCTTCAAGGAAAGCTTTTGAGAAACCCTTCATAGAGGTGTTGTTGACATTGGATCTTCTCCATTGTCTCAGTAGTGACAAGCTATCCCTGCCCTGAACCTTTCAACTGCAAGTTCCTTTATATATACTTAAGATTTCGTTGGTTTACATAGTTTTATTTTGAGTTACAATTATTGCTATTTTCAGTTTCTAAAATTGAACCTTTTTTTTCAGACCTAAGTAGCAAAAAATATTTTCTAGAAAATGGTATATACACTAGTACAAAAGAAATTAAGTCATAGGGAAGCAATGTGACAATTAGTCTAAACTTGCCTAGAAATAAAGCAAACTATCTTATACATTGTAGGCATATGTGCATATATACATTAAAATTATAATTGTAGAATTAGTGGAAAAATCTATAAGAAGACAATGTTATTATTGGGTTAGGACACTTTTTGTGATTAGGCATAATCATGTATTATGTGTCATTAGGCATAATCATAGTATTATGTGTCAATACTAGTTATATAGACTATATAAATCTTTTTGATAACTTTTTTGTGCTAGATGTTCTTATTTCATTTTTTACTAACTTAAATGTCAGGGTTGCAAATTTTGTTTCTTGAGCCTAAAGCAGACTTTTCAGTATGCTTTTTATTTTATCTGTTTTATTATTCAAGGTTTGTAACAGTTCTCTTAGGGAGTGCTGCATCCTAGATGATGCTGTAGGAGTTGACTTAGAGCTCAGCCAAGTCCTTGTGTGTTTAAACAGAATGACCATTTTGAAGAAATCTGTTATCTTAATTTCCTTGCAAGCATCTCTTCATAAGAACATGGAGAGAGTCTTACAATGAAATCCATCTGATAAGTAATCCATTTAGTAATAATCATATCACACCAGTTATGCCCAAGTAATATATGAAACAATATTCAGCATCAGTAACATTTATAAAAGTCAAATAAAGACCCCAAATTCAATGTTTCACACTAGATTTGAAAACAGCTTTTAAAGAATGTTGTAACATTGATTGTTATAGAAAATATGGGTTATTATGTTTTTTGAAGGAAATACTAATTGATAGAGATAATTTTGAAAACACTTTCATGCTCATGTTAAGAAGAACATTTACATGCCTGTTCCCTAAGTATTCCTATCCTATGTACTTATCTCGGAAATACTCCTGGGGAATCTGAACTAGGAAATTATATAGGAAGGTTTATGACAAAGCTGTTTATCTTGGCTAAAAATAACAAATACACGCATGTATGTTATTAGTAAAAACATGGACAGATATTAATCTATAAAAAATTAACAAATACACCATATTACAAAGCAATAAAGATAAATAAGTCACAACTGTATGGACAAAATTTGCAAACATAATGTTGAAAAAATAAAGTACATCGTAGATGATGAGTATGATGTAATTTTTATACATCTAGAAATAAAGCAAACCAACTAATATATTGTAGGCATATGTGCATGTGTACATTAAAATTATCAAGGGAATGATTAAAAAATCAAAATTCAAGATAATGGCTATCCCAAAGGAATAGGAAAGTGATTTAATAAAATAGGGGCTATTTGTAAAGGTATTTCTTTACATTAATGGTAGTAAAAATGACTGTTTATTGATTTTTTTAAATGCATAAATACTTTGGTTCTCAGCTATCTTTGTGTAAGGCAATATCCCTACATTTTAATGGCTTATAACAATGATTGTTCGGTTCATGATTCTGTAATCAGCAACTTGGACTAGGCTTAGCTATGGTCAATCTATTGATGTTGCCCAAACTCATTCCTGTAGCTCAGTCATTCTGTGCATCTGCTGGGACTGAACTGTTTTCCACACCCAAGCTAATGTACATGACACTTGGTGCACACTATTTGCTGGTTCGGGCAGCTGTATATATGAGTGACAGTGGTGGCAGTCCATAGGACTCCCATAGGCTAACCCAGTCTTACCTGGTAGTGATCACCACTGTCTAAAAAGATAATATGAAGTCTTGGCAAGAAGAACAAAAATGATTTTATATGCATGTCCATTTTTACATATTGGTAAAGGTTTCCTGGAAGATTATTGAGGAAGGGTCTTATGGTAATTTTATACATAGTAAATTAAATAAAACAAAATATTGAAATCCTTTAACAATGTCACTGCCTTTAATTCTAGCCTTTATTTCTTCTTATCACTCCTACTATAATAGCCTCCTAAAGAGCCTCTATTACCATTCCCATCTGTGGCAAGGTTTATGCAAGTTCTTTCACCAGAGTAAGTCATCTAAAATGAAACTCAGATCATGCTATTCCCTTACTTAAAATTCTTCAATTACTTTCAGTCTTCTACAGAATGAAATTCTAGATCCTTAACATGCCACACAAGACTCTTAATGTCCTGGAGTATGTGTACTATTTTTTCTTTGGGGATAATAACAAGCCTCATCTGGTTTTTCTTAAGAATAACAATAACAATTTTTTTCAAATATAATTCTTGACACAAAGAAAGAAATTAGTGAGTGATATTCTTGTGGCAAATAACTCTAAGAAAACTCCACCAAAAATTACCATGGGGTTGAGTCAAAGGCATTTCTGTATATCAGTGACAAATCCTCTGAAAGGGAAACAAGGAAGACTACTCTATTTACAAAAGCATCAAAAAATAAAATAAAATACTTGGGAATCAACGAAAGAGGTGAAAAACCTCTACAACAAAAATAACAGAATGCTAAAGAGAGAAATTAAAGAAGACCTTAGAAGATGGAAAGATCTACCTTGTTCTTGGATTGGCAGAATTAATATTGTCAAAATAACCATACTACTAAAAGTACTAAACAGATTTAATGAAATTCCAATCAAAATCCCAATGACATTCCTCATACAAACATAAAACGCAGTCATGATATTAATTTGGAAAAATAAGAGACTCATTTTAGATAAAGTAATCCTCAGCAAGAAGAGTGAAGCAGGTGGCATCACTATACCAGACCTTAAACTATACTATAGAGCAATAGTAACAAAAACAGCAGGGTATTGCCACCAAAATAGACTTGTAGACCAATGGTACAGAATAGAGAACACAGAAACTAAACCACACAATTACAGTTATCTTATATTTGACAAAGGTGCCAAAAACATACATTGGAGAAAAGATAGGTTCTTAAACAAATGGTGCTGGGAAAATTGGAAATCCTTATGCAACAGAATAGAATTAAACTCCTATCTCTCACCATGTACAAAACTCAAAGTGGATCAAGGACCTAGGAAGTAAATCAGAGACATTGCATCTATTAGAAGAAAGAGTAAGCCCAAATCTCTATCATGTAGGATTAGGTCCCAACTTCCTTAATAAGACTCCTATAGTGCAAGAATTAATATCAAGAATCAATAAATGGGACGGATTCAAACTAAACAGCTTCTTCTCAGCAAAAGAAACAATCAGTGAGGTGAGAGAGCCTACTAATTGGGAATAAATTCTTACCACACGCATGTCAGATAGAGCACTAATCTCTAGAATATATAAAGAATTCAAAAGTCTTAACACCAAAAAAAAAAAAAGTGAAAACCCAATCAACTAATGGGAACTGAACAGACACTTCTCAGAAGAAGATATACAATCAATCAACAAATATGTGAAAAAAATGTTCAACATCTCTAGCAATTATAGAAATGCAAATCAAAACTACTCTAAAATTTCATCTCACTCCAGTCAGAATAGCAGCTATTGAGAAGACAAACAACTATAAATGTTGGCTAGGATATACGGAAAAAGGCACACTCATACATTACTGGTGGGACTGCAAATTGTTGCAGCCAATATGAAAAGAAGTATGGAGAATCTTGGAAAATTGGGTATGGAACCACAATTTGACCCAGCTATCCCACTCCTAGGTCTATACCCAAAGGAACTTAAAAACAGCATACTACAGAGACACAGCACATCAATGTTTACAGCAGCACAATTCACAATAGCTAAACTGTGTAACCAACCTAGATGCCCTCAGTAGATGAATGGATAAAGAAAATATGGTATATATACACAATGGAATATTATTCCGCATTAAAAGAAAATAAAATTATGGTATTTGGAGGTAAATGGATGGAGCTGGAGAATATAATGCTAAGTGAAATTAACCAAGCCCAAAAAACCAAATGCCAAATGATTTCTCTGATTTAAGGATGTTGACCCATAATATGTTGTGGGGGTAGGGGTTGGGAGGATTAAATGAACTCTAGATAGGGCAAAGGGGAGAAGGGGAGGTAACAGAAGAGAGGGGGCATAGGGGTAGGAAAGACAGTGGAATGCAATGTTCATCATTACCCTAAGTACATGTATGAAGACATGAATGTTGTGACTCTACTTTGTGTACAACCAGATATATGAAAAATTGTGATCTATATGTATAATATGAATTATAATGCATTCTGTTGTCATATATAACAAATTAAAATTTTAAAAAATTACCATGGCGTATGACTGTAGAAAGTGAGAAGTTATAAAGGCAAACAAATTAGCTAACAGAGTTCATAGTGTAAAAAACAAGCAATGTAGAAAGCTATTTTACCCATGGAATTAACAGAACATATCTTTGAGATGATTTTTGAATCATGCTTCCCTAGTTTATGAATTTATCAAAATGTAATGATAATGATTTTAGGTCTTTCTCCACTATCCTGAGAATGTTCTTAGAAATTTATTTCTGAGTACATAAGCACTCACGTCCACAATCAGAATGCCAAAAAAAAAAAAAAAAAGAATGAAGATGATTTATTTCCTTTGATTGAAGCTACATAATCCTTGAGAATACAAATTATTTATTTTAAAAGAGACAGAACTTCAGTTTTGCCAAATATTGCACAAAATAATGCATGATATTATAGAAAATTAGAAAGCCTGATACTATAATTTGTTCATGATTATTATTAAGATCCTTGTGACAGTTATAAACTCAGTATAGAGACTCTGGAATAGAACCGGGCATGGTGGCACATGCCAGTAATCCCAACTACTCAGGAGGCTGAGGCGGGAGGATCACAAGTATGAGGCCAGCTTACACAATTTAGCAAGACCCTCTCTCATAATAAAACTTAAAAAGTTTACTGAGGTATAGCTTAGTGGCAGAGCACTTACCTAACATGTGTGAGGTCCTGGGTTCAATCTCTAGTACTACAAAATAAATAAAACTCCAGAAACTCTGGAGTTGAAATCTAAACAATTTCAGGGCTGGGGATATAGTTCAGTTGGTAGAGTGCTTGCCTTGCATGCAAAATGCCCTAGGTTCTAATTCTCAGTACCACAAAAATAAATAAATAAATCTAAACAATTTCAGGGAAAAGCTAGATAGTTGTGGATGAATGTCTAAATTTGTTCAAACTAAAAATAGTTTCTAAATATTTCTGAGATTTGTTTACTTTCATTATTTACCTCTGTCAGATGACATGTATATATGTGACTCATAAGGAACAATTTGAAAACAGATGAGGTTCTGCAATAAAGCCAACAATTTAGAAAAAAATTAATTCAATATTAATATTACCCTAGGTGCAATTTAGAAAGTGGACAGTAGGCAGGGGTCCCAGTAGGAGAATGCCCACTACATACGCACACTGTGTTATCCATTGTGCTTGGTTATTGCATTTATGGTGATTTGCATTAACGTCTCCTAGGGCATCATGTTCAAGTAATAGCTCATAGTATCCACTTTCTCCAAATAATGAATCTCAGGCACCATGTTTCTCTAAATCACTTCCTCAGATAGACAGTTTGGAAGAGATATTTATTGTCCAAGTGAGGTATGTTTAACTAAAATTAATTGTGAATGCTTGGTTGATGCTTAAGTGAGAAATTGTATTATCTGTGTTTAAAAGCACATAAAAACCTACAGTTACAAGTGTCAGGGCTCTTGGGACCCATGGAGGTAAGGAAGGCAGTCAGAGGAGACACTGGGGAAAACTCCTATGTGCCCCAGTAGGGGTGCAGACTAATAAGAGATCTAGTTATTCACTCTTCCCTAGTTATTGATACCCTTAGGCATTTTACTTCAAAGTTCCTTTCCCTAGAAGCATGAAGTGGATTTATCCACTTTGAAGCTGATAAAAGATTTATTTTATCAATGTATGTCTGATGGATTTGATGTGAACAAAGCTTTGGGAGTATCTGTGTCACTAGGCTTTCCTTATTGTACCTCTATTAATGCCACAAGAAGGACATGTCTATGCTAATCTCCCGTTCAGCAGAAAGATGAGACACTCTTGGAATTAAGAACTAAGACCATATGAAAAGGTAAGACAAGATCAACAGAGCTGCCAAGATTTGCCCAATTTGAGTGGCCGACCTATAGGTAACTTGAAGACTTGTGAGTCAACAAATGCTAATTCCTGCGTGCTTGTGGGCATTTTTAAAGTCAGTTTTTGCATAGTATTCTTGTGGCTTTAGCTTAATGCCAACAAATTCTACACATATGTTTTAACTTTGTTGCAAGAGTATTCTTCTCTTTATCAGTGGTAAACAAACAAACAAACAAAAAACCCACTTGGTTGATTTAACAAAAGCTCTAAGTGTGGTACTTTAAGTTCTCATTTATCAGAAATGTTAGTTCTAAGCCTGGAGAGTGGGTGCACGCCTATAATCCCAACAGATCAGGAGGAGACTGAGGCAGGAGGATTGCAAGTTCAAAGCCAACCTTAGCAAAGGTGAGGTGCTAAGCAACTCTATGAGACCCTGTCTCTAAAAATACCAAACAGGGCTGGGAATGTGGTTCAGTGGTCCAGTGCCCCTGAGTTCAATCCCTGGTAACACACCCTGGGCCCCCAGAAAAAAAAAAAAAAAGAAAGAAATGTTAGTTCTGGGTAAGTGCATAGATTGATTTTTTGTAGGCTTATTTCTAGAATAAATATGCAAATTTTTCATGGAAATTAAACCTGAGAAATACTCTTAGGATCGCCTTCCATATTACATTAGAATAAAAGATAAACAATTCAAAGTTAATTTTGCTGTACATGTAAAAGAGATTTCATTGTGGTTATCAAGTAACTAAAGTTATTATTTTTGTTTTTATTACTCCTGCTACTACAACTATTATGCCATTTAAATAGTTACTTACCACTGGAGCTGATCATGTGAAACTTTCTTTGATATGAACTCTTCCTTTACAGATAGTAAGCGTATATAGTTCTATATTATATATACCTTATTTTCCATTACTTCTTGTTATGGTTGAGATGTGGTGTCCCCTGAAAGCTCATGTGTGTGAGACAATGCAAGAAAGTTTGGAGGAGAAATGATTGAATTATAGCCTTAGCTTAACCAGTGAATTAATCCCTGATGGGATTAACTTAAGAGGTGGAGTGTGGCTGGAGAAGATGGGAATTGGGATGTGGCTTTGGGATATATATTTGCATCTGGTCTCTCTCTCTGCCTCCTGGTCACCATGATGTGAGCTCCTTCCCTCTACCACACTCTCCAGCCATGATGTTCAGCCTCACCTCAAGCCCTGAGAAATGGAGCCACCTTCTATGGACTAAGAGCTCTGAAATCCTGAGCTTTTAAATAAACTTTTTCTCCTCTATAATTGTTGTGGTCATATCCTTTAATAACAGCACTGAAAAAGCTGACTAAAATACTTCTGAATGAGTTAATTAAGAATAATCTGGTATATACTTGGTGAAAGTTTTCAAATTATCACTTCGGGAAGCTGAAAGTCAAATTCTCTCCCAAGAATATTTGTTTTTAAATCCTTCTTACTTTGTGTCAAGATAATAATTATTTAGTGATGATATTGGGGGAAAAGAAAAAAGAAATATAAAAAAGATATTTTATAATTTAATTGTACAGGGGAAGACTCTTTTGTGGGGAGTATAAACAAATTTATTGATATAGAAAGAGATTGATAAATGAAAATAACAGATTACAAAACAGCATACATAGTAAGACTATCCAAAATAGTGCTTTTCTCTCTCTCTCTCTCTCTCTCTTTCTCTCTCTCTCTCTCTCTCTCTCTCTCTTCCTACTACAAACATAATGATATATTATTTTATAACAGTGGAAGATTCTTGATACTGACCTGTCTCCTACCAGCTGATATATTTTGTTTTGTGATGATCTGTGTAGTTCTTCACAACTGTATATCTATATATGCAGATATCTGTAGCAACCTAAATCAAAGCCAAATACCAAATACTACCAGGTCTTATTCTTTTTCTTAACTGAAATAATATTTGAATATTTAGTATGTTCACAAAATTGAGAAATTGGAACTTAATGGGTTACTCTTTTCTCTAGCCAAGCTAAATTACTAAGTATTCATAAGGGTGGAAACCATACCTTACCTTATGGAGGAATGAATGAAGAAAGAACCTTTGGAACAAAATAATGCTGTAAATACATTTTAAGTTTATTTGCCCATATGTTAGTCTTTTGCCATCCAATCATAACCATTCTATTAGAAGAAGTAAAAACTACATTTTATGTTTTAGAACATAAAATATGGAATTATATATATTAGAATTTTAAAAAAATATATGCTTTGTTTTCTAGGCCAAGCATCATATTAAGTAATTCACAACTATCAAAAGTAATATAATTTTTGCCAGGTGAGGTGGCTCATGCCTGTAATCCCAGTGGCTTGAGAGGCTGGGGCAGGAGGATCAGGAGTTCAAAGCCAACCTCAGCAACTTAGTGATGCCCTAAGCAATTTAGTGAGACCCTGTCTCTAAATAAAATATGAAAAAGGGCTGGGGATATGGCTCAAGGTTGAGTGCCCCTGGGTTCAATCCCTGGTACCTAAATAAATAATAATAATAATTCTTAATACAACCCTACACAATAAGTATTTCTGATTTCTATTTTTATAGTTTTAGTGCATTGTAGTTATACATAATGGTAGAATTCATTTTTATTCATAAATGCATATAACATAGTTTTCTTCATTTCAATCTCCAGCACAATCCCTCTCCATCCTCATTTCCCTCACCCTAGTCCCCTTCTTCTATTTTATTGGTCTCCTTCTATTTATTTATTTTTAATTGGTGAATTATAGTTGCATATAAAATTGGAATGTACTGTGATATATGCATACATGCATATGGCATGATTTGGTCAGCTTTATTCACCATTTCTATTCCTTTGCCTGCCCTCCTCCTGGTCCCTTGTTCATACTTTATGGCTCACCCTTCTATTTTCATGAGATCCAGTTTTTTCATTTCTTTTTTTTTCTTTCTAGCTTCCACATATGAGAAAAAACATTCAACCCTTGACTTTATGAGTCTGGTTTATTTCACGTAGTGTGATGTTCTCCAGTTCCATCCATTTTACAGCAAATGACATAATTTGATTCTTTTTTATGGCTGAATAGAAATCATTGTGTACATATACACCACACTTTCTTTATCTATTCATCTATTGATGGGTACCTAGGCCATTTCCATAATTTGACTACTGTGGATTGTGCTGCTATAAACATTGGTATGCACATGTCATAATCCTATGGTGATTTTAGATCTTTTATATAAGTACCAAATTGTGGAATCACTGGGTCACAATGATGATGGTTTTATTCCTAACATTCTTAACTCTCCATGCTCCTTTCAATAGTTGTACTAATTTTCAATCCCACCAACTATGTATAAGTGTTCCTTTTTCAGTTTTTATATTTTTGATGATTGCCATTCTGACTAGTGTGAAATGAAATGTCAGTATAATTTTGATTTGCATCTCTCCGATTGCTAAGGATATTGATTGTTTTCATATATTTGTTGGCCATTTGTATTTATTTTTTGAGAAATATTCCTTTACATTTTTTCACCTATTAATTGTGTTATCAGTTTTTTGTTGTTGTTGGTTTTGTTTTGGCATTTTTTTAACATATTCTGCTTATTAATCCCCTGTCAGAAGACAAGCTGGTAAAGATTTTCTCCCATTCCATAGGTTCTCTGTTCATGCTTTTGTTACCCTTTGCTGTGAAGAAGTTTTTAATTTAATGCTATCCCACTCATTGTTTCTTGGTTTTATTTCTTGCACTAATATGCGTCTTATTAAGTAAGTCATTATTTAATAACATTCTGTACCAGAATGTTGGAAAGTCCTCCCTATGTTTTTCTTCTAGCAGTTTCACTGTTTCTGGTGTAGTTTCTAGGTCTTTGATGGGCTTTGAGTTGATTTTTGTGCATGGTGAAATGTAGGGATCTAGTTTCATTCTTCTACATATGGATAGCCAGTTTTCTCAGCATCATTTATTAAAGAGGCTATCTTTTCTTTTCTTCAACTTATACTTTCTTATGCTTTTGGCCCCTTTGTCAAGGATCAAATGACTATATTTATGTATACTTGTCTCTGTGTCTTCAAGTCTATTCCATTGGTTCTTAAACTAGTATCTTGCTGTTTCTTTAGTACAATTTGATGTTAGGTATTGTTTCCAGCCTCATTGTTGATACTCAGTATTGCTTTGGCTATTCTAGGTCTTTTATTCTTCTACATTAATTTTAGGACTTTTTTTTCCTGGTTCAGATAAGAATGTCATTCATATTTTGATGGGGATTGCATTGAATCTGTAGATTGTTTATGGTAATAGAGCCTTTTTTTTTGCTATTCTGGCCCTCTAATTTTTTAAAATTAATTTCATGACTGCATTTTCTATTTCTATGAAGAATGTCATTGGAATTTTAAAAAGAATTACATTAAATATATATAGCATTTTTGGGGGCGGGGGGGGAGGTGGAAGGTTTACTGGAGATTGAAGGCAGGGGCACTCAACCCTGAGCCACATCCACAGTTCTATTTCATATTTTATTTAGAGACAGGGTCTCAATGAGGAGTTGTTTAGTGCCTTGCTTTTGCTGAGACTGGCTTTGAACTCTGGATCCTCCTGCCTCTGTCCCCTGAGTTGCTGGGATTGTAGGCATGAGCCACCATGCCCAGCCATATAGTGTTTTTGGTATCTTGTTGATACTGGCTTCATAGAATGAGTTTGGGAGTGTTCTTTCCCTTTCTATTTTATGTAATGATTTGATAAAGAGTGGTATTAGTCCTTTTTTAAAGGTCTGGTAAAACTCATCTGAGAGTCCATCTTGTACTGAGCTTTTCTTTGTTGGAAAGTTTATTATTACCAGTTCAATCTTTATGTGTCTCCTATAAATTTTCTTGCTATTGATTTCTAATTTATTCTATTATGATCTAATAATGTGTCTTTTTTATGTCTTTTTTTGTACTTGCTAGACTCATATTTTGACCTAGCTCATTTGGAAAAGGTCTATTTTGTAAAAGGTTCCATGAGCTGCTCAGAAGAAAATGAATTCAGTTGTTTTGGAGAGACCATGGAGATATACGGTAATAGCATCAAGAACCTTTCAAGTAAAATGACAGCAGAAAAATTTACAAACCTTAGAAATGAAATGGAAATTCACATACAGGAGGCATATACAACTCCAGATAGATAACTGAAATAATCTTCCCAAGATGCATCATAATCAAAATGCCTAACATAGAAAAAAGAAAATAATATTAAAGCCATAAGAAAAAAGTCACATTTACAGGTGAACCAATAAGGTTCACTTCTGACTTCTCAACTAAGACCTAAAATTGAATTCACCCATTATAATTGTATTAGTGTTTGTCTGGGAATCAATGTCAAGAAATGTTTGTTTTATGTAATTAGGTGCACAAACATTTGAGGCATAAATATTTACTATCATTATGTATTCTTATGTGATTTCTCCCTTTACCAGTGAGTGAGTGATAGTGAGTGATTATCTTTGTCTTGTCTGATTAATTTTTCTTGACATTTGCTTTGTCAGATTGTCAATTAGCTACTCTTACTTGTGTTTGGACTCCATTTGCATGGAATATTTTTTCCATCCCTTTACTTTCAACCTGTGAATGTCTTTGCCTGAGATGAGTCTCTTCCAAATAGTATATAGTTGAATCTTGTTTTCCAGTCTATTCTGCTAATCTAGGTCTTATAACACTCAGTGTTATTGTGAACAAATGCTTATTTCCTGCCATTTTTGTTTGCTTTCTGTATTCATTTTTTTCTTAATTATTAAATTTCTTTTCTAGATATCTCCATTCATTTGGGAGATTTAGGGTTTGTTTCTTAGTTCTGCTGTGGGTAATATATTTTCAAGTATTTTTTATTGTAGTGTTGGCTTAGAAGTCATGAATTCTTTTAGTTCATTATTATCATAAAGTTTTATTTCTTCTTTGATTCTGAAAGAGATTTGCACAATATAGCAATCTTTGTGGGCAATTGTCTTCTTTCAAAGCTTGGAATATCTCATTCTAAAAATAAATTTATATGAATATGTATGTGTATGCTTGAACCCATCAGTATGGCAAGAACACACATACAGAGACACAGAATGGAAAATAAAAAAGAAAAAAATGCAAAAAAAAATTATTAAGAGAGACTTGGTTCCACTGAAGTGGACAAAAGTGTTTATAAGGATGGATGTTAACTGCCTGTGCTGTGGAGCCCCTCTTTGTGTTTCTTTTTGGGCTATGTACCCCTTGGATCAAAGGTGCAAGGTTGTTAAACCTGACCTCTTCATGTTCCTCTCCAATCTGCCAGCTGGTGTGGCATGGAACTGAAGCTAGTTTTAGTAGTTCCCAGGTTCCCTTCTCACAGTATAAGGTAGGACAGACTAGAGAGTACTGAGAATTGGAGTTTTGTCTGGATAGACCAGGTTGATGCACTCCCGGAACATGTCTGATGTATAGTTCTAAATGGAAAGCCCAGGGGCTGGGGTTTAGTTCTGACTTTCCTTTGGAAATTTGTTAGGTGGTATTACTTCAGAAAGATTAGATCCACACCCCTGTTTCTGGGAAGATGCTGATTTCTGCTGGATGTCTGAACCTCAGGAGCCTCCCCACAAATTCTACTGGTACAGTGAGACAATCAACCCCTCCACAGGTCTCACATATTCCCCTGTCTGGGGTTTCCCTGGAGTGCAGCTGTGCCTGCCTAAAGAGTTTCTGGCCTCCCACAGCTGGTCACAGGAGCCACCATAAACAGAGAGAAAACAAGACTCTCTTTCTTTAGTGTCCCTAGTCTGGAGCCCCTGGGCCCAATCCTCTCTGCTATTTCCCACTAGCTGGACCCAGCACATGTTGGGTCCATAGCTTTTTATGAACTCCTGAGCATTTACTGCTAAAGGTGCCATGTAGCCACTTCCAAATGGCTCCTACTTCAACTTTCCACTTGCCCACTGAGGGAGTCCAAGCACTTTTCAATCATCAGCTTCACCAGCTGTCTTTAGGTCAGTTAAGATCAGCCTTCCTCTCTGTTTCACAGGTTCTCCCCTGACAAATGTGTTTGCTTTTCTCTCTTTCTGCCTGTGTGATTCCCTCCCCTCTGTGGTGAACCCAATGTGCCAATGCTACTGATAGCTACAATGCTTGCTTCTCTCTAACATATTATTTCTTGTTCTATGTTTGATGATCCTAAATTTTTGAGTCTCTATTATTATTTTACTGTTCAGTGCTGAATTCCAGTGAATTCCCTCAGTTACCCACCTGCTGACAAGCAATGCTCCTGATGCTTTAATATCGAGTCATGGGGCCTTTAAATTTCCATCTTTTCTCTCGTCAGCTCTTATTTGGTTCTGTTCTTGTTGTATTAAATCTGAGAAATTGCCAGGGTGGTGTCACTAGTTTAATATTTCATCTTAGCTCTAGTAACATATTTCATTATCAGTAAATTGAAGATTCTATTTGAAGATAGAAACTGTAGATACAATTTGAAAGGGGTTAACTTTATAAATGCAACTTTACACACTATTCAGTGGGGAAGGTACTTTTGTATGGATGAATTGTGTGAACAGACAAAAGTGGTCAGTTACTGTAGTTTGCTTTTCCAGGGCTCAACCCAGAAGGATTCAGTCTGTATAACAATAAGTTTAGAGACTATACTATTCCATATCCAAGTCTATCCAATGATATTATATTTATGTGTTAGTCAGCTTTCCATCACTATAATGAAATACTGGAATAATAAATTTATATGATGAAAAGGTTTATGTTGGCTCACAGTTTTGGAAGTTTCACTCTGTGATCAGTTGGCCACATTGGTTTAGGTCTGTGGTAAGGCAGCATGTCACGGTAGGATCTTATGACAGAATAAAACTGCTTACAGCATCACAAGCCAGGGGAAAAACAGAGAGTAAGGAAGAGGATGGAGTTTTCTTCAAAGGCACATCTCCAACAGCCTAAGCACTTTCCACTGGGTCCTACCTTGTAAGATTCTACCACTTCCCAGTGGTGCCACCCTGGGGATAAAGCCTTTAATACGTGGGATTTTTTTGGGGGGGGATAATCAAGATGCAAACTAGTAGTCTTTATCTTTTAACAAAAACAGTATTAGTAGCAACATAAGATATAATCTGCAAAACAGCAGCAGCAATGATAAACTATTGAGAGTTGATGAATAGTCTTAGATGCTACACAAAACTAATGAAAATTGAATTTACTAAAAGTAAATACTGTAGTAGTCTTTGTGTTAGCAAAAGAAAAATACTTTATATGCTGAAAAAGTGTATGTTAAAAGCTATACAAGGAAAGCAAAAGAAATATATTATCATTGCCTCATATCATGCATTTTAATTAACATTAAGTTTAGGGCCTTTTATAACTATTGACATTTTAAGGGATCAATCTAACTTAATCATATTTTTCCCCTAGAATTTATCACATCTCACTGAATTGGCAAACTGGGTGTTGAGTTGAATTTTAAACATTCTAGTAGGTTGCTAAATCCTCAGTTTTACCTTTAAATCTTTGGGTATAATTTCAACTCCAGGAAAATTAAGCACAAACACTTTGAACTTAAAATTTAAAGAACTTCAAGGGGGCGCTGGAGATGTAGGAGAGTGCCTGCTTTGCATGCATAAGGCTTGAGTTCAACCCCAGCACCAGCAAAAATAAATAAATACATAAATAAACAAAAACTTCACACAAACAAACTTCAAGGAAAATTCTTACAATCAAAAGAATGTAACTTTTAGTTACTCAGTCATACAAAATCGGTACAACTTGAGTTTCTTTTTTAGTTGACATATAAATGAGAATATTTTATAGGGTAAAGAAATACTTTTCTTAATGGAGTCATTTATTTTAGAATCAACAATTCCAAGTGTAGGATTGTATAAAGTCTTGATATAAAAATTCAATTTCAAAGTACATCTCTTGTACCAATGGATTCCTGAATTCCCATCATGAAATAGTACAAGCTCCATATTAGTTTATTATGAAGAAAATGAAACATGGGTAAAATAATAAACAGCTAGTTTTATCTGCACACAGTAAAATGCAACACTGATCTGATGAAAAAGACAATTACCTATTCATGTGGTGAAGATGATGATGATATGTAATCTAGTTTTTCAAGCAAAAGCTGATTTAAAGTGCTTTGTGTGTTGGTGAGAAAGAATTTGTGACTTAGACTGGGCATTTCATCTCCCCCATATTCTCAAGGTAACTATTTAAAAACCCAGTATCTCTTGAAATTGTTTATCTTACATGACCTAATTTCCAGACTCTAAGTTTATTAGCATTAGCTTAATGAACTTAAAGTATTTAAATAATATATGTGATTATATATATATTGTTTGTTTGTTTGTATTTAAGGACTGGGGTTGAACTCAGGAGCACTCACCACTGAGCCACATTTCAGCCCTATTTTGTATTTTTATTTAGCGACAGGGATTTACTGAGTTGCTTAGCACCTTGCTTTTTGCTGAGGCTGGCTTTGAACTCAAGATCCTTCTGCCTCTTCCCCCTGAGCCACTGGGTTTGCAGGTGGGTGCCACTGCACCTGGCTTAAATATTTTACATTTATTAAATGTGTGGGTATTTCGTATTTAAGTTCCTATTTCTGTCATACACGACAAGACTCTAAGCTTCTTTTTTTTCTTTTTTAATTTTTTTTAATATTTATTTTTCAGTTTTCGGCGGACACAACATCTTTGTATGTGGTGCTGAGGATCGAACCGGGCTGCACGCATGCCAGGCGAGAGTGCTACTGCTTGAGCCACATCCCCAGCCCCAACTCTAAGCTTCTTGATGGCAAAGATTATTTGTAAATTTGTGTAGTATTGTCCTTATTATTTCTAGCATCTAGTCAAGGGCTGGCATTTTACATACATCACTCAAATGAATAGATAAAAGAATAAATGAATTAAATAATTGATTAAAGTTGTTCCATTTATTAGATAAAGGGCAAATATTTAAACTTTAAAATATATGTTATTGAAATTATGCCTTGAGCTTAATATTTAGTATTTAAATTTTTTAATTGCTTTTGCTGTAAACTTTCCAAATCCAGAATCAATTTATCTCTCAGTCTTTGATTCATTTACATTACTTACACTGCTTCCTACCACCAGATATTTGATTACTAATGATCTTAAAAAGTACATTTAGTGAGATACCATTACTGTTACTAGAAATATTAATATTAATAAGACTTTTAGTGCCTTCCCCCTATTTGTGTCAGATAACCAATCTCAAATTCTCCACATTTCTCTCAAAGCTTCTTTTATATAACCTATTTTCTTTGTTGTTCAAATTTTATTTTGCAGGAAACAGAAATGGACTATATCTTGGTCAGAAAGGGACTCTGATAGGTAGAAAACTAGAAAGCAGAGTGATAAAGAATGAGTTGATTGCTAGAGATTTAGGTTTGGAAAATGGATATTTAGAGAGGTCTCCCCTTTCTATAATCCTAAACATTTAATAGCAGAATTTTTAAAACTCCAATTATGTGAAGAGAGGAAGAGCAAACAATGTTCTGTTCATTCCAGAACTCTCTGATCCCTTTTTACAATTTTCTGCTATCCCCATCTCAGGCAGAAAGCCAGAAATACTCTGTCATATGATCAACAGGGACAGGTGTGGCAGGATCAAAGTCTTTGACCTGCTGAACCTGTGGGGCCACTCTGAAGCAGGTCTTATATACCCTAGGAGTCTCCTGTAGGATCCAGTGAAAGATGCTTTCTGATGGATTTTTATCAGAGATTTCACCTTTATTAAGTGTATTGTCTATAAAAAAATTGCTACTCACTTTGAGACTTAAAACTATCAAATTATCATCATAGTTCTGAAAATCAAAAGTCCAAAGTCAGTTCCTATGGGCTGAAAGTTGCTCCCTTTTGAGGCTCTAGGGAGATTCACTTCCTTATACTTCCAGCTTCTTCAGAACATATGTACTCCTTGGCTTGTGTCCTTTTCCTTCATCTTCAATGCCAGTGTCTTCAAATTTCCCTGTCACTGAAACTCTCACCTCCCCCTTTCACTTATAAGGGTTCTTGTGTTTATATGTGGTCTACCTGGCTAATCAGGATAATCTCCCCATTACATGAACCAGAGTGGGGTGGTCCTTTTACTATGTAAGGAAACATATTCACAGGTTCCAGAAGTTAGGACCTGGACATCTCTGGGGTGGCAGTATTCTTCTATCACACTTGGCACCCTCCCTCCCCCTCTATGCTGCTCTGTCTACTCTCATTTTGTTGTTGTTTCAATAAAGCACTTGCACAAGATTCATTGTCTCAGCATATGCTGTTGGGGGAACATGACCAAATACAGGGCGGTTGACCATAAAAGAGTGATAAATATCTATTAAAGTCGAGGTCTGCAATTGACTTCAGGGAGTGTCTGGTTTGCATGTTTATTTCTCCTCCTGCCCATAGTTTCATTGAAATAATTATGATCACATTTTAAATAAGGAATTAAAACACAATAGTGTTGGAAAAACAGAAAATAGAGCTACCAGTGGAGCAGAAAGTTTAAACAAACCCTGGAAGCTAAAAAGCAGGTGGGATGGGAGTAATGGAGAAAACAGAGCAGAAGAATCCATGCCAAGATTCCAGAAGTGAGAGCAATCAATCCTAATGGAGCCCATGAGAAACTCTAAAATCAGTGACATCAATACAAAGAGTAGGAGAGGGTCCTGAGAATCATCAGGGAAATTAATTAATTAAATAACTGCTTTAGCAATAGCTGTGTCTAGAGAGACTCCTTCTCCCCCACCCACCTCTGCCATATATGCAGATGATATGGCTGGCAGCCTAGTGTTTGCCTCTAAGCTAGAACCCAATGCCAGTCTGGGGAGATATTCTAGAATGAGTTTGGGCCTGAGAGAAGTATAGAAACATTTGAAATGATTTCAGATCTTTACAAGAGATACCGAGAAGATATTAAATTAAAAGAAGAAGAAAACAAAAATAAAGTCCCATCTGGTAGTGAAATGCAGTAAATAACTTCATCCCTCAATCAAATGGCTCTCTGGCCTGCTGATCCACACTCAAGCATCCTTCTATAGTATTGGTTTGTTGACATGATCCCCACCCCAGCAGAAACCAATAGTTGGCCCTCTCATTTAAGGGAGAAACTGTTGGGAAAATAGATAAACACAACCCGAGAGAAAATCTATGAGTCAACTTTTTATTCTTTGAATAAATTTGGAGTCAGAGGTAAGATCACCACTTTTTGGAGGAAAAAAATAAATGAAAAAGATAGAAGAAAACATATCCACTTACTCTGGAGTGAAAACTGATGTATGAAATAAAGAGAATTTTTTATAAGTATATTCCAGAGCTTCTCAACTTTGGTACTACTGACATTCTGGGCCAGAAAATCCATTTTTTTGTATGGGGCTGTCGTGTAAAGTATAAAAGAGACTTGGCAATACCTATGGTACCTACACACTAGATACTAGTAGCAACTTCACAATTAGGATGAGCAAAAATGTTATTTCAGATGTTCCCAAATGTCCCCCCAGAAGGGGCAGGGGATTCTTATGAGGAACACTGTCTACTCAGAGAGATTTTAAGAGAATATCATATTGATAAATAAAGAACAGGTTATTACTAAAACTAAAAAAAAATCAATATCAAATCTATAAGAAATACATATTATTTCCAAAATTGAGACTAAATTCCTTGAAAGGAGTAAAGAGTTGATGAAATAATTTACATGCAAAAAATTAAACCCAGTGATGATAGTGAATACTAGGAAAAATATAACAGTGTCTTCAATTTCTTTTAAAAAATTAAACTTAGAATTCTATACCACTACACTGCCAAGAAAGTGAGAAAATAAATTAGAGTAGTAATATAATTTAGAATATTTCTTGTTCATATATTTCAGTGACAAAATTACTCAAGAGAAATAAAACAAACAAACAAACAAAAAACATTTAGAAAGCACTGTAAAAAAGGGAAGAGAGTGTGTTCAGTACTAGAATAGTGGTAGTTGTCTGCAAGTATGAAAGCAAAGAAAACTGAAAATATGAATACACAGTATATTGGACCTTGGTGTTTGGGACGTTCTCCCATGAGTTACAGAGACATAGTTACAGAAATGCAGTTCTTTCTGTAGGGATTTAGTCTGTTTCTTAATTTTTATGACTTTTAATTTATATAACCATAATATAACACTACATTTAGTTTTAATATAATTAAAATGAACTATTCAATAAATCAAAGAAAACTAAACTTAAAAAAAGTTAACTAAAATGTCAACTTCTAAAAGAATGCTGAGACAATAAAATTTAATAATATAAAATATAACTGGGACAGTTATTTCTGACCCAAAGTCTAGTAGCTTAAAACAACAGTAACATGTTACTATTAACACTCATGGTTCTGGGGATTGGCCAGGCTCAGGGAGGTGTTCTTGCTCTGGGTCTCTCATGTGGTAACTGTCAGACAATGGCTGGGACTAGAGTTATCTCCAAGGCTTCCTCATGTGTCTGGCAGTTGATCCTGGCTGTCAGCTAGGACTTCAGCTGGGTCTGCTGGCTAAAACACCTACACATGGCCTCTCCTTGTGCTCTGGGTTTCCTCAGAGCATGGTGGCTCTGTTCCAAGAAGGAACATCCCAAGAGAACCATGAGAAAGCTGTATTGTCTTTTATGACTTATCCTTGGAAGTCAAGTAGCATCACTTCTGTTGTTTGTACAAGCCTGGGAGAATCAGGGAGAGAACAAACCTTTCACATCTTGATGAGAGGAGAATCAGCATCCCACTGTAAGATGAGGGCTGGGAGATCCTTCTTAATGCAGTTATCCTGGAAAAACACAATCTGCCACAATCATCAACATGCTAGGGATGTGAGTGGAAGGTAATGAAGTAGAGCTTTGGTAAATTCTGCATCTTTTAAACAGGCTAAGCAATAGGTACATTCTACATCAAAATAAGGAGTAAAAGTATAATATTTAAAGTCATAGCTGTAGCATTGAAAGATGAAAAAAAGCAGGATTTGACAGTGCTAGGAAAGTGTATGGGGGTAAAGAATGGGGCAGTGCAGTTATTTTTTTTTTAATCCTCTGCAGGTATTATTTTCTAAGACTATCATAATGAACTTATATTTAGATATGCAATTAAATATATTAAATTACATGATCTTTTGTTAATATAACACGATTATATAAAAGAATTCTAAATATAAGACAAGTTCAAATATTCAACAATTATAGCCATTTGTTTTACCTTGGACAACAAATATACCTTGAGTACTATCACTTATCACTATGCTAAGGTCAGGTGATTTTAAGTAAAGATAAAGAACTGGGAAAAGAAGTTAATGTTTACTTGGCCAATTTCTTTTTTTGTTGCCATGCTAGGGATTGAGTCCAGGATTTCATGCATGCCAGGTAAGTGCTAAGCTATATCTGCAGCCTTGGCCTACTTTCTTAATTTTGCAGTGGAAACCTGTCAGAGGAAATACTAAGCAGATGCCTCCTTTCCCCAGCATCACAGAATTCTAAAGATGTCTTTCCAAGATTCCCATCTTGGGTTATCAAATCAAACATTAGTGGATGCATTGTTAAGGGAATTTGCAAATGGAATTTGGGCTGCTAATCAGATGGCTTTAAATCTGGGTGGGCCCATGTAATCACAGGAATTCTTTTATTTTTTCTTTTTTTTTTTAAATTTATATATGACAGTGGAATGCATCACAATTCTTATTACACATATAGAGCACAATTTTTCATATCTCTGGTTGTATACACAGTATATTCACACCAATTTGTGTCTTTATACCTGTACTTTGGATAATAATGATCATCACATTCCATCATCATTAATAACCTTATGCCCCCTCCCTTCCCCTCCAACCCCTCTACCCTATGATAGTTTGTCTATTCCTCCCATGCTTCTGCTCCCCTATCTCACTATGAATCAACCTCCTTATATCAAAGAAAACATTCAGCATTTGGTTTTTTGGGATTGGCTAACTTCACTTAAAATTGTTTTCTCGACTCCATCCATTTACCTGCAAATGCCATGATTTTATTCTCTTTTGTTGCTGAGTAATATTCCATTGTGTATATATGCCACATTTTTTTTTATCCATTCATCTATTGAAGGGCATCTAGGTTGGTTCCACAGTTTAGCTATTGTGAATTGTGCTGCTATAAACATTGTTGTGGCTGTGTCCCTGTAGTATGTTGTTTTTAAGTCCTTTGGGTACAGACAGGAATTCTTAAGAACAAATGATGAAGGCAGAAGAGTCAGACAGAAATAGGTAGCCACAGAAGAAGACTGGACATGGGGGGGAAGAAGATAGGTCAGACTGTGCAAAGACCTTGCTGGCTTTGAGGATGGCAGAAGGATGGCTTGTGTGAGATAACGTGAGTGGCTTCTAGAAGCTGAGAACAATCATCAGCTAACAACCATCCAGGAAACTGGACCCCAGTCTTAAAACCACAAGGAAATGGATTCTGCCAAAAATCTGAGTGAACCTGGAAGCAGATTCTTTCCTAGAGCTCCTGGGAAGAGTCTATCCTCAATTATAGCCTCATGAAACTCAGGAGAAACAAGTTGAGCTAGCCCAGACTTCTGGCATGCAGAACACGGAGGTAGTATGTTTGTGTTGCTTTAATCCACTCAATTTGTGGTAATCTGTTGTGGCAACAATAGGAAACTAAACCAAACAATAAAGCAGGGGCAAGCTCTTCTGACACTTTAGATAGCCAAAGTCTAGAAGAGACAAAGAGACTGTCTCTTCTCTCAAATTGTTTTCAATTTAGTTTGCTGGGGGTGGGGTGGTGGAAAATATCAAAGGAAGAAAAGAAAATATCAAACGAGGTAGTCCAAAGTGACAATGATTTACATAGCAGACGTGCTGCAGATTTGCCATCGGTCAGTTTCTCAAAGCCAGTCTCAGACCAGAGCACCCACATAACATGAACTTTTGTAAGCCCTGCTTGCTTTGCGTCTATCTATGTTCCCCACTTATTTCCTACTTTCTGTTATGTTCCCTTGACCCTTGATTTGGACTCATTACTAAACTCTGCTTCCAACTCAATTCTTGACTCTTTAAACTTCTCTTATTTCAGTCTCCCTCACAACTTTTGGTAAATACTTATTCTCTGCTCATCCTCTGGGACCTAATGAATGAATGACCCCACCTCCCTTCCCAAATGTGACTCTTGGCCAAAATATCAAGTTTGATTAAAGCTCTACTTTTACATTTATGACCTACATTTTCTTTTAAGACAGGAAAGACTAGATTACAGAATGTGATTTTTAAAAATCAAGAGAGTATTTCTCAAACAAGTTAGCACTTTTCTTTGTGCAACTGGTATTTTTTAAGACACGGTCACACTGGATAGATCACAGGTGCTACAGTATACGCCTCAGTGCATTCTATCTTGCCATGATTTACAATCATTCTACATTTCAGTACGTGTGACTGTGCACATAAACATACAAAAACGAATATAGAGTGTGACTTCAGGTCATTAGTCTTCTCAATTTAAAAATGTAAAACTAATTTGGCTAAAACTAAACTATAAATTATTGAAAATTCACACAATGATAGTGCTGTGCATAGAGAAACAGGAAGTAGCTATGGATTTTATTAAAATCCAGGGAAAACACCATTAATAATTAATCCAGAAAGCCAACAAGCTAAGTATCAAAATAAATATGCGGGACTCCTGAATGCATGAAAAGAGTGCTGCATCTCCCAGTTTTTATGAACAACTTTTTTCTTCCCGTTTGCTACTCAGAAGCTTTATTTTACTAAATATCCTATTCAGGTCTAGTCTATATTTATGTTAATAATGTAAGTATGTTATTAACAATACTTTTACAGGAAAGAAAGCTATGTGGAAGGCTGTTTCCAAAAAGTGGAAGAGAGGTTTCCAAAAGTCTGTACAAAGCTATTTTCTCTCTCTTGTCCCAACTCTGCTTTTCTTCCTCCTCCTCATCCTTCTATACAGAGAATCCCTTAGAGATAGATAATTCAAAGGTAAAATGGTGTCTGGTACTTCTTTCTTTTGTACGTGTTGAAGGTTTTCACAGAAGTAAAGATTAAGTGTTTGCAGAATCTCTATTAATGCACCTGGCCTGTGTCTCTATAGGTTGTATAAAGTCCCAAAGCATTATGGGTCATATTCTGATGTTTTTTGTGTCTATTCCAGCCTTCCTGCCTTGGAAGTCACATGTTTGAAACAACTCATCATTCTTTACATATGATAAAACATCCATCAGATGGTATTTTTTGGGTGCTAAAATAACTGTTTTGCTGTTCACAGAATTTTCAAATTTCAGCAAACTTTAAGCTGATTTGTTATTCACACATGTGGGAGGCCACCTTGCCCATGGGCTGAGCATCCTCTCTCAGCCTTGAGTAGGGAGGGTGTTTGGTCTGGCATCACATGCCATGCTCTGTGCAATGAAAGTTTGCTCTAGCCCTGTGCTTGGGTGTTACCCAATGGTATTGGACAGCCCCCCCCCTTTTGAATCCCTATCCCCTGCCTCATTTGGTGAAGAACATTCCATAGAAGCTCCTTTGTGTGTCCTCCTCTATAAAATAAAGAGATTCCGGGTGTACACTCTCTTGCCTCCCACCATGGAAGAGGACCCTTGAGGTGGCAGAGCAGTCACACTCTCAACCTGAGAAGCTCATGTCCGTGTATTGTGTGATTTCTTTGCCGTTTTCTTAGTTTAATGGTGCACCCAGCTCTTTTGAACCTAGCTCATCTCCTCAGCCTATGCAGCTGGCGAGACACAGAGATTTTCTAAGAATCTTTCATTCTTGCGAATTCTATTTAATTATATAGAAAATTGATCTTTTTGAATAAATGAATAAAGATGACCCATTGTTTACAACATTTTTAGCATCTTAGCTGCCTAAAGGATATTTTTTTTTCTTTAAATAGCTTTATTTTGGTCACCAAAATACTTAATCTCAGGACTATTTCAAATGTTTAATATGTTCATGACTAAATTCATAGAAGCACCTTTAGCATGGCAACTACATTAAAGGAGTTAGATTATTTTCAAATAAATTATTTTCAAATGTCAAATTTTGTTTTGAAATGAATATTATTAACGACAATTACTTTTGTATACTCACCCAATGATGTTCTGAGAACCTCAGCAGCAAAAAATTTAGACCTTTTAAGAGTATATTTTCTTTAGAAAGATAGAGCAAGAAAATTAAAACTCAATTTTAAGAAATGAAATTGGTGGTCAACTTCACAATGCTCCTTGAGGTAAAAAATGAAAATATAAGAATGATTTTCTTTTGTGGTTGGAGTACTTTCCCTGGAGATATTTAACATAATAGCATCAGATGCTGAAATCATGATGGCTAACACTATGGAGGGCAATATACAATTGTTGAGCTGAATTTATAAATTCTGTTGACTTAATTAATTTAAAGCAAATTTATTTAGTTTATATATTATGGCCATTCTTCAGCAGTCAGTGAAACCCTTTTTCCTCTAAAAATGTACATGGAATAGAATTTACTTCTTAATTTGGAGCATATGTTTTTAATATGAACAGATGACATAGTTCTACGTAGGTAAATAATTTAAGTATTTAGAATTCATTTCCTTTACTTTAGCTGCAACATAGTTCACTAAATAACATAAGTATAATTATAGCTCTTCCTCTTGATTGCTTTGTCTGCTGCACATTTAACAACAGAAATGTCAAAACAAAGTATTTTCTAGAGTATTGTTGAACAGAAAACCACTTCCATGGGTCATTAATGAGTGTTTAAAAAAATGGAGGTCTTAAATATATAAAAGTATAAATATATATGGAAATGCTGAATTAAGAAATTTAAACATATTTATTTGTAGTAGAAATTCTTGGGTGGATGTGCATTTTGGTTTTCCAGTAAGGAAATGTAATATTTATTGTGTATCAAACTAGTTTATGGACAATGGAACTTTTTTACTATAGAGAATATCGAAGTAGTACTGTTTTATCGAACACTTTTTCTGAAACACATGAGGAATAATGAGCATATAACTCATCATTCAAAAATGATTTTGTATTATTTCTTACAAATTTATATAATAAGAGGTAGACAATTTATTGTGGTTAAAATAATAAAAACCTAAGAAAATTTAGAAGGCGAGAGAAAAATAGAAGGCCTATGTGTGGCTGAGGAATAAAGGGGAAATTTCATCCATTAGTCGGTACATCTTCTGGGTCTCCAAATGTTTGCCAGGAAAAGGAGATGTTTCTTGTAGATGAACAGAAAGTGTTTTTGCAAGGTTTGGAACTACAAAGAACCTAAAACCACAGTTTTACAGTTCATATACTGAGAGTTATTCATTTTTTTCTAAATTAATTTTCTTTCTGTTTAGAGTTTCAATCACTAATATAGCCAGCATAATGTATTATTTAATAGCTGATATGTTGAATATTGAAAAACCAGAAAAATATGTGCAAATTTATGCAAATGATTAGAAACTCAGGTCAAAGAAAAAAAAAAACTATATGAACATTTAAAACAATAGCCTCACAAAGTTGTATAGAAACACAGATTTGTGTGACAAAGAATGTGGAACTCTAATGCTGTATAATTAACATGAGGGCTAATACTCTTGCCCCATTTATATGATGAAGGACAAGAAATTCACACTGATAATTCATATAATGATAGATTTTTTAAGACCATTGTAATCCAAAGTTTTAAAAATAAGCTACCCTTATTACAAACATTTGGAAGCATAATGAAAAATTATATATCTAGGAATAAATTTAATGAAAGTTGTGAATGATATATACAATGAAAATTACAAAACATTGATGAAAAAATTGAAAAGGACAGAAAAAATAGAAAGATATCCCAAGTTCAAACATTGGAAGAATCAATAATGTTAAAATAGCCTGCTCCCCAAAGTGATTTATAGATTCAATGCGATCGCTTTCAATATATTGATGGCATTCTTCACAGAACTAGCAAAACAACTCTAAGATTTATATGGAACTGCAAAAAATGCTGAATAGCCAAAGCTACTGTGAAGGAAAACAAAACAAAACAAAGCAGAAGGCATTGTGCAAGTTGAATTCAAAACATACTACAAAGTTGTAGTAATCAAAACCCTATGATATTGGCATAAAAACAAACACATAGACAAAAGGAACAGAATAGAGAGCCTAGAAGGAAACCCAGGCATCTATAGCAACTGATTTCAATAAAGCCGTTAAGAATGTGCATTGGAGAGAGGATTGTCTTTTTCATAAATGGTTCTGGAAAATCTAATATCCATATGCAGAAGAGTGAAGCTAGCTTCCCGTCTCTCACCAGTTATAAAAAAGAAAAATCAACTCAAAATGAATTAAAGACTTAAATGTATGATAGGAAACTTCTAGAAGAAAACACAAGGGAAACACTTCAGGAAATGGGAATGGGCAATGACTATTGGGATAAGACCCCAAAAGCACATGAAACAAAAGCAAAAGGAGACATATGGGATTATACCAAACTAAAGAGTTTCTGCACAGCCAAAGAAACAATCAACAGAGTTCAGAGACAACTTACAGGATGGAAGAAAATTTGCAATGTGTACATCTGAAAAGGGGTTGCTAGGCAGCAAATGTAAGAAACTACAGAGACTCAATAGGAAAAATTTTTTTTTTTAAAAAAGGACCTTGATTAAAATGTGGGCAATCAATCTAAACAGACACTACTCCAGAGAAGACATACAAATGGTCAAGAAGGACATGAAAAATTCTCACCATCAGTAATCATCAAGGAAATGCAAATCTAATCCATAATGATACATCACTTTACCCCAGTAAAAATATCTCTCAAAAAGACAAAAGATAATAAGTGATGGCAAGGATAGGAAGAAGAGAGAATCCTTGCACGTTCTTGATGGGAATATAAATTAGTACAGGCCATTATGGAAAAATAGTATGTGTGTTCTTCAAAAAATTAAAAATAGAACTACATTGATCCAGCAATACCACAAGTGGGTATATATCCAAAGGAAATGAAATCACTATGTCAAAGAGATATCTATACTCCCATGTTCACTGCTGCTGTATTCACAATAGCCAAGAAATAGGAACAACCTAAGTGTTCATCAATTTGTGAAAGGATAAAGAAAATGTGGTATATATTTACAATGGAATACTATTCAGCCATAAAAAGAATGAAATCCTGTCATTTGTGAAAGCACGGATAGAACTGGAGATCACTATGTTAAGTGAAATAAGTGAGGCACACAAAGACAAGTACTGCATGATCTCACTTGTTATGACTTGGGTATGAGATATTGCCCCAAAGCTTCTGTGTTAATGCATGGATATTCATAGGTGAAATCAATGGACTGTGAGAGCTGTAACCTAACTAGTTTTAGTGGACTAACTAGGTAGTAACTGTAGATGGGTGGTGCAGAGCTGAAGGAGGTGGATCACTGGGGGCACACCCTGGAAAGGTTCATTTTACCAGCACCCCACCCCCACTTTTCAGCTACCATTCAGTGAGCAGCTTTCTTCTGCCTTGCCCTTTGGCCATGAGTCCTGCCTTATCTTGGGCCCAGAGCAGTGGAGCTGGCCAACCACGGACTAAACCTCTGAAACTATGAGCCAAAATAAACTTTTCCTCCTCTAAGTTGTTCTTGTGAAGAATTTTGGTCACAGTAATAAGCGGCTGACGATCACATCATTTATGTGATCTAAATGTAAAAATAGTTGACTTCATAGAAGTTGGGAGTAGAATGTGGTTACCAGAGGCCTGGGACAGTGTGTGTGGAAGGAGAGGATGAAGGGAGGTGGGAAAAAGTTAATTAGTGGGTACTAAATCACAGTTAAAAGCAAGAAGCTCTGGGATACTGTTGTAGTTGGTGACTGTAGGTACCAATAATGAAGCGCACCTTTTAAAAAGCTAGAAGAAATAGTTTTGAAAATTTTCACCACAAAGAAATGATAAATATTTTAGGAGATAAATTTAAATATTATGTGATTTAAATATTATGTGATTTGTACATGTATCTAACATTACATGGTACTCCATTAATGTGTATACCTTTTATGTTAATGTGTATCATTTAAAATAAAAACAAGAAATAAAAACAAAGTTTTGTAGCATGAATATGTAAATATGTATATTATATATAAAGGATAAACATAAACTACTGGGATAACAGACTATAAACATTATACAGTAACATTTATATGTATATATATATATATATATATATATATATATATATATATATATTACACATTTATATCTATATTAAATATATAAACATACATTTACAAGAGTAATGTAATTTGATAAGTTTGAAAATTGATAAAATTTTGAAATAAATTGATAAATTCAAAATATATTTGAAATAAATGATATTTAGTGAAATTTAAATTTATTTTATCTAGTTAGTGGTAGAAATCATTGTCAATACTAATATTGTTGTGAGTGCAATGCAATTGAATTTATTTTGTTATTTTAATTTTTGATTACAAATATTTTTTTAATCAAGCCTGGTTTTGATACTGTCATAGCTAGAAAGACAATTCACAATTTATATCAGTTCAAAAATTTGTCACAGTTGGCTGGTTTATTTCCATAGTGTTTGATGCCAATCTGTTTTTCTTGCAAACTTTTTTGAAGTTGTAACATTTTAATAATTTTAATAAATTTATTTAAAAAAAACTACTGATAGGGTTGGATGTCTATTTCAGTGGTAGAGCAAGCCTAGCATGTATGTGGCCCTGGGTTCGATACCCAGCATTCAGCACTGCAGGAAAAAAAAAATCCCCTGATAATCTATATTTGAAATATTTTTAAAGTAGTTAATAAATATCTTTCTCACAAGGTTTTTTAATATGATACATCTATAATTTTTGCAGATAATGCACATAATTTTTTACCATAAAGTCTTGTAATAATAAAAACATTTTCTAATAGGACTTTTTAAAATTTTGTTTTACTATGCCTTTTAAAGACACTATATTTAGCTTGAAAGTCATGTAAAATGTTTCTCATTCCCCACCATCAAATATCTTTGGCAACATATATATGTTTGGCCAGTTATCATTACAGAAAATGTTGCAAATTTGGAACAGTCATCCATTTTGTAAAAATGAAAAATTCCTAACTCATTCTGATTTTCTCTCTCCATGCTTGTCTGTTTGGGCAATAATAATTTTTGTAATCATTAAATATATGCCAAAGTGAATGAAAATAAACATGTCTAAATTAAAAACAACAAAACGTAAATCTTATAGGCATCATCATAGCTTAAAACAAAGACAAAGACAAAAATCAAGAACCTTATACCATAGCAGTTTCTTATCAAATTAGCTAGCACTCTTACAAAAACCAGTTAACCATAATACTGAATTTACTTGTTTTACTTACAGGTGGCAAGTCTTCAAGATTCTAATTTAATGTTGCCTAAGATTGTCTTATTTTTCTACTTCCTTAATGACTTCATTTAATCTCTTCTGACTAGAGGTGGGGAAAATAGTTGATCAATGTCTTAAGTGAAATCCATTTTGTTAACCCCAACAATCAGATGGTTTGTACCCAGTGTTGAAGCCAGAAAGGCATGCTTACACGCCTGTGTCCTTGAAGTCACCAGCTTCAAATTTAGCATAATTAGCAGTAACAATCAGATAGTAGTCAGCATAAGATGTGCCTATAGTCATATTTTGGATAAATCACTGTGTCCTGGGGTGTCAATAGTAGTCGCATAATATTTATTGGTCTATATTTCCACAGGAAGATGCCAATGGTAATTCTACTCTGATGCTTGGCTTTCAGTTTGTGAGTTTTTCAGGAGCCCTTTCTCATCTCAGCAGCTTCCTTCATTAATTTTTTTCAATGGCCCTTTTTATTCAATTAAACATTTGAAGATCAGATAGCCAGCATTGGTGGACTTATCCCAAACTATATGTCTGTTGAAATTAATCTTTTCCTTTTCCATTTTGGCTTTGATTTAGTAGTGGTTTTTGTGACACCCTTGTTCTGATAGTCAACCTGTTGTGAGAAAGTTTTTTGTTCATTTCTATTGTTGATGGATTTGAGGGTTAAGGGATATTTTGTTTGGTTCATTGGTTGACTCTTGTTTGTGATGCTATTATTAACATTGTTGCTATAAAAATTAGTCTACATATCTTTTGGTAAATATGTGCATGAGCTTCCAGCAGGGTAACCCTTGAGTGGTAAGCATACTTGGATAGATACCATGTGCATGTGCAACCTTACAATGAAATACACATGGTTTTTAAAATATTTTGCATGATTTTTTCACTCACACCAGCAACAGTAAAAGAATTTCTATTAATATATATCTTCACCAGCACTTGGAAATGATGGGTGTGAAGTGACATTTCCTTGTGGTTTTAATTTTCATTTTCCTAATAAGATGGACCACTTATTAGAGCAAGTTTAACACTAATATTTTTATTTTACATACAATAATGGGAGGGAGGTGTTTTATGCTTTCTTGTTGTTTTGTAGAAATTCTAAACATATATTCAGAACAGTAATTCTTAGCTATACAAGTTACAAGTATGTTCTCCCAGATTGTTGCTTAATTTTCTTTTAACCATTTTATGGTGTTTTGTTAAGTATATATTCTTGCTTTCTAACACAGAAAACACAGACTTTTTCTTTCTTTTTATACTTTTTGGGGATCAAATTTCACATTCAACAACTCCTTTAAGTATCTTGCCATACAGTAACTGATAAGACTATGTGAATACAAAAGGCCTTTTTTAAAAAATAATCACCTTCTATTTTATATCAAAGAATCATAAATGTTCTGTTATTTGTACTGAGGAATGAAATTAAGCAAATAATACTGCTATGTTGTGTGCATGTAGGATTGATTATATAACAACAAAGCTCACTGTTACGTGTAATTGTAATGCATCAAAAATAAAAATAAAAGAGAATTATCAAAATTAACCAATCAGAGTTCTTTTTTCTGCACTGTGTTCCAGAGAGTTCAGCCATTCTCTGTTAAGTGAGTGAATCTGTAAGAAGGTAAGCCCCAGACTTATGAGGGGAGTGGTGCAGAAATATTTCCCGCCTTGAAAACCAGAGCAGCTGAGGCATCTGGTCTCCAGAGAGAAAAGGCATGAAGCAGAGATTAGAAGGAGATACCTATGATACATACTACAAATGGACGAACGTTGAAAATATTATCTAAGTGAAAGAAGCCAAATGCATATAGCCACATATTATATGATTCTGTCTATATGAAATATCCAGAAGAGTCAAATCCTTAGGAACAGAGAGCATATCCATGGGTGCCTATCACTGGAGGAAGAATGAGAAGTGACCGCTACTAGTTTTGGGATTTCATCTGGATTGATGAAGATGACGAGTTCCGTAAAGGATTGCACTTAGATGGATACAAGAATCTCAGATTCCTCGTGGTAATGGTTGCTCAAACTAATGAATATATTGAACCATTGAATTTACACTTTAAAAGCATAAACTTTATGGTTCATAGATCATATCTCAAGAAAACCATTATTTTAAAAAATGAATGCACCAGAGATTCTGGAGCAAGAGGGAAAATAAAAAACATAAGCCTGACAAAATTTTGCTAGTTTCAGGTTCACTTAAGTCTCAGCGCTCTTCTAATTCAGGGTATGCTAGAACTGTGCTACAAATCATTCATAAAATAGAGTTGAGTTGGTTTTCTTTCATTTCAAATGAAATAATTCAATGTGTACTTTTTATAACCCCAATTATATATGAGATAATTGAAGTCCAGACAGTTAACTGATTTAAAATAAGGGGAACATTCTTCCCTTCATACTTTCATAATAATTTATTTCTATTACCTTCAAAGAACTTAAATCTATTGTAAATGCATTTTTTTTTACATTTAATATCCCTCTACTATTTAATTGTTCCTTCCACTTTCCAATGTAGATAATTTTGCTCTTGGAGTTGGGATTTTCCTTTTTGCATTTTGTTTTGTCTTGGTACTAGGCATCCCCAGTCCTTTTTATTTTTTATTTTGAGACATGATCTTGCTAAGTTGCTGAGCCTGGTCTTGAGCTTGAGATTTTCCTGCCTCAGCCTCCAGAGTTGTTAGAATTACAGGAGCAAACCAAAGCAACCAGCTTCTTTTTGCATTTCTTTTGTTTGTGCATTAAACAGTAATCCCAATCCTCCATTTACATTCTGCATAACAAGTCCATTTTCTCAGAACTATTTCTCATGACAGATCCAAAGCAGGAGCAAGAAGCAGGAAGCTGGTATAAATTGGAATTAATATAAGAATACCATGGATTATTCCTGGGAGCAGAGAGAGGAATGCTGTCATTTCATTAATATCAAGGGAGCCAGGGCTAGGGAGCTTTAATTTTCCTGTCTGCTTCCCTTGAGAAATTGTTTCTTCTCTCTCTCTCTCTCTCTCTCTCTCTCTCTCTCTCTCTCTCTCTCTCTCTCTCTTTTCGTAGACCAGCTACTCCTGCTCTCCAGGACACAGAATAAAACACACATCTCTGGTTCTAAAGATTAAACATACATTTCTTACCTTATACCATTGTTTCTCAACCTTAGAGCTAACAACCTTTAGGACATGGGATACCTCTTTGTTGTGAGCACTGTCCTGGCAATAGTAGGATATTTAGTGGTGTCCCTTACCTCTCTATCCACTTGGTGCCAATGTCCCTTTTGAGAACAATCTAAAATGTCTTGATATATTGCCAAATGTTCCTTTGGGGACAAAGTCACTCTCGGTTGAAAACTGCTGCCTTAAAAGAATTCACCCAGATGGATACAAGAATCTCAGATTCCTAAAAAAAGAAATCTCACTGGCCCAGCTTGAGGTTAAGGGCAAAAGAATACTAAGCTTTGGCTAAAATTCAAGGGAAGTTCCACTGCAAGAACACATCCTTTGGAGCCCAGCCCTGTGCTCCAGGATCATGTGGTGTGAAAGTCTACAAGTAAGGCATAAGCTGAAAACCAAAGAATTTTCTAATGTAGGGGTTTCCAATATAGGAAACATTCTGACTAATTGATCTTGACAGTGGTTGAAAAAGATTGGCAATATGAAGAAAGGGTCAAACTGGTCAGATTTTCCCCTTATATTTCCCCATGCTAGCTGGGCTTCTAATCATGAAGTTAACCGAAGGGATTTCACAGCCTTTTTTGTTCCCTTTATTGAAGAAATTTTTAATAAAATAATTTTCTTTAAAAAATTGTGTATCTGAATCTGTTTAAAAATAAGCAAGCAAACAAAAAATACCCATAGTTAATAACTGAATTCAGGACTGTTTGGCTTTCTCAAAACTAAAGAAAGAATCAGCCAGCATCCTGTTTGTTCATGCAGCTGAGATTCAGTTTTCTGAGAAGGCAGTGTACAACCATGGTTTCAGTTCTAAAGAGAATAAAGTGTCTCATGCTTTCCTCCTCCCTGAGAGTTCTGCCCAGATTTCCCCAAGGTAAGAAGGCTACACTAATTATCCTAGTAAAATTAGTCACTTATTAAACCTCAGTGGTTTTTGCTTTCCCATACTTTTCTATTGGTATATATATTTTTTATAGTTGTACATAATGATGGCATTTGTTGTTACCTATTTGTACATGTGCACAATATAACAATAAAAATTGGCCACATCACTCCCCAGTGCTTCCCTCCTCTTTTCTCCTCCCATCCCCTGGTCCTTTTCCTCTATTTTAGTGATCTCTCTTTGAGAAAAATTTGAGCTATGTGATCCAGTTCTTATATGCCTATAGTCCAATGTCTGAACTTGATATCAACAGGAAAGGAAACAAAACCCAACCCAACCAATCAAACCAAAAGACAAGACAAAACCAAACAAAAACAATAAAACCAAAAACACTTTGGTTCACTCATGCACTTATTAGGTGTATATTCAAGGGTGTCATCAGATCAACAACCAAAGGAATAATCATGTTGATTGCCAAATTAAATTATCCAAGTTTAAAAACAAAACAAAAAATGTCTAATTAGCACCAGTATGTTCTTTTAGCTCCTATAAACCTAGTTAATTGTTTACTCTTAAAACCTGGACTAAAGTGGCCCAACATATATGTACTAAGAAGTTTTTAAAACATTTTTTTTTATAAAAGGAAAAATTTTAAATAATTTTAAGGTCTGGTAGTAGGGTATTGGTTATATAAACTGTGTTTCATAAGTAGGTTACAGTTTAATACCTTAGGAGAATACAAAACTCCACTCATAGTAAATAAAACAAACCAATCAACCAACAAACAAAGGATACAGGAGATAATAAAGTAGGTAGACTGATTCTAAAAAGACTTAATATTTGTAAGGAGAAACCAAAATTTTAACCATGGTTCTCTCTGTATGATGAAATTAATGTGAGATTTTTTAATGTATTTTTTCTCATTTTTATAAATCATGCAGCATGCTTTAATAAGAATTAAATCATTAGTTTTAGACTGCTAAATGATATCATTGAATGAATTCTTTAGTAAAATATTATTAATTTATTTGGGAACTTATTGCTCAGGTTTAAAAAAAAATTGTTAATCATGCACTAGTTTCAAAGAAGCTATAACCTCTGGAAGGTTCTCTCAGGAGAGCCAGAACAGGACTCAACTGCAGTGAACAACTGGAGTAGAAACAATGGGTTTCCTGAAATGCCCCAAACTTATTTAGTCTGTGTCTGTGTGGTTCCTGAGTAAAATCAGTGCTGTCAAATCAGATAATCCAGGAGCCAAATTCAGTAAAAAGTAAAAAAGTCAGTCCCAAAGGTTTTTTACATTTCTGAAATCTAAACTGAATGTACCTTTTGGTCAGATGTTTTAACAATTGCCTTGAATTATATATTTCTTTTTCAAAACAAATTATGCATTTCTTTTTCTCCTTGTTGATGTTGTAAAATATTAGTCTGGGCCTGATGATACTGATTTTTCCTTACATTTATTAACTTACCAAAAAGAGAATTGTAGCATTTCCATATCAATGTTCCCTGTGGGAAAAGCTTCAAAATATTCTTAGAAACACCAAATATGTTTAAAACCAAACAAAACTGCTATCCATAACTGGCGAGGCACCGTGAAGACCGGTGTCTGCCCTGTCCTCTGAACTTGTTGGCTCCTCTTGTGTGGATTTCTTGGTCGTTCTGAAGAAGGATGACACTTACAGTCCCTCCTGGGAACCATGTACTTGCTGCTCATTCTGCCTAGTTTTAAATCCCATATTTTCCCCAGATTGAGTCTCTCTCCTATTCTTATATCAGAAGATACTAATCCCAGGGAGGGAGGCCTTCCCTGGCCAGGAACCTCATCACCCCCACTAACATACTCTTCTAATTTTCTTTCTAGATCAGTCACTGCTTGAAAACAAGTTGTTTATTTATTCATGTATTGTCTGTCGATTCTCAGTAGCATATGGTGGTCTGCATCTGAGCCTGTAGAGTCATGGATTGTCTTGTTCAGATTGTATCTTCAATTCCAAGAACTGAATACTCATGCCCTGCGTAGGAATTAATTCTCTGAATAATACTTATCGAATCAATAAATGATCTTCCTTGAACAAATAACATTTAAAGTTAACCACAAATATAAATTTCACAGAAAATATTAAATTGGTGCTGACTATTTTCCTAAAAATAATAATTATTATTATATTGTATGTGTGCATAGTTTTCAGCTCTTGTTTTCTGATAATGTAATTGTTTCATTTGGACAGATGGGAGATTTCCTTTTTGCATTTTGGCCACATTCAGCTCTGATTTGTTATTGTTTGAAATTCTGAGAATGTTTTACACACGTTTGAAAAAACATTTGGCCTCTGATAAACGAATGACAAGCATGATATAAACGCTTGGGGATGATCCTTTAGGATCTGTGCAGAGACCTGCACATCTGCCTCCAGCTGTGCAGCAACTCAGGACTGAAATGACTAAGCCTGGTTTGGCCAAAGTCAGTAATTATTTTCACTGTTGATCTGAAGATCAAAGGTTATTCCCAGGAAGGAAGGACAGGGCAATGGACTTTGCTATCTGACAATAGAGGAGATTTATGCAAGCTATCATTTAGTTCACGGTTTGCACATTAACCTAGTGCTAATGCATATGGGTGACAGCCCCAATGTAAACAGCCTTGATGTGATATTAATTATAATTGGCTAAAAGTAAATTAATCCACTGGTTTTGAATCATCTTTGCCCTTTTGTCTGGCCTTAAATCCTGACTCTGAAGGTTAGGAAAGTCTGTAGCAACTATGTTACGCTTTTAAAAGAGAGAGTGTAATTCTGAGTCCTTGCTTCTCTTTAAAACTTTTTTGACCCTATCCATGTTAAATCATTTTATGTTTACCTTACATTCTACTTTAAAGAGCTTCCACGGGTGAGATTAGTGCAATTCTCAGAGGTTGTAACCCTTCATTCAAGTGAATTCTTTAACACATAAGTTTTCAATATTATTATTATAAAAAAATCTCAGGTGTGGAAACACACAGAAATGCTACCTGATTCCATCCCCACTCATTTTACCCTCTTTTCCTACCATTTCTGGCACATCCCCTTCAGATCTTATATCCAATAGTGTGTTACTAAAGTGTCCATTTCTAAAACAGAGACGGCTTGGGTCTCAAATTCAGATTTAATCATTGATCTGTTAGTTTGCTAAATATGGATAATTCTTATTGTCATTTAGGTACGATGCTAGACATTGAACATACTTTATTTTCTCCAGTCTCCACAGTTCAAAGTGGGTGTTATCATCTCCATTTATAGATAAGAAAATTGAGACTCACTAAACCATATGGAAAGGCTGAAATTACAATGTCCATCCGACAAAACTCAAAATATTTTTTTTTATAAACTATACAATATGGTTTCTAGTAAGTCATAATGAAGATTGTGGGGCTGGGAATGTGGCTCTGTGGTAGAGTGCCTTGTGCCTAGACTGCATAAGGGCCTGAGTTCAGTCCCCGGCACCAACGGAAGAAAGAAATTAAAAGGTCATAGTAAATGTTATAGTTATTCTATGTTAGAAAACTTAAATTAGCCTTTACAGTGTCACTTATAGAAATTTGCACAAAACAGGCACTCAATAAATTCAATAGATGTTTATACAACAAATAAAAATTACAGTTAACTTTAAAAGTAGGTCAAGTAATTAAAAATCCATTTGGCTTTTTCCACAAAATGTTTCTGTTTACCCGGCAATGAGCACATTTGGACACAAGATTCTCTCTGTTGTTCATTCTATAATTTACAATTTTTAATCTCTGTTTCAAAGACTTTTCTTTATGAGGGTTGCTTTGATTTTTATTTGGTCTAGTGAAATATTGAGTTTTATAAAGGTGCACAAGTATATTGCTTGAGCAAAGGGCTTGTTGAGGTGATGACAACCGGAGACAATTGATTTAGCTAGAAATGAGGCTGCAATGAGGAAAAACAATGCTTATTACGGAATTCATTTCCTAGTGTAATAATTTATTAAGTAATGTGGGGCAGCTCCCCAAAGCATCTCTTCATCTCCCACAGCAGGATTGTAGACAATGCTTTTCCTACCTAGACACTGCAGAGACCTCTTAACTCATTATTTGATCCCTACTTTCACCTCCTTGTATCTGTTTTCCACACTGTAGTCAAACAATAATCTAGTATTCATATATTTTCCAGCATAAAAATCCTTCAATGATTTCTGAGTGTCTTTGGGATAAAGAAAAGACTCCGTCATATGGATGTAAGACTTGTGATCTGTCCCTTCCCACTTCTCCTCCATCATTAGGCACCCTGCCCGCTTACCCTCTGCAGTGGAGATCATCTGCCTTTCTAGGACATCGTATTAACCATTCCTATGGTCCCAGGATTTTGCTCATGCTATTCCTTTGTGCCTGTTCCTTTAACCCCAGTGTTGAGCATCTCAGAGTCCAAGGCCACTGGGTCATTCCAGGAGCTTTACCTTTTTAGAAAAAAAAAAAGAGTAAAGAAGGATAGAGAAGGACTTGAAAGAGCTTCACAGTTTCCATAACTGTTACCACAGCAACCACTTATTGAGCACTTATTATCTGCCAGGCATTTTAGATGCATTAACTAATTTAATTCTCACAATGACCCTAGTTGATGCGATAATTTAAGCAACTAGTAAATAAGAGAATAAAGATTCAAATGAAAGTGCCCACCTAAATGTCAAATGTCAAATATTTTGTGTGACTTTTTGTGTGTGTGTGTGACTTAATTTTTGTTAAACTAAATACAAGCCAAACAAGGAAGTTTTCAATACCACAGGTTTCTGGGTCTAAAAGAGACACTGGGATAAGACTAGACATGTTTCTAGGCAAATTTACGGAATGCTCTGAAATAATCGTATTTCCTTCAAGAAATGTGTTAAATAATTTCAAATTGATAGCCCACTATTATCTCAAACTTTGTACTATAATATTTCTTTCAAAACTTCCTCTGTGACCAATGTTTACTTATATGTATTAAAATATAAACACACTTCTCTAATTAGATATCAGGGAATTTGAAAGATTCTATTTTTTTTCTTTACTTGTAAAAGAAGATATAGTTACAAACCAATCTATGTATTTAATATCCTGAGGCATTTATGCACTACTGAGTTTAAGGTGAATACCATCTAGAGAAAGGCATTTGTTCCTGGTATAAAGCATAAAGGCAAAACTCAAAAGAAAAGATAGAAGTTGTTTGTGAGCTTTGCATTACTGTAACAAAATACCTGATATAAATATCAACTTTTAAGAAGGAAAGTTTATTTTGGTTTGAAGTCTCAGAGGTTTAAGTCAGTGGTGGCTTGGCTCTATTGCTTTGGGGCTTGTGGTGAGGCAGTGCATCATGGTGGGAGAATAAAACAGAGGAAACTTCTTACCTCAGGGTGGCTTGGAGAGAGGGGCCAGGGGATAAAAGCCAGGAGCCCCAAAATTCCCTTCAAAGACATCTCCAGTGATCTGACTTCCTTTCATTAGACTCTATCTCTTAAGGTTCCACCACTTTCTGATAGCACTACTTTGGGGATCCCCACTATCATATAAATGTATTAACAATGATATCATAATTGTGTGTTTGTACATAATTAAGAAGTGAGTTCTACAAAAACCTACTAAAAAGTAAGAGTATTTAGATGTATCATTGTCCTTCTTTGACATCCTATTTCAGCTCAACTGAACCTAGTGGAAGTCCCTAAGTCCTAGTAGCTGTTTCTCACTTGTTTCTCTCATTTACACCTCTACCCTCTATTGACAGCCTTATTCTTCTCCCTTGATTACTTTCACTTCCTCTCCTGCTTTCTTTTACTTTTAACTGACCGCAGGAAAAAAATATTTCTGTGGATTTCATGTGTAGAGGGCACTAATCAAATGCTTAAAAAGTACAGAACTTTCAATGTAAGGAGCATGAATATGGCAGTGTCATTGCTTTTGGGCACAGCTGCAGTGACCAAAGTTCAACATTCAGCAACACTGTGGGAATATGGAATAGTCCTTGGAATGAGTTAGGAACATAGACCTGTATCTAAATTTCAGAAAGCTCTTGCCACAAGCACTGCAATCATGGCACTCCTCAAAGGAATCAATGTGTGTTTCTTCACTCTAAAGAAAAAATAGGCAACTCATGCCTGTTATTTTTTTCTGACTTCTTTGAATATGGTAGTGAACATTTTCTCAAATGCTTTTCATTTTGTGGTAGAATTTCATAAATTCTAAATGAAACACAGCAAAAAAAAGACCTTTGAAATAATTGGGGGAAAAAAGGTCCCTTTCTTTTACTACTTTCGGAATGTGAGGAAACTGGTCTTTTTGTGAACTTTTCCTACCACATTACTCAGGTCACCATTTCAAAGTTTACAAAGTTTAAGGTTCTTTAGGATTTACTCAAAGAGATCCCCCCTCAAAAGTATGCTTTCCAACCAACTTGAAATTATAGGTCCAATATTGTGTTTAATTTAGAAATGTTTTTATTTTAGGGCAGGGTGTGAGGCAGAAATGTTTTCAGCTCCCCAAATCATCACTAAATGTGGTTAAGGCAGAGTCGAGCTTATTGCTCTCCATAGAGATGGAGAACACCATCTGTACAGAGTGCTCTGGTGACGTCTCAGAGTGTGAAGGGCAAGGTGTTTTGATTCAGATCTGAAGTTTGGTTTCAGAGGACAGTGGTGAGGGGAAGAAATGGCGGCAGGAAGGGAACTTGCAGAGGTGGGAGGACTAATACGACAGGACAATTTAATATTGGGGTAAAGAGCACTGCCAGGATTTTTAGGCAAGGGATTACTGTCTATCAAACTTTTTGATTTAAAATTTGGTAAGTCTTTCCAGAAGTTTCTATAGGGAGCAACAAATACAAATCATTAAAGACAAAGCTATGGGAACAGTTTTAAAAATTTGTCTCAATAATATTGTTTTAAAAAACATACTATGGATTACTATGATAATAAGCTTTCTGTTTCCTCCAAATAGGAAAATTTTTGTTGGAATTTTTTATATGCCTGTTGAGATCACATGTTTTACTATGAGTTGGGTAAATAATCATTAGTCATGAATATTTGTGGTTATAGATTTGTCAGAGTCATAAAAGAAAAATATAGCTCTCTTCTTATCTTTCTACTTTTTGATTTTTAAAAAAAGCAATTCTATTCTGGAACACATTGAAAATATTTGAAATAATAAAAGCAAAATAACCCTTCTAAATTGAATATTATTTGCTTATGTAGAAGTAAAGTGCACAGAAGTGTACTACCAACTGCGGCAACCAGCATGATTAAATAATATTAAATTTCTTTAAAAAATAAGGGGTGGTCTGTTTAGAAGATGAAAAGTTGACTAGTTAACCAGGAGTGAAATAATTTTCAAATTGATAGAAAATATTAGGTCACATGAAAGATATTTGTGAATACACTGAAGCCAAACTAGTACAACTATTAAAATAACAGAAGACAGAATTTTGGAAATATTGTCTGTAGTGACTTCTAAAATAAGTAATTCTTAGGGTTCCCATTTCATGAATGAGAATGCCTATGGTCTGTATTCAAGTTTCATAAAGGCTTTCCACAAGGAATAAATGCCACCCAGCAAAGGATAGCATTTCCATGTCACTTCTGGGCTAATGGTCAATCCCAAGCATCTTTAAATCAAATTAATTTCACTGTTGTAGAGAAAAGGCTAATTTATATTATTCTCTGTCATTACACAGTGGCAGGAATATTCTTAAGTGGAAACTGACCAAGGAGTATAAAATACTTGAAATACCACTGCTATAATTTATATCTTTTTGTAAAGTATTACCATCTTCAGAAACTTCCCTTTAAAACAAAATATTCTCAGAGGCATCCTTGGAGAAAATCATGGAAGAGCACAAGGAACTCTGACAGTTTATTGCTGTGAAGTAGGATAAATCTGAAGGGACTTTGGAGGTCCAGCATGATATTTCATCTGCCTGGAATCTTTGAGTAGGGTCTCCCCAATTGTAGGCATGTGTCAGGAGCTATTTGAGAGCCTGCTGGTGGGTCTTCTTTGTAAGTTTTATGCCTACTGAGCAAGGGAAGTTTGTACATCAATGTTTTCCTTGAATTAAAAACAAAGTAAATGGGCTGCTAAACAGAATGCATATTAATTCATTGTTTCTAAATTGAAAATAATGGAATTAACCAGTTAAGAATTTGTTTTTGAATTAGAAGAAACTTTGAAACTATTCGAACTAAGAAAACATTTAGTATTGTCAGTTAGTAAGACATTTTTATAATGAAAATGTTCAGAGCTTTGTAGCTTTTGACCTGAGTAATAATAAACAGACAGTTATGATGGTTTGGATTAAATCAATAGTTGAAATGGAAAATTACTCAAGTTCCAGAGATTGGGTATTTCCGTTTGTAAAGTAGCCTCTTACCATGTAGATACAAAACTAATACTCAGGGCTTACATGGAAACGAAGGCTGTCAGAGAGTTAATTTCACTTAATAAAGAAAGCAAATTTTCAAATGATTGTTATCAACCATTCAATCATTTCGATTCTTTCACCACCTGAGATTTACAGAGTAGGAATTGGAGGACTTTGTTTTCTGGCATTTTATCCTTAGATTTTAAACATTATAGTGTCTCTTTAAAAAAAATAACTAAAATCCTTGAGCTGTAGCTATTGTTTTGCAAGAATGAGATAAGGTCTTATGTAGAGTTAACTTCTTTGTGTAATTTTAATTTTTTTGTAGTCCTTCCTCTTCTCCATAACCTCAGCTTCTAATGCCTTCAATACAACTTATGCAGATGTGATTCAAGAAATCAAGGAGTAGAGCTCAAATGCTTGCTTTTTATTTTAAATATTTAAAGATTCAAGGATAGGCACAATTTTAGCTGATTTTTATAAATTCCTGGTCTTCGTCTGTTTTGGGAAATAGAAAAGGAAACTTGCACTGCCATTCTGCATGGTGTAATTTGGATCTTCAGTGTTCTGGCTTTAGTTCGCATGCTAAGGATTTGGCTTAGCAAGGCCAAGACTATTATAAATAGACCCTGGCTTCTGAAATACTAGGAGCATTATGTTCATAATGTAGGAAAGCTTAAAAACGTTGCTTTCATTATAATTGGAGCTGCTATAACAATCCTGTGGACATGCTGTTTGTATCTAGATTTATTTTTCCCAATACTTCTTTGTAAAAGCCTTACATTTTTTATTTTGTAGATGGTTGAAAAATTGGTTAAATGAAGTCAAGATGCACTGATCCCAGAAAGATGTGTAAGCAATGAAATATGATGACTTAAAAAGTAGTCTTTGTTCCGACATCATCCAGGCTTACTGCTAACACTGTTCATGTCCATTGGATTCTTGCCATTTTTCTACTTTGCAGTAAGAAGAACTGGCCCACAAGTTTCCTCTTCATATATTTATGTGGGTGGGACAGGAAACCCTCTGGAAAAGTTACTTCAGTAAAAGTTATTGTGATTTCTATACAATGAGTTCTCAATACTCACAGAAAAATTTATCTTGTAACTTACTTTACACCAAATTGAACTGGTAACTGAATATCACAGGGGACAAACTCAGTAATAATTGTGGTCTTCCCTTATGTGTGTCACTATACATACTGTTGTCCTATTACTGCTGACACATATTATTTGACAATGATCAGTGTGCATGTAATCTGTTCTGCACTCAATTTTTTGGCACCACTAATGTTCCTGCAGTTCAATTTAATTCTGATGTTAACTACCCAGAGTTCATGTAAACGCACAAGGAAGGGCATACAGTTATGATGACAAGACTTAGGATACCAGCTGCAGACCTTGAGGATATCTATACTTCTGAAAGGCCAGCTATAAAGTCAGCTGTCCCTACTATCCTGCCCTTAGGCTTAGTAATTTGCTCATAGATACTCATATTTGCAATTTCAGTTTTATCATTAAGGATATAGATCAGGAATCATAGAAGGGAGGAGACAATAGGCAAAGTGTGTGGTTGGGTAAGTGGCGGTGGGGCACAGAGCTTTGTGACCTTTTTGTGGAGTGATATCACCTCCCCAACCCAGGAGCTCCATTGAGACTCAGGTACAGAATTTTATTAGGTTTTCACTATGCAGGTGTGCCTGACCAAATCATTAACCACATGATTGAACTATAATCACCATTCCAATCATAATACATGTCAGGTCTTTCTAGGGACCAGCCTTTGTTCTGAAGCAATACAATTGTGTGGATTTTTATAGGCACTATCACAGTGATCTCTTGCATTGCTTTCTCCCTCTCCACAAAGATAGCTCCGCAAGGGCAATGTTTGAATTTATTTCGTATCCTAGAACACTGCGCGGCACCAGAGGGCATATCATAAGTATTTGTTGAATGAAAAAATGACAGAGATGCCATTAGTTTCTGTATAAAGTAAAATAAAATAAGTCTCTGTTAAAGTGAACATGATCAAATTATATCACAATCTATTTTAAAATCATTTGTTGAATTATGACCATCTTGAGGGATTAAAATATAAATAACTGATGTAACTTCTGACAGAAGACCAGTGTTTTGATGGAAATTAGAAGGCAAAAAAAGAAATAACTGATTTTTTCCCTTAAAATACACATATGCAAAACCTGGATATTGTATTATAATTAGAACAGTTATTAAAAGTTAAAAAAAATGATCAAGCATAACACTTGATGATTATCTGTGCTTCTATAAAATCAGTAAACCAGTAGGGAATAATATTTTTTGGAGAAAACACTAGGTGCACATTTTCTTATATTAAAAATTAAGATAAAAAATGTCTTTTCAATCAAAAGGATTACAATCATGAAGAAATGTTATTAAATTGTATTGGAACATGTGAAATAGAAAAAATAAATTTTAGGAAATTATGAAGATTCATATAAGTTAATATGAAACACTAAGAGAAAAAGAAAAAGGAAAGAAAAATAGATGAAGAATAGCAAATAACAATTGTGTTTCCTAATGAAAATCTACTGACTTAACTTTCCATACCAGACACCAGAATCTAGAAATGGTGGACAAATCGCCATGTGGTCATCCCTCAACTTTCTATTTGTATGGTTGGCTGATCTTCCTGGATGGAATCTTTATGTTATAGTTCTTTTCACTGCCAACAGCAGCAAGATTTTGACACACTCAGTTCCTTTTAGGAATTGATTACAAGGAAATGGGGAGAAATTAGGATGAAGATTTATGTGCCAAGAATTCATTATTATGCAGTTCAGAATAAGGTTATATTAATCTCTTACAACTGCTTTTTTATTCAAGTAACAAAAAAGCCAGTTTCAGTCTAAACTTGTAAAATAAAAGAGAAACAACCAAAACACAAAGTGTGAATGAAGTGTATTCACCAAAATTGTGGGAAGGATTCCAATGGGGAGCTGGATTTATACATGAGTGGTTTAAGAATCCGAAAAAATGCCAAGACTCCTATATCCTAACTTTGTATCTTGTCTTCTGCTTCTTCTATGTTGTCTTCTCTCAAACTGTAGCTGACTGTTCTTATATGGTATGGTGCATAGATATTATTTTAAAAGTATCTTTAAGTCATCCAGCATCCAGAAATAATCACAATTAACAGCTTTTCTTATAGGTCTATTCATGGTATTGTAGACACACATAACACCCCTTAAATGAGCACAGCATGCACAAACATACATAATTATTTGAAGGACAAAGTATACATGCATTCTTTAGTTACTTAGCACTCATTTATAAAATATTCTTTGCTATTAAACTTTACCTGAAAATGATGTTCCTACATTATCCAGTGTTTTATTCTTTCTACTTCCATGTAACCATTTCCTGCAAGGTGTTTCCAATTTGAGATATTTTCAATTTTTAAATAATACAATACTAAATAAATTCTGAAATAAAAATAACCAGAAACATGCACTTCTTATTGTGTCCTAGGAAAAATTACTAGATATAGACTTAGTGAGACCAGACTTTGTACAATTCTGACATTTTAAAAAGAAGGCATAAAAATGGTCATCTGGTAAAAAAAAAAATGCTGAGAATCGTAATTGAAACCACAATAAGATATAATCTCATCCCAATAAGAATGGCTACTATTAAAAGACTAATAATAGCAAGTGCTGGTGAGGATGTGCAGAAAAGGGAATCCTTTCCCACCTACCAAGGTTATTAGAAAAGTACCTCAATACATCCCTTATAAAAAATTATACATAGATTCCTTAAAAAATTAAAAATAGAACTACCATACAATTTAGTAGTCCTACTAAAGGGACTGGAACTGGACATGATTACCTTCAGTGAAATAAGCCAGGCACAGAAAAATAGGATTGCATGATTTCACTTATATTTGGAATCTAAAAGAGTTAATCTCATAGCAATTGGGAGTAGAGTGGTGGTTACCAGAGTCTGGGTAGAGTGGGGTTGGGTTGGGAAAGATTAATCAGTATGTATGGAGTTACATTAGATAGGAGCAAAAAGTTCTGGTGGGCTATTGCATGATAAAATGACTATAGATGATAATAATATACTGGACATTTCCAAAAGCTAAAAGAAAGGATTTTGAAAGTTTTCACCATAAAGAAATGATAAATGCTTGAGGAAATAGATATGTTTAACTTGTCTTAAACATTATATACTATACATATCATGGAAATGTAGCTTGGCATTCCATTACTATGTACAAATTGTACAATAATGTATTATCTAAAAAATAAAAATAACTTAAAAATGTCAAACTGATTCTAAGTTTTTCTGATTTACATTTACACTAGAATGAGAATGGTTTTATTACTATTAATCTGCTAATATTGGATATTGTGATTTATAAATACTTCTTCCAATTAAACAGGTGGTTCAATTTGACTGAATAGTTCTTTATATATTTGTTATTAAGTTGTGTTTGAGAATTGCCTAGTTTCTGTTTGTCAATTTTTATTGAAATTTTCTTTTCCTTATTGATTTGAAAGACATATTTAATAGGTAAACTTACTAGTATTTTAACATATATCCTGCAAATATTTTTCCACTTGCTCTTTGTATTATAACTTTATAAAGTTACTGCTATATAATAAAATTGGATTCATAGTCAAATCATTAGCTTTTCTTCTCCACTTCCCAGTCACCAGCAGCTACTACTATATGTAGACATCATCAGTATTACTGTAGTCCCTGAAGAGTCTAACTTCAATCAAGCCCCCTTTTCAACTTTCCAACTTATTCCCTCTAATACTGACGATAGTAACCCTTCTTGTCTACAGGATTTTCTATACATCAACCCCATTGCCTTTCACTCTTCTGTTTCTCCTTCAAGTCCTGATTTCCCTCCTTACTCAGTAAAGATTCTATCAAGAAATAAATACTTAAAATACTTCATAAATTCACTTGACCTTCTTATTTGACCATTGCTGGTTCAACAGAAGCCCGACCCTAATGGATTCAACTCTAGACTGTGTGCCACATGACTCAGTGTGAAGAACAATGCAGCCTTGTTATCTGATTTTTTTCAATAAATCAATGACCACCAACCTCAAATGGGCCTTTCTGTTGCTGTCATATTACATTTCCTGAAACTGTTAACAAGTCTTTCCTCTTCAAACTACCAACTAATGATCTTACTTCTTTCACATTCTCCAACTGCCACACCTGTATGTATAAGGAACACTTTGCCAACCCTCTGATTTCCTGGGCGTCCAGTCAATGTAACTATGAAAGACCAATGTTACATTTATTCACTCTACCCCTACTGAATGTTACTTTACTGCATTCCAGCAGCAATCGCTGTTTTTACTGTATCATAGTTACATCTAAGTAGACATTGAGCAATGGCCAGATCAGACCTGTGACTCTGCAGCACAGTTTCAGAGGTCACTGTGTAGCCATGAGGCTTGCTTCTCCACCATGATGAGATGCAGCTGGAGCAAAGCCAGGAATGGGTGATGGTATTGCAAAGACTGCCTTTCTCCCTTGAGTTTGTGTCATTCTTTAGAAAACTGTCCTAACTAGGAGATAAGTTTAGTACAAAGACAGAATCTAATTTTTGTATTGGTGGAGGCATTTTTTTCTGTTAACATTTTTGAATAATATAGTAAATCTTCAACATACAAAATGAATTTCTAATTAAAGACGTAAATAAGCATCTTCAACCTTCTCAATTGGTCTGAAGGACATCTGAATAAACCAGGACCTTAAATTATAGAGGTTCCAATTTGTAGAAAATAAGATCAAGAAATCCTATTAGGAATTTAAATTATTAGAGCTCTGAAGAAATGCTTGAAATTTGAAGCAGAAATTTTATTTACAATAGTGAATTTGAAGGTATTTATTTCCACACTTGGAACAGAAACTATTACACATATTCTTAAAAGGTCTTAATGAATGTCCTATTTCAGAATGTTTATGACTTATCAACCATGGCTAACATAGACATTATACAGTCATTTTAAACAGTAAGTAGATAAGCAAAGATGCAGAGATAGGCCCTTAACCTTGCAGGCAAGTGGTCTGCCACTGAGCCACACCCCAGGCTCTAACATGTGATTCATTAATATAATCTTTCCAAAAATATACACATTTGACCATTGGAATATATTTGTGAGATAATAAATTCATAAATGCTCACTCTTTCTACATTTTGATAGACTTGTACAAGTTTTCTTACTAATCACATCAACATGAATAAAATTCTCCATATTCTTAAGAGACCAACACATTGTCTGTAAGCCTATTTATCTCACTTTAAAATTTTTAACTTTCTTTCCAGTCATGACTACACATGATGAGAATAATCTATTATGTGTATAGTGCCAGAGCTTCCTTTCTTTATAGAACTTTTATACTCCTCTTACTGAATTACTTCTTTTCCACATCCGCCTGCTAAGGCTGGCAAGAGTTGAGTTTCTAATTTGGAAACAGAGACACAGAAGTGTTAATTTTGCTGAAGGAAAATTAATGTAGTGCAATGGGGAGAGGAAAGAGGTGATTTCATTTCTCTCTGAAGTTGTATGAAGCCATTCCTTAGACTCGTGGGCACACTTATGCTGCTTTCAGCTCCTTCATGAGAACCTATCATAGGATTGCTGGCCACTATCTGGAACTTCCAGACCCAGTTCCCCAAAGAGATGCTCCTTCCCTCCCTCAGCACTAGTAGTGAGTCTGCTGTGAGGTAGTGAGCCTTCAACTTGCTGTCTTGTCCCCTTCCCTCACAGCATTAACACTTAGTGTTGCATGGTTTTATAAACTTTTCTCAAAGTTTGTTGGAAGTATAAGGAACTCGAACATGAGAGGCAGATAATCATTTTATTATCAAATTGCACTTCCTGTACTTCAAGAGTTTATTTCTAGAACATACATTTTTTTATTTTTTTTTAATTTTTTTTATTGGTTGTTCAAAACATTATAAAGCTCTTGACATATCATATTTCATACATTAGATTCAAGTTGGTTATGAACTCCCAATTTTACCCCAAATACAGATTGCAGAATCACATCGGTTACACATCCACATTTTTACATAATGCCCTATTAGTAACTGTTGTATTCTGCTACCTTTCCTATCCTCTACCATCCCCCCTCCCTCCCCTCCCATCTTCTCTCTCTACCCCATCCACTGTAATACATATCTCTCCTTGTTTATTTTCCCATTCCCCTCACAACCTCTTATATGTAATTTTGTATAACAATGAGGGTCTCCCTCCATTACCATGCAATTTCCCTTTTCTCTCCCTTTCCATCCCACCTCATGTATCTGTTTAATGTTAATCTTTTCTTCCTGCTCTTCCTCCCTGCTCTGTTCTTAGTTGCTCTCATTATATCAAAGAAGACATTTGGTATTTGTTTTTTAGGGATTGGCTAGCTTCACTAAGCATAATCTGCTCTAGTGCCATCCATTTCCCTGCAAATTCTATGATTTTGTCATTTTTTAGTGCTGCATAATACTCCATGGTGTATAAATGCCACATTTTTTTTATCCATTCATCTATTGAAGGGCATCTGGGTTGGTTCCACAGTCTAGCAATTGTGAATTGTGCTGCTATGAACATCGATGTAGCAGTATCCCTGTAGTACGCTCTTTTAAGGTCTTCAGGGAAAAGTCCAAGAAGGGCAATAGCTGGGTCAAATGGTGGTTCCATTCCCAGCTTTCCCAGGAGTCTCCATACTGTTTTCCAGATTGGCCGCACCTGTTTGCAGTCCCACCAGCAATGTACAAGAGTACCCTTTTCCCCACATCCTCTCCAGCACTTGTTGTTGTTTGACTTCATAATGGCTGCCAATCTTACTGGAGTGAGATGGTATCTTAGGGTGGTTTTGATTTGCATTTCTCTGACTGCTAGAGATGGTGAGCATTTTTTCATGTACTTGTTGATTGATTGTATGTCCTCCTCTGAGAAGTGTCTGTTCAGGTCTTTGGCCCATTTGTTGATTGGGTTATTTGTTTTCTTATTGTTTAATTTTTTGAGTTCTTTGTATACTCTGGATATTAGGGCTCTATCTGAAGTGTGAGGAGTAAAAATTTGTTCCCATGATGTAGGCTCCCTATTTACCTCTTTTATTGTTTCTCTTGCTGAGAGAAAACTTTTCAGTTTAAGTAAGTCCCATTTGTTGATTTTTGTTATCAACTTTTGTGCTATGGGTGTCCTATTAAGGAATTTGGAGCCCGACCCTACAATATGTAGATCGGAGCCAACTTTTTCTTCTATCAGACGCAGAGTCTCTGATTTGATATCTAGCTCCTTGATCCACTTTGAGTTAACTTTTGTGCATGGCGAGAGGAGGGGATTCAGTTTCATTTTGTTGCATATGGATTTCCAGTTTTCCCAGCACCATTTGTTGAAGATGCTATCCTCCCTCCATTGCATGCTTTTAGCTCCTTTATCAAATATAAGATAGTTGTAGCTTTGTGGATTAGTCTCTGTGTCCTCTATTCTGTACCATTGGTCCACCCTCCTGTTTTGGTACCAGTACCATGCTGTTTTTGTTACTATTGCTCTGTAATATAGTTTTAAGTCTGGTATCGCTATACCGCCTGATTCACACTTCCTGCTTAGCATTGTTTTTGCTATTCTGGGTCTTTTATTTTTCCATATGAATTTCATGATTGCTTTATCCATTTCTACAAGAAATGCCGTTGGGATTTTGATTGGCATTGCATTAAACCTATAGAGAACTTTTGGTAATATCGCCATTTTGATGATGTTAGTTCTGCCTATCCATGAACAGGGTATATTTTTCCATCTTCTAAGATCTTCTTCTACTTCTCTTTTTAGGGTTTTGTAGTTTTCATTATATAAATCTTTCACCTCTTTTGTTAGGTTGATTCCCAAGTATTTTATTTTTTTTGAGGATATTGTGAATGGAGTGTTTTTCCTCATTTCCGTTTCAGAAGTTTTGTCGCTGATATACAGAAATGCCTTTGATTTATGCGTGTTGATTTTATATCCTGCCACTTTGCTGAATTCATTTATTAGTTCTAGTAGTTTTTTTGTAGACCCTTTTGGGTCTTCTAGGTATAGAATCATGTCATCTGCAAATAGTGATAATTTAAGTTCTTCCTTTCCTATTTTTATGCCTTTAATTTCTTTCGTCTGTCTAATTGCTCTGGCCAGTGTTTCAAGAACTATATTGAATAGAAGTGGTGATAGAGGGCATCCCTGTATTTAGAACATACATTTTTTTAAAGTCAGCTTTCTCCATTCCCATCCAGTGCCCTTGCTCTACCTCACTGATACTCACCCATATTGCTTTTCTTCTAATCTCTATCATAAATATATACCCCCACCTTTTTATTTTATTTTATTTTATTAGGACACTGCTCTTTTTCTCTACAGGATTCATCTGTCCCAGGATTTATCACCCTCCCATTCCCAGCCCTTAGTTACAATCTGGAGATGAATGACTCCAAATCTTTACATGATTTACCATTAAAAACCCAAATCCTACTGAATATCACAGAGTATGCAGGGCTCTGTCCTTCAGTGTTTCATTAGGAGACTTGGACATAATTCTAATACCATTGCTATTTCTCTATCACTGTAATTTTTTTTTAAGATACTGTTTGTTCTCACCCTAATCTGGAAAATATTGTAGACACGTCTCTCTCTTAAATATAAGTATTATTTCTTAAATAGTAGAATTTAATTCTGTAGTAGAGAAAAAGAATTGTCTTTACAACTAGTTTATAGTTTTAAAAATATTTATTTCATAGTAGAGGCTTATCCATTTTGAGAAATGGATAATTATGGACATTTATAATGTGACCTTTAAAATTAACTCTCCCAAAATTATTCTGTTCATAAACAAACATCTATTAAGCACCAGTTATCCACAGCACTAGGTTCTAAAGCTAGAAATTCTAATTAGATGCCTTTCTCATGTATAAACATATTACAATGAGTTTTCCTATTTATCTCCCACCAGAATAAATGCATCATTAGGGTGGGGATTTATACATTCTATTTTTTCTAATTTTTCCAGCATTTAGCATAGTGCTCATAATAAAGTCATTGCTTAATATATGATTCTTACTGCACTAATTATGAATCACAAACAAGGTCATTGGCATTCTAGAGAGAGAAAAAGACATCTCTGTAACTGGTTTTGTGGTAGGATAATAGATGTCTATTATAATAATACAATTTTTTGAAGATTATTTTGCTGTTTATTTTTGTTGCAGGGAGACAGGAAAATGTAACAGAGACACATGCCTCTGTAAAAGATATACATATATGTATATATCTAAATATCTACAAATGCAGATATACACATATATATCTGTGTGTGTGTGTCTGTGTGTGTGTGTCTGTGTGTGTGTGTGTGTGTGTGTGTGATTTGTGTTCATAATTCTGGACTCTCTTTTACTGGGTGGGAAATGAGAATTTTTTCTTGTATTTCTGGAAATTTCTTGATAAAAATCCCTAATTCTTAATTAGATTATATCTTAGAGATTGAAGCTCTTTCTAGGAATTGAATAAGCAGAAGGGAGGGAATGATCCACTCCTCCCTCTCAGGGTTGTAGGAGGGTTATCTATGTATTGTGCCTAAGGAAGCTTTGCACATGGCTGTGGTTGGGGAGCTCAAGACATGTACTTTATGTGGAAAAAGAGCCATCAGAATGGGCCTGAGGACCTGGGGATTCTTAGTAATGACAAGATTAGATTCCCCTTGCCTACTCAGTTTGAATCACCAAAAGTCCTCTGTACCCTCAGTCATTCTCCACTAATGGCTCAGAATGAGATCTCCTGGAAATTGTGGGCTCGAACCCAAGCTTAGGGTTCGAGTATTCTAGGGTAACACATCCTTGTTAACTCTAAGCAGAGTTATTGGGAAGAAGGCAAAGAACAATTTTTCTATGGATGTCAACATTGGAGGGAGGGATAAGAAATTTAGTAGGAATTCATAAAGCTTGCTAGAAGGGGAAAAGAGCATTTGAGGAAGAATGCAGAGCAAAATAAATGTAGAGAAGTAAGAGAATGTTTGTTGGGAGAGAAGCACTTAGTTCTGTTTTAGTTCTTATGATAGTGCTCTAAATACTTACCAGACTCTCAGTTAACAACTATACCATGGGTTTACATTTAAGACTTTATACCAAATGGTTATTTATGTAGGGAAGCTTTGTTTCGTCTAATGCTTTTTTGCAGACACAAAATATTTTGCACTGAATGGTAGCATTCTGCCTTTCAAAGCCAGCTAAAGAAAAAAATACTAAATTAATTAAATCATAAGAATTTTGTAATAAAATTCTAAATGAACTTTCTGATTGCTTGCCAACTTTGTTGGCCTTGCTAATTAAATAATTATTACAAATGATGAGTAACTTAAATTTCACATCTAGAAGAGCCAAGAAGAGTGGTGGCTGGAAGAGCTTTTGACAGTTACTTGTTCTACGCAAGTTGAAACATTCAGTATGTGTGTGGATGTATGTGTATATGTATACTCTTACAGGTAGAATTACACTTGCGACTGGTTTGGTTTCAGATTTAGATCCCAGAAAAATGATTTGATTCCACAACCTGACACTTTCCACTGTTATAGGTTAATCTTGTATAAACTCATTTTGAAATGATATGTTATGGTTATTCCAAAACTTCTTAACACAGGAATATTTTAAAAGTATAAAGTGTTAATCATAAGAGGTCTAAAAGAACACATTTTTCCCCTCATGAAACTTTGGTCAATTATCAAAAAGCCCAAGAAATATTTTCTATAAAATACCACAGTAACATATAGGAAAATCTGTGAAACTAAAACCCATGTGATGTAAGCTACATGCTTATATTTATTTACATAATAAGAGTGACCCTCAGTGTCTACACAATCTCTCTCTCTCTCTCTCTCTCTCTCTCTCTCTCTCTCTCTCTCTCTCAGTGGTTTTCATATATAAAAACACTGCATAGCCTGTCTTCTATTTAATTAAAATCAATAATGGGCCTTCCCAGATGTTAAAGGGGCCTGAAGTGAATGGTATGTTGACATCCGATAAATGGGTAAGCCCACCTGCTAGCTCTACTCTTGGCTTTGTGGATGATTTGCATTCCTGTGGCCTGTTGCTCTGCATGACCACTCTCAGCACTTCACAGCCCCATGGCCTGTTTAATATCATGGATGCCTTCCAGTCATGAAATCTCTCTTCTATATTAACATCAGCACACAATAGCAAGGGGCCCACTCCATGATTCCTCTGCTCAGAATATCATGTTTTTACTTAATTTAGCCCACATAAAAGAAAAGGAAATGTTTTTCTACAGGCTGGATTAAGATAAAATAAATTTGTTCTTGCCTAAAATCATTAACAGATTGTTTATACTTTCAAGGAGATAGTGCTTCTCATTTTACTTGGAAAATAGTATGAGTTAAAAATATAAATCTTGACATTATTAATATGCACAAGAAGTTTCGGTTGTGTTTTCTTAATTTATTTGTCAATTTAGAGCAAGCCTCCCACATGTGTTGAGACTGCAAAACCCATGATGATATTAGTTTATAAACCTCAGAAATTTCATGTTTCAGAGAGGAGAAATAGTTGGCTGCAAAAGAAATGAAGGGAATGAATCATAACACTGTTATTTAGAATATATTAAGAACACAAGGAGAAAAAGAAAGATGTTATAGGAAAAACATGCCAAAGAGTTTATTTTAAATTATTTTGTGAATAGTAAAACAGAGTTTGTGTTGATAGATTTTGTATATTGTTCATGAGAAAATGAAACAATAGTTTATACCAAGCTCCAGAAGAGTTGGAATCTATGCATAGAATCTGCCTTTGCTCTACTGCTTTTTTGGTGCTAGATAAGGCTTAATATTCAAATGGAAAATGTATATTTAACTTTGTAATTATGTGTTGACATAAAATTCTTTTGATGAACAAAATACCTGAACATTTTGCATACATGTGTCTGAATTTGAGATTTCTGTGTATTTTACTTACTTCTTCATAACAGTTTATTTTTAACCTATAGTGTCTGTTATGATTTAAACATTAGGTGTTCCCCCAAAAGCTCATGTGTGAGATAGTGCAAGAGGCTTAAAAGTGAAATGATTGGGTTATGACAGCCTTACCCCAATAAGAGAATTAATCCCCTAATGGAATTAACTGAGTGATAACTGAAGGCTGTAAGGTGTGGCTGGAGGAGGTTGGTCATTGTGGGTATTTCTTTGGAGTAAAAATATATTTTGTGAGCTCTCTCTCTCTCTGCTTCTGGGAGCCATGGCTGAGCTGCTTTCCTCAGCCACACTCCACTGTTGTACTACTTCACCTTGAATCCCAAGCAATGGAGCCAGCTGACTATGGACAGAGACCTCTGAAACCATGAGCCCCAGATAAACTTTTCCTCTATTTTTTTTGGCTCAGGTCTTTTAGTGAGAGTAGTGGAAAAAGCTGGCTAAAACAGTGTCCTTCTACCATGCTTCCAGAATTCAGTTCTGTTTCCCATGTGTCACCATGGACTAAGAACAAATGATGTGTTCCCTATGATTACCTCAACATATTGTCTTGAGAGAATTTTCAAACCACAGTGAAGGGAACAGGAAGCTATAATTTTATATCCATCTAGAACATCTTTCAGAAACAAAGATGAAATAACACATTTTTTAGAATCCAAAACCTGAAAGAATTAATCACTAACAAACTCATGCTATGGTAAATGTTAATCCAGTCAGAAGGAAAATGATTCCAGATGGACATGAAGATCTATACAAGGGAATGAAAATTACCAGACATAGAAACTAAATAGCTAAATAAACAAGATTTTTTTTAAAAAGAAACTAAAGTTCTTTAAAGGATAATTGACTGTTTAAACAGAAACAATAAAAATAGATTATGGGGTCTATGACATTTGAGTAAGTTATGTATATGAGATAAAAGCCTACAGTCTGGGAAGGAAAAATAAAAGTATAGAGTTAGGAGCCATACATTAACAAAACAGATAAATTGGAATCATAAAAATGTTCAATTAACCCAAAGTAAGGCAGAAAAAGAAGACAGAAGGCAAAGAATAGATGGAAAAAAATAGATAGGTGATAGACTCAAACCTAACCATTTGATAAATACCATATCAAATATAAATGATCTAAATATGGCAATTAAAAGACAGACTTTGCCAGAGTAGGATAAAAGCAAAAACTAACTACATGATACTTATAAGAAACAACCTTTAAATATAGGCTAAATGACTAACAAGTAAAAAGATGAAAAAGAGCACTATTGTTAACAATAGTTCAAAATAAAGCTGGAGTGACCAAATCAATATTATATAAAGTAGATTTAGCACACAGAATATTTCTGGAATAAAGAAAATCATTTTGTAAAGGCAAAGTGGTCAATTCAAGAAGAGGGCACAACAATCCTACAGTTTATGATTCTAATAACAGAGTTTCAAAATATACATTGCAACAACTAATAAAACTATGACATGTAAAAGGCAAATTCATAACTACAGTTGATTTTAAGACCATTCCTCAATACTATATAAACAGGAAAATCAGCAACGATATAGAAACCCTGACCAATACTATCAACCATCTTGATTTAATTGAATTGATAGAAATGTCACCTAATAACAGAATACACATTATTTCCTATGAACATGGAATACTTACCAAGAGAGATCACAAGACAAATGGATCTGGGATGCAGAATTACTCTTAATTAACACAACAATATTAAGGTGATACATAAAACACTAATGTTGGTGAAATTAAATTAGAAATAAATAGCAGAAATCCACGTGGAATATCCCACATATGAGGAAATTAACACATTTCTAAATAATTATTGTATCAAAGAAGAAGAAGAAAGGAAAGTTTAAAATTATTTTAAGCCAAAAGAAAAAAAAATGAAAAATAGGGGATGTAAAAACACTGCAAAGAGGGAAACTGACAGAGATTAAGGTCTCAAATCAATAACATTATTTTCTACCTTAAAAATAAACAAAAAATAAGAGAGGGAATAATCAAGACTACAGTCAACATCAATGAAATAGAAAACACAATAATTGAGGAAATAAATAAAGCAAAAAAGTGGGTTCTTTGAGATTGTCATGAAAATTAGTATACTTCTCTCCAGAATAATCTGAAAATAAAAAGATAAGAAAAGGCACAAGTTACCTGGAAGGAAATGCAGCACCATTAAAAGTTGTATAGGTCTTGACAGAAAAGTAAGGGAATAACATGAACAACTTTATGCCCACAGATTTGTCAAATTGAACGAAGCAGGTAGTTTTTCAATGACACAAACTACCAAAGTTGACTCAAGAGAAAAAGTGATAACTTGAACATATCATGTCTCCTAAAGAAATTGAAATCATAGTAAAAAATCTCTCCACAGGAAAACCTCAAACACAGGTGGCTTTAGAGAAGAATTTTACCAAACATTTAAGGAGGAAGTCATACCTCTTCTACACAGACACTTCCAGATCCATAACTTATTCAATAAGGCCACTGTTAACAATAATAGAGAACTCAAAAGCAAAAACATTTAAAGAAATCAAAATGTAAAAAAAAAATCATGAATGTAAAAATTACAAATGCTCAAACAAATTTGAGCAAATTGAATAAAATAATATATTAAAGGGACAATATATTGCAAGCAATGGGATTTTATCCCAGGAATGGAATGTTGGTTTAACATGAAAACATCAGTATAATTGACCATAGTAGCAAATTAAAAAAAATAAAAATCATATGATAATCCTAATGTAGTCATGAAAAGTTTCTGACAGAATCATACTTTCATTCCCAATTGTAATATAAATTAATAAAAATATGCTTATCAAAATAAGAAAAGAAGGAATCTTCCTAAAATTAATAAAAGGGCTTCTCTAAAACATCATATGCTAAAACCACAAATATTGTGTTAAATGCTTTCTCATTAAGTGGAGAAAAAGACATATATTGACTCACACTACTTCTATTCAATATTATACTAAAGGCTTATCACTGCAATAAGACAAGGAGGAGAGAGAGAGAGAGAGGAAGAGAAGGTCAGGGAAAAGAGAGAGAAAGGCAGGCTACAGTCTGGCCTCAAACTGGTTATCTTCCTGCTTTAGCCTCCCAAATCACTGGGATTACAAGCACGTGCCACTACACCCTGCTTGGAGATGCCCTTTGTAAAAAGAAAATGACATGATGTTTTTATAAAGCCATCTACTTACTGTTTTTACTTTTACATTTTAAAAGTTCATATAAAAGTATTATAGAGGAAAAATTTTATGTGCAATTATTTTATTTTGGAAGATTTTGAACAGATACAAAAGCAAAGAAAAAATATTTAATGCACTTTCATTTCCCTATCACTTAACTTTCCTCTAGCAGGTAGTCAAAGATCCTCATGATAGGAAACCCACAGTGGGTTTCTGTATACTTGGCTCCCAGAACCCCAGCCCCAGCACCTTACCTGATTTGAAACCACTGTGATATGATAGTTTCCCCCAAACACTCTGTCTTCACTCTCTGTCTACTTTCTATCATGAAGACAATTATCTTCTTCCCTCTGTCTTCAGCAGATTCTTAAGAGTTTTTTTTTAAGTTGACATATTCTATACTGCACATATTTCAATTGTACAATTTGATATATTTGTGTGTATATGTGTTCCATGGCATCTCAGTGTTAGATTATGTTTTAGTTTTTAAAATTAGCTTGAAGTATGACCACAAATCTGCAATGTATAATTTAACAAATTTTGGAATTTGCATATACCCATGAAAACAATATCACAATCAAAACAATGGAATATTCATCAACTACAAAATCCAGTTCTCTTTTGTAATCACTCTCTCCTGTGTTTCCCACTAATTTGCACAACCACTGATCTGTTTTTTGTCATTATAGACCAGTTTGGATGTTGTAGAATTTTATGTAAATGTAGTCATAGACTATGCATTTTCCATCTGGATTTTTTCACTCAACATAATTATTTTGAAACTCATCTGCAGTCAAGTACAGTGGTGTAGGCTGTAATGCCCCTGATGCAGGAGGCTGAGGCAGGAGGCATACAGATTCAAAGCCAGCATAGGCAATTTAGTTAGACCCTGTCTCAAAATTAAAATATAATAATAATAAAAATAGAGCTGGGGATGTACCTCAGTGATAATGGGCCCCTAGATTCAATCCCTGGTACCAAAATATTGTTTATTGTTTGGATGATTAAATACTTTATTCTTTAGTTGTCATGTACTATTCCATTATGTAATATACTATAATTTGTTCATCCAATTTCCTGCTGATACACATTTGAATTTACTTCATATTTTTTGTGTTAACAATACATTTTCTATAAATTTTCTATATTTCTATATAAACAATTCTATATGTTTTCTTTATTCTAAATAAATACCTGCAAACAGAATGATTGGATCATAGAATTATATATATATATATATATATATATATATGTGTGTGTGTGTGTGTGTGTGTGTGTGTGTGTGTGTATTTACAACATTTTAAGAAACTGCAAAACTGTTTTCTCAAGTGTTGATGTCCATTGTACCTTCCTACAAAGAGTTTTTGTGAGATTTGGTAGTTCAACACCATCATTGATACTAGGTATGACCAAACTTTCATCATTTAATAATCTTACTAGGAATGTAGTGGTAACACATAGTGTTTTTAATTTTCATGAAAAATAGTAGCCAAAGTGCAATAGCTATGGTAAAATTAATTTTTGACAGGTTATAACATTAAGAAAGGAACAAAAGTTCTCTTGTGAATGATTGACAGAAAAGAAAATATTAAAATAAATTTTATTAACAAAATTACTTTCAGTACTAGAGTCACTTTTCATTGTAATATCTTTTCTTAAAAGAAAATAAAAACCCTTAAAGGCATGAAAAAGGGCTCAGTCTGTAATTTTATGAGCAAAAAAATCTAATAGTAACAGTTAATTTGATTATCTCTTCATCTTCAAGGCCCACTTAAATATTCAGTGAATACCTAAATCAGATGTCATGATACAGAGACCTAGAATATGGATGAGAGAAAAATTTGAATAGACTTAAAGATCACTAACCCCAAGAAGATGTAGATTCCCTTAAGCATTTCAGGGACACCAGCATAATTTGGGTAGAGACTGGAAGGACAGAATTTTAAAATGGGAGGAGAAGCGTCAATTGGTTCTTGCCATAATGTAAGGTGGGAAGCAATTTGATGTGCTGCCTAAACGCTGTACAGTAAGGCGAGCTGGGCTTGTATTCTGAGAGCATTATACAGTAGCCCTGTGATCTTGGACATACTACTTAACCTCACTGACCCTTAGTTTCCTCCTCCATAAAATGGGTGTCATGTGTCTGCTTTACAGAGTTGTGAATATTATAGGAAACACACACACACACACACAAAGCGTAATATTAAAACTTCAATACTGTGCTTGACAAAAAGAAGCTAGAGGGCTGGAGTTGTGGCTCAGTGGCAGAGCACTTGCCTCTCACATGTAAAGCATTGGGTTCGATCCACAGCACCACATAAAAATAAATAAACAAAGATAATGTGTCCACGTATAACTAAAAAGAATATTTTTTAAAAAAAGAAGCTAGAAATGTGAGCATTTATCTAACAACTGGTAAAACTATAAAAATAAGGTTTTGATCTTATTCTTCTAAATTCTTCATTTGAAATTATTTTGGGGACAATTACTCTTACAGCAAATTGTTTGTGTTTGCAGAAATATTTTTTTAAAAATCTAAATTTATAAAAATAAAGCATTATCTAAATAAAGTACAACATAACAATGCAATAGGATTATTTGTAGTTTCTCTACATCTTAGCTATTTCATCGAAAAATAATGGAATTAAAACTTATCCTTCAAACTTTGTTAGGAGGTTACAGAGGAAAAGTGTTTAGCACATTGTCTGGGTAAAAGCACCCTCTGTTTTGTGAATTTATACACTAGGAGTATATGTAGTATATAAAAGTATGTGCAGAGTATGGCTTTCTATAAAAAAGCTTTATAAAATTTAATATTATTCTTATATTTGCTATTTTTCTATATTAATGATAAAATCATGATTAATATTACTTTATATTTTGTTGATTTCAACAACACTGATTGGGTGAAGTGAATAAACCAAATAATAAAATTTTAAAGATTTGTTATTTGAAAGAATTATTCCACGCAACTCCTTCCTGTATCTTCCACAATTTTTCCTCTGTTAACATTTGTTACCATACAAATCTTCATTTTATTTTATTTCCATTGAATTCACATTTTATAATTCTTGCATATAACATGCCTATTGATTTGCAATATAAATGGGGAAACAATATTAAGTAATATTGAAAAATAAAACATAAGATTGTTCAAAACCAACAAAAATATGAATAAAGTTAAAAGAGATAATGAAACTGCTCAGTGATGCGTCAAAGTAACTAGAAAAGAAGGAAAAGTGCTTTGTGAGTTTCTTTTCCGACCAAATAATCATTTTGACAAACATTTCATAGTTTCTTCTAAATTTCTTTCAACCCAATTATTTATTTTTCTTTTGGAGTTAAAGAAAATAAAACAATAAAACTGAGTAATCAAGAGTTTTGTGTCCCAAAGTAAGTTAGAGCCTACTTTAATTCCTAACCTTGAAAGCTTGGTAATAAAATAATATGTTGCTTCTAAAGCAGTAGAAAGCTCTGAGGTGGTATCAGGCAGGAGAGTAACATCAGAAATATGATGCTTAAGCAAAATTGCTGTTGGTGTGTGGTAAATGGACTGGAAGGGACAGAGTTAATTGAGCTGAAAACCACTATTGAAGAGCAAAGATTCATTTTGTACTTTGCTTTTTGTGTGAGGCCCTAGTCTTGGGCTTGGTTTAAGTGACAGGACTTTACTCCTGGAAAAACTGTTCTGTACCCAAGGGATTTCCCAGAGGCACTTAAGGGGTTCCTAGCACCATTACCTGTAGAAAATATCCAAGGACAGGGATTCTCTTTCCCATTTATCTGTTTCACATGCCTTCCTATTGAATATGGAGGAATGAGGAGTTCCAGTGAAAAGCAAGACATCTGTTGCTAAGCCCTATTGAAATAAATAACACTGCAACAGAGAGACAGCTTTCCATTCTATAATTTCATTGCCTATGTTTAAAGCTTCCATTTCGGAACAGCCTTTTATTCACCTTCATGTCTACCTTGAGGATATTGCAGAGTCACAGCTTGTTACAGCATAGATTCATTTTGGCATAAATCCCTTTAGTAACCTCATCTGCTTAGAGTAGGGGTCTTATTCTTTAGGAATGTAAATTCTCAATGGAGTTTAATTAGGAGAAAATATTTAATCTCTTCATCATAACCTATTGTGACATAGGAAGAAAGATGCTATCAAAGGCTTCCATTAGGTGAATATGGATTGCCTGGAGCAGTCCTACTTAGGGTGCATCTCTGTGGGGCACCAGCATCTTCTGGCAACCACATCTCCTGAATGAAAACCTGCCTGCTAACAAGAAACTCCCATGATTGGCACCTATTAGGAGAATCTCTGCTTTACCAAACACCATGAGCATCTGAATCCAGGAAGATTTTTGGACATTCACAGAGCATAGTGATATTATCAGGAATTACTACCTTCAACAGAGTAAAACACACCACTGATATATCATAATGCCTATGTGTTGAGGATCTGCTGTCCCCCTTTTTTTTTCTCTTGACCCCTCCATTTCCATGTGTTTTTAATTAATAAAGATAATTCTTGAAAAAATTTAAAACTTTTTGTCTTTTGTCAGACTTTGTCTAATGACAGTAACAAACTGGGAAGCCAGAGAGACAATTATTTTTGTAAATGATATGAAACCATTTTCTTAACTAAATACCTCAATTAATAAGATGTTGCATGAAAAGCATCACCTCCACACTTGTGAATTCTCTTTTTTCTTCCTCAGTGTCACCAGGTATATCAGATTTTTTAGACTCTGCACCGGGCAACTTAGGTGCAATTTTACTATTATGAAATTTCCAGTGTTCCCTCATAGGTCAGTTCCCTTAAGACTATAAATAGGTTTCTTTGTAACTATACAAGTCAATTTCCTATATTTCCTTTTATTTCATTTCCTGGTTGTTTTGTGTTTATAATGACACAAATGGAAATTCTAATGTTTTTGTTATTTTATCTTTCTCTGTCCTTGGTAAATTTAAAAGCCTTTGTAGCTCTATCTCTATTTTGAAATCAGGTGAGGAATGATGATGACAGATTGAAGGAGAAAGGCAAAAATAGAGCTAACATGGCCTTTCCAGAGTGAATACAGGTGCTCATGCCAAAAATTCATACCCCTACATAACATTACCTTTGCCATCAATCTAGTTTATCAAAATATCCACCCAATGACCAACACTTTGACATAGAATGGTTAGTAATTCTTCATAAGTGGTAGCAACCTGGCTAGATCGTATCCCAGTTGCATAGTTGATTTTAGCATGGTATTTATTTTGCAAAGAATTTGGAGGTGAGGGTATGTCCATGCATCTAATCCATACAAAGACACACAGTCTCACTGAGCATCAGGGATGCAACATCATCAGTGCTACAGTCATTATCATTGATATTATGTTCTTACACATGACTGATACAGGAGTGGAAGCAACCACAACACATACAATATACATCTTCACAGTTACCTTAAGTGATAAATGTGAAAATTAAGTGAAATCAATGTGGGTGACCTTGAAAAGAGCACAGTCCACTGAAATATTACTGTTTATAGCATGTGTTTTGTGTCACCCTTACTCTCAGTGAGCTGTAACATTTAGCTGCAAGTAGACTGAATTAAGTTATTTGGCAACATAAATACCTCCTTATATAATCAATTTTATAACAGGTACAGATCTGAAGTAGAAATCATAGCATTCTGTGACACACTTAAAGCAAACTTCACTTGAAGAATTACTTTAGCAGAATATCCAACCTGAAACATGATTTTTATTCCTATTTATATATATGAAGCAGGTTTTAGAATTATCAGAAAAGCTATCTTGGGCATGAGAAGTTCTGAACTTTAATAAGCTAAATTTCTCCTTAGAATTTGTTTTGGACTATAAAGATTATTATGTAGAAAATATGGATAAAATTTTATTTTTAAATTTTCCTATTATTTGGGTTTGAGAAAGCCAGAAAATAACAACTATGTCACAGTTGTCAACATTCAGATGATATCTACCACAATGCCATCTCTTTCTGCCATAAAACTATGTACTAATTGGTACTGTGCCCAAGTATATGAAGTAAATTGGTCCCAAGTGCTAAGCAAATACATCAGCAGGCAAAGCATTTTCCCCTGCATATGGGAATCATCTCTTATGCACTTCAATTTAGATGGGAAGTTTGAATTGTTTCTGTATTGCCTTTGTTGAGAAACTTTTTTTTTTAATTCTTAAAACCAAGCTTTTGATTTTGGTTCTTACTTGAAAACCATAGACAATTATAACATTTAGCAAACTGGGAAGTTTTAGCACATACTGTTTTTCTAAAGCATTTTTAGGGAAAAAAAAAGTATGGGTACTATTTTGACTTTGGATATTTCAAGTACTGCAAAGAATGTGGTCAGCCTTAGGTTCCATGATGTCCCTGCACTGACATTTTGAAGTTTATATAAGTGTGTAATAGTAAGGGAAATGCTTGGAAATGGACCATGGAGCAGGAGTGAGGAAAAGGGAGAAATTTAGGCCACACGGTTGCTATCAGCACTTCCTCAATGGAAGACTATTTAATGAATTTAGCATCTACAGATTTTTAGTAGTGTTGAAATTTTAGAAGGCGTATGTTTGAATATTCACACTCTTTTGCTATGCTGTTTCTCATAGATGAGTAGGGAGGAAAATAATTGAAGGAACATTTGCTATACCTCTCTAGGGGTAGTAGTTTTCAGTAGCTGAGATGTATAGCACCCTGTTCTTATTTTTGTCTATTCTTAGGTTGCACATTAATTGAGCACAATAGTATCTATACATGTGATGTGCCAAATTTTACTTCAATACTTATTAAAAGTTTGGAAATGAGTGGTGTTTGGTATTACCCAGCTGTGGCCTTGAGTGATGAAATTCTAAAAATATGTAGTGTGCTTTCTCAAAAAGCATATGCCTGAAATGTGTAGAAGTAATCAAACACATAAGGCCAACCTTTAGGCAAAATTGACTGTAGGTGGCCAAAGAAGCATTCAGTTCTTGATTCCAAGGATTGCAGTTTAGGAGCTGGAGACTTTGATATGTAAATGGGAATGTCTGTGTTACTATACTAACAATTCTTAAATGAGCAATAAAATAAAAATATTCCAAATTTTATTTTGTATTCAGATATAATAAAAATTAGCATTCATCCACATACAGAGAATGATGTAATTATAGTTCTAAAAGGAACAATAAATAAGAATGCACCTATTTTATTTTGTATTCAGATAAATAAAGTGATGTAACTGAGGTTTTATATACATATATATATATATATATATATATATATATATATATATATATATATATACACACACACACACACACCCACTAAACAAGTCTTTTTCCCCCCTCCTGGTGCTGGGGATTGAAACCAGGTCCTTGTGCATGTTAGGCAACTACTCTACCATGGAGTTTTACCCCAGCCCTAGCCCCTGAAGAAGATTTCAGTATTTCGAAGGACAATGCATGGCAGAAGAGAGAGCCAGTGTCCAGCACCAGGTATGTTTCCTGCCTGAACTCATTTGCTACTTGTTATTTCACATTGTTGCTCTCTCAAATGCCTTAGTAAGCTTAGATTCCAGAAATCTCATTAAGAATGCCTAGACATTACAGTGTTTAGAAAATGATCGTCAATATTTTAGTTATAGGAGACATTTTATTGTTACAGGCACTGCCAGTACTAGCATATTCAGAAGAGATAAGCATAGACCAGATAAAAATGTGCGTGTTCTTTCTACTTTTTCTTGTGCTTGTGTACAAACAAACACTTTATTCTTGGAACTCCTTGTAAAAAGCGTTTTGGTACATCCTGTACCACTTCCAGTGATCCCTTTCTACCTCATGCTTATGTTTATGTGGAATTTTTGATCTAAATACTTTGATCTAAAATATTTGTTTAGCATGTTCTAAGAGAATGCAACAAAAAAAATTGATCTTAGGGGCACATAAATATTTTTTTGTTTGCTTCTTGCAGACTGTATTGGCATGACTGGATTTTTGTCATTTATGAAATTGTTTAAATGATACTTTCAAATGTCAACTCATAGATTTCTTCATTTCTCCCCCTCTCCCTCCCCCCCCCCAAATACAAGATCATTATGTGAACCACCAGATGTTCAATTTAAATTTCTCTTGCCACAACTGAAGCCTATCTCCTTTTCCTCTTGGTTCACTAGAAAAGAGAACAGCTGTTGGACATCACCCTCCACCAAGTCCCTCCTTGACTTTCTCTTTTTCAGTTCATTTAAAACCCAAGTCCTGAATTTTTCCTCACAGGTCCCATTACCCTCACTGACATTGCTAGATGAAATCCTATAGTCACATTACCTTTGCCTCACATCTGTGGGCCCCTAAATTGGGAAGAGGGGTTTCATAAAGACTGTAGTTTATTTCAAAGGTATCATTGCCCAAATCATTTGCATCCTATTTCAGGGAATAATCATCATAACATGGAGAAACAGTAAAATTACAGATTCCATGTGATCCTTTCATTATTTTTCACAATTTGATAATTTTATTTTATAAAATTATTTTATATTTGATAATTTTATATTGCATATTATTAAAATTAGTTTTTCTCATTACCTCTGATTTAAATTTAGTTAAATATTTTTCACATCATTCATCCTGGTTTAGATGAAACATTGCTTCTGTAAGCAGAGGTCAGAATTAGTCATGGGACATCATTCTGACATGACATACATACACTACTGATTTGATGAAGTCCTATGGGCACTTGGAGAATAACCTAATGATGGCAAGACATAGCAGTATCATTTCCATCTACAGATATCTATAAGTGTTAGTAACTTTGGAAACAATCCTTTTGTTCTTCTTTACTCCCAAACTCCCGAATCCTGCTTCTCTCCCATTTGTATTAATAATGTTACCACCTTGCTTTACAGTACAGCAGTTGAACATAGGTTTTGAATTTTTACCTCTGGTGGATTATTCACTCTGATATCTTTGACAGCTCCGAATAGTTTTACACCTCAGTTTCTTCATACATCAGTGATCACATCATGGTGGCTGTGTAAATTGAAAGAGACAATGCACTTTAAGTACTTTGTAAAATATCTGACACACAGTGAGAAATTGCTATTATGTGCAATTGCATAGTACTATAATAATATAGAGAACCTACCTTTTATAACAGCCTATATTCTACTTAAATAAATAAATCTTATTGCTGGTGCAATGGCTTTATTAGTTTAATATTATCATTATCCCTAAAGTCATATCACCATAAAAACAGAGTACACTATTATGCATTACTTTCTAACTTGTAACATATTATTAACCTTATGAATATGTGACATCCTTCTAATTCTGTTTATTTGCTTATCTAATCTGTTAATATTTTTTTACCATTTTTCCATAAACGTATTTAGTTGCACTCATGTTGATTTGAAATTTTATTTCCAGTTCATTGAACTTTTCTGATCATTGTATATCATTTTTTCTTAATGTGGGTAGGTTTTGTCTTCCTTTCTTTTTTTTTTAAGTTTAGTAATTGTTGGACACAGGGAGAAGATAATCACCACATAAAACACATAATACAGTCTCAATGAAGTTTGCAGGTGGAGGCTGGTAGAATGGACATGGCTTTGTACACTGTATAGTTTGCTTCTAGACAATACTGTTAGGCTAAGTGTAGCTGGATCCTCCACTAAGAGAGGGCCTTATTTTCTTGCTACTTTCCATGTATTTATTCAGGAACTGTGAGGAGGCAGGCCTCGTAGAGCAGAGTTGGAAACTGCTGAGCTTTCCAATTGACTTTAAAATCTTGGGGGAATTAAAAGTGTTTTGTATTAGCATCCTTATTCCACATGAAGTATATATATTAACACTTCTATCAGACAGAAGTCTTGAATTTTACCATGGCAAGCTCTCTTTTTCTAGATCTCCCAAGGAAGAGTTATAAGGGTCATGAGTAGGTAAATTGAGTTGTCAAGAATGATTGTCAAATGAAAAAATTGGAAATATGTCTTATAATACTTGAAAAAAATACTGATATTAGTGTGCCTGAAAGTTTTCCATGCTAATGTATAATTTACATTGTGATCAAATTTCTTTTCATGGCCAAATCAATCATTTTACTTTAAGCATGTAGTGCTAATTATTAATAATACACAATAAACAATTTAAATAGAATATAGACTGTTATAAAAGGTAGGTTCTCTATATTATTATAGTACTATGCAATTGCTGACGTGTACATGTTTGAATAGCACTTCTTATGAGCAAGACTAATGTTCAGGAACAACGCAATTACAAAATATTCATCACAATTTTGTTTTATTGTTCTATTTCTACTATTATATACGCATGAACTCTAAAACAGTATTCATCATGAAGAACAGTGTATTGAGCCATTTGGAAGAAAATGCAAGATATGTTCAAAGAAAGAGAATTCTGATCAGTTCAATTATGATGGAAGATCCATCATGAGGAAAATAGTACAGACTAGGGAAGTAGGTTAGTATAACTGGTAGAGGATTTGTATGTCAAAAACAAAAAAAACAAAGAGGGCTGGAGTTGTGGCTCAGTGTGGAGTGCTTATCTAGCATTTGTGAGGTACTCGATTTGATCCTTAGCACCACATAAAAATAAATAAAATAAAGGTATGTGTCCATGTACAACTAAAAATATTTTAAAGAAATAAATAAAAGAAGGAAGGAAGAAGGAAGGAAGGAAGGAAGGAAGGAAGGAAGGAAGGAAGGAATTAAAGGTTTACTCTTTAGGCTAAGAATTTTAGCACAATAAATGCATTTTTTATTTTATAAAACTTAAATTCACAAAATTAATTGGTTTACTCTAGGAAACAGAAGACAAAAATATGTGGACAAACCTTAAGCAATCAGAAAATTCAAGTTTATTATGAAGTAAATTAATAATATATTAGTTTATTTCTCTTAACTATCTTTTTGGTTAATGTATTTTAAACATATTTTGGGTTTGGGGTTGTATGGGTCTTTCAAATTTTAAGAGCAGTTATTGATCCTTACAAGAGTAATACGTTCTCAAGATTTAACATTTAACAAAAGGATACGCACTGAAAATCTCCCTCTCAACTGTCCTCTGACCCCTAGTTCTGTCCCTAGAAGTAACCTGTATTTTCAGTTTTTGAACCCTCTTAGGCTAATCAAAACCATGCGCGCGCGCGCACACACACACACACACACACACACATACATAAACAATGCTTTAATGTGTTAGGCAATTTTTCACACCGTATATTTTCAACTAACAATGTTTCTAGAGGTCATTCCATGTTAGTAGTATGTATGACACTTTCTCATTGATGTAATAGTCACATGGCATTTTATTACATGGAAGTTATATAATTATTTAAACAACACCCTATTCATGGACTTGTCTATCATAACAAACTAAATATTGTTGCACTAACAACAACAAAAATCCCCTAAATTTGATTGCTTACATAAGGAAAGTTTATTTCTCACTCATGTTCCATGTTTATTGTTAAGTTACCTGGGTACTTGACTCCATGTATTTCTTTCTCAAAACATCATGTTGATAGAACCCTTAGCATTTAAATATGAGTAAATGAAAAAAAAAAAAAAAAACTCAAGGTGAAGTTCTTATATATTGGTTTGGATGTTATTTGAGTGTTTCCCCCATTATGTCAAGTGAAGAAATTTAATCCCCACCTTGAGGTATTAAGAGTGTGGAAACTTAAATCTGACAGTGGAGTTTAGAGATGAGACCTTTGAAAGATTAGGATTATTTTAAGTCTTTAGGGTTCAGCCCCTATGATTGAATCCTGGTGCATTTATAGAAAGAGGGAGTGAGAAGAAAAGAGATGCATGCAGACATTCTCCCTGTGTCTTGTCATGTGATGGCCCGTTCCACACCTGCATTCTACCAGCAAGAAGACCATCACCAGGCATTGCACTTCTAGAGCTGTGAGGCCAAAAAAAGCTCTTTTCTTTATAAAGTTATCCAGTCTGTGGTATTCAGTTATTAGCAACAAAAAACAAATTAATACATATATTTCTGCTGTTTTCCTGTATATTAGTTCTATTACTAAGAGAGGTAGTGAGGAGTTCTGAAGTCTCCAACTGAAATGTTTAATTTTTCTTTTACTTCTGTAAGTTTTTGTTTGATGATAAAGATCTTTCATTATGTACTGATTAGTTTTCTATTGCTGTATATGTGTTGCCTCAAGCTTAGTAGCTCTAAACAACTTAGATTTCTTACCTCATAATTCTGCAGGTACAAATTCCAGGAGGACTCCTGGGTTCCAATACCAGTGGATGTAGAATCCTTTTTTATGTTTTAAATCCTCTGACTTCTCCCACCAGTCAAAGAATATTCTCAGCTTTGAAAGGAAATGTGTAATGAGATTGGATTCAATAGATAATGTCCATTTTGATTAATTCAAAACCTAATTGAAATACTCGTGTTACCATGTAACCTAATATATTCATAAGAGTAGGATCTCATCTTATTCAGATTCTATCCACACTCAAGAAGAAGATTACACAAAGGTGAACGTCATTGAGGATCCTTCTTAGACTTCTGTATATCATTAGTGAATACACATTTCAACAATGACCCTTTTGTCATTATGCGATTTCCCTCTTTATTCCTAGAAACTTTCTTTTGCCTAAGGCCTGCAATGATATGAATATAGCTACTATAGATGTTTTGATTATTGTTTTCATAGTATAACTTTCTATGTCCTTTATTTTTAAGCTATGTCATATTTGAAGTGGATATTTGGATGATAGCATATTGTTAGGGTTTTTAATTGATTTGGATAATATCTTTCTCAATTTGTGAGGTTGCATCATTTATGCATAATGCAACTACTGATATGTCTGTTTTTTGTCAATGATTTTATCCTTTTCTCCGTTGCTATTGTTTTTTAAAGACAGGGTCTCACTGTGTTGAACAGGCTGACCTCAAACTTCGAGGCTCAAGTAATTCTTCTGTCTTGGCCTCCCAAGTAACTAGGACTATGGACAATATGAACATGTGCCACTCCACTCAGCTTTTTTTTTTTTTTCCCCTTGGCTTTCTTATGGTTCCCTATTTTTTTTATTCCTTTCTTTACCTTTCCTATCTTCTTTTGGGTTATTACATGGTAGTTTATTGTAATTTTGACATAGTAGTATTTGCATAATGTTTTGGAGGGGTTACTTTAGGGATTATAAATACACACTTAACTGTTCACAGTCCCTTAAGGACTAATGTTTACCTCTTCACTTGGACTGTGGAAACATTGTAAACATTTAAATTTCTTTATCTTCTATTCTTTATGTTATATATGCTATTTACTCCATCTACCTACCTTGAAAATTTCATCAATATTACATTACTTACCTTCAATCATCAAATATAGTTAAAGGAAGGGGAATCAAAGACTGTTATAAAGCATATATTTGCCATTTTGTTGTTAGTTCTTAATTCATAATGTTCTGTTTTCATTTAAAATCACTCCTGTTCTGGCTAAAATATTTCTTTCAGCATTTATTTAATAGCAAGACTTCTGGCTCTGAATTTTATTAGTTTTTCTTCATTTGACAAAGTTTTTATTTCCCTTGCATCACTGAAAGATATTTTTGCTGGATATAGAATTCTGGATTGATAGTTCTTCCCTTTCTGTGCTTTAAAAGTATTGTGTCACTTTCTGCTGACTTCCAGGGCTATGAAAAGAAATCCAGTCATTCACCCTTTTCTGTCCCTAAAGGTAATGTGTCTTTCTTTGTGGGTGACCATTTTTAATAATTTTTCTTTCTGTATAGATTTAATTGTGTGATTATTATATAGCTGAGTGGGATTTCTTTCATTTGATTTTTGGAATTTCACTTGGCTTTCTAAATTTATAGAGTTATAATTTTGTCAAATTTAGGAATTTTTCAGCTGTTTCTTTTTTCAAATACTTTTTATCTCTCTACTCTTTCTTCTCTCCTTCTGAGACTCCAACAACGTCATTGTTATATATTTTTGTTGTTTGAAATTTCCTTGAGACTTTGTTCAATTTTAAAAAATTTTACCCATTTGTTTTTAAGGCTGGATAATTCCTATTGATCTATCTACAAACTCTTTGATTCTTCCCTTTGCTTTTTTCAATTTACCCAGTGAGTTTTAAATTTTGGTTACTGTATTTTTTCATTCTAAAATTTCTGCTTATTTTCTGACACTTTTAATCTAATAATTGCTTTGAGATTATTTGTGATTCCTTGTTTAAACATTTTTATAATAGTTGTTTTAAGTCTTTATCATCTGTGTCATTGATGTTTATTGTCTTTTACCGTGAATTTGAGATTGTTTAGTTCTTCATAATCCAAGTAATTTTGGATTGCATACTGGACATTTTTAATGTTCTGAGACTCTAGGATTCTTATATATAATAAGGAAAGTTGGTATTTTGACTTAGCAGGCAATTCACCTGATTTAGCTCAGGCCACATTTATCAGCCTATTTTATGTGAACCGTGTCTCCAAAATCAAGTTTAATTTTCAAAGTTGTTCCAATTTTAAATTAGACTTTTCTCATGTGTATCCCTCACTGTTCGATGGGGGACCTGGGAGGAAATTTACCCATTAACTCAATTGACAGATATGTAATATGGTACTAAGGATGGATTCAGGCACTTACAAGTTGGGGTTTAATAAAATAGTTTGGGGGGTTATTCCTTCTCTATATTTTCCTTGATACCTTCTGCTTCCCAAATACTTACATTTTTTTTTTTTTTTTTGGCTAGAAAATGTCCACTTCAGATACTATGCCATTTCTGGGACCATGTGGATAGGGAGAGGAGAAAAAAAAATACTGTACCTAGATTGGTCCCACCATCTTGAAGATACAGTGCTAACCAATGAGAGGAAGATTTTCCTCCCTAGGTTCAGGGACAGTTGATTTCTGTTCCTGGTCACTATTGCTATTGCTGCTGCCACTACCAAAAGGTTCTTTTGCGGGTAAGGCCTGAGAGAAAATTAAAAAAAAAAAAAAGTGGGGGGATAAAAAAACCCTTGGGAGATTTCCTCTACTTTCTCTGACCTTTCCCATTCCCAGAGCCAGGCTTCTCCAGGAACTCTACCTCTCCCATACCATTCACCTTTGGAGCACAGTGGCTGCATCTAGTTTAGGGTAGGTAGTACTAAAGAGAAAAAAAGATAAACTCACCAGAGTTGTACAGTTGGAATTCTGGTGTCGTTCCTCCCTCTTTCTGTTGGTACTTTGCTTTTCAAAGTATTCACATCGCAATCCACTCAGTGTTTTGTAGTTGTGCTCAGTGAGAGAAACAGGGTGGCATAGAATCACTTCACTTTTTCCAGAACCAGAAACCCTAACTTAATCATAAGCAATAAAAGCTGACTCTGACTGATAAAGAAGAAAAACTTTTTAAATAGCTTATTGGGTAACTTACAAAATTGTTCAAATGTTCAAGAAACGATGGAGACTATGCATTAGGAACAATGCTGTTAACCCTGTGACCAGGGAACACTTGCCTCGGCATGATTCAGCACTTCCCATGCGCTTAGTTTTCCCTCAGCAACCATGGCTGTCATCATGGATTCCATCTCCAAAACCAAAGCTCAAACCACTACTCATTTTAACCACAACTACCTCTTTTTTTTTTGGAGGAGGGAAGTACTGGGGATTCAACCCAGGGCTTAACCTGCACGCTATGTAAGCTGTACACCACTGAGCTATATTCCAGTCCCATTCTCTTCTAAATTAAAGTCTTTAATAGGTAAGTATAATTTGTGCAACTCAAGCACACGCTTTAATTTTTAATACTGAAAGGCCCTGGAAGTGCACTCTATGTGTTTGATCTCATGGAGGTCAAGCCCAATGCATAGCCAAGGATTTCAAGAGATGCCTAGAAACCAGGAAACGTAATAAATGTCTGTTACATTTAGAGTATGCTGACAAGACAAAAGAAATGGTCTTGCTTTATTTCCTAATAATGTGCAATCAATTATGCTAGTAAAAGCATTCTTTGGTTACATATACCTAGAAGATCTAAGGAAATTAATTGGCATTTTAAATGTTTTTTTTGGTGTTATTGAATATTATTAACATATAAGGAAAACATCACATCTATTTTGGTCTCTATACTTGCGCTTAGAATTAAAAAAGTCACATATGCATTTTTCTTTTTTATGGTTCTGTGCTATAAACAAACCGCCACCTGGATCCTTGCCCACATGACATTCTTGTCTCATATGTGGTGGTTCAGAATGCAGATTTTCAAGCAAAAACATCTACTTTGTACGGTTTCCTGTCACTTACTAAATATCTTTGGATATGTTACTGAGTTTTGCTTCATCCAGGCTCCTTATTTTCAAATGAGAATAATGATACCAGTTCCAACCTTGTAGAATGACTGAAAGATTAAATGAGATCAACATAAAGCCTGGCAAAACCTAACACTTGGTAAATTTTTAGTTATGTTTTATATTATTAATATTTAAATATGTTAATAAAACATTCATTTTGCCCTCCAACATAATCAAAACTATCTTCATTGTTGGGAGAAATGAAAATTGCTTGTTTGCAATTAATGAAGATTTTGTGATTCATGACACATTAACTTGCAGCGAATGACTAATCATTAAAAGCCTTCTAAATGTTAAGTCATTTCCACCCTCAGTTAGTGCAGTGGGCTCAGCAGGTAATTAGAATCTGGAATATCTCTCCAGGAAGTCCACTTAGACTTATCTTCAAACACAGGGAACTGTGCACTTCAAAGTTAAGAAGGCAGGGCAAAGGTCAATGGGAACTGGGCTCATGACTTTTATAGCCTAGTCTGTTTAAGGACATGATGTACAGAAGTCCAAACTTTAGAGGAAAAAAAAAAAGTTGAAACAAATTGTGAATGTTTTTTGGCTTCCATATAAAATGCTGTAAAACAGACTCCATAGCAATGTCTTTTAGTATTCTCCCCCCATGTCCGTGTAAAGGGTGTTCCGTGCAATTTTGGCAAATGATGTTTCCAAGAATTCTGAAATGTTTAACTGTTGCTGCTTTTTAAACTGGCTGCTCCCCATGCAGTAGGATTCGTTTCCTTTTGATATAAATCAAACATTTAAGACGATAGCTCAGAGAAAATAATTTGAGTTTTATTGCTTTGGAAAGAATATCTGTATGAGTCCTTCATGCTCCTTTAGTTAGACCATCTTAAAGTAAAATGAATGAGTCCTGCTGTGAATCTATGATAATTTGTGACTTCATCTCTCATAACAAACAAATGCAAACCCTACACTTTACAAGGCTTTAACATGTAATATTAGGTGCTACAACATGTAATTTCTTTCATTCACATGGTAAAAAGGGACAAAGGAGAATATAATTCTCTTAACTCAGGTACTTCAAAACGTACAATAACTGATTATGATACTTTTAGTAACTGATTTTTTCCATGAAGAGGATTAATTGATTACGAAGTACCCTGTGGGTTAATTCTTGAAACAAGATTCTATTTCTGGCATATTGTATGGTTTAGTTAATGCTGTTTTTTAGGTTCTATTTGTAAAAATTATTTGCATGGCTAGGTCACGTTGATTCCATTACATTTTAGCATACAATTGGGACTTTAGTGTCCATGCTTGATTCAGAACCAGAAAAGAAGGTTTATAAAGGAACATCCCTGCAGAGGAAAAGCTTATGAGCTAAATAGTTATGAGCATAGGGATTCCTCCCCTCTACCTGTCTGTTTCTTCATTCTCAGAAGCTTATGCTCTAGTCAAGGGAGCCATAGTTTCTCATACAGTTATTGTGAAGCAATATGTGGCCCATCCTGCAGGTTTCAGTGGTATGGCTAATAATTCACCAATTTGTCCAGCTTCATGGTAGTATGTATAATATGTTGTATTCGTAATAAAATATAACTTAAAGATCAGAAACAATAAATGTTTCAATAAAATGTCCCATCTATTTACCTTGAAAATTTTTAAAATAGGCTGCATTGACCTTTCTTAATGATTTTAATAAGTTCCTCATGTAACTAGTTCCATCATATGAAGGCATTTTGTGCCACAGTTGAGATTTGAGACAGATGACTTTGTGATAATGTTTTAATTCCAGTTGAAAGCCCAAGAGGATTTCCCAAAAAGAATAAAAGGAAAGGTTTGGGCTGACCTTGGAGGAGGAAATGCATTCTGCAGCTGCATTGTTGCAGTATCAGGGAAGGAGGCAGATAAAGTGCTAGTGAAATTATTAAGAAGGAGAACACTGCTTGATATAGCATCAGAATCTCCTCCCAAGTCTTATATTTCCCAATCAAACATAATCCTAGTAACAAGGTCCTGTCCAAAACAAAGAAACAGCCTAATTATATAAATATTCACCCTTAGGATGATCTTGTGAGTGCTCCGATGAACAAAAATTATAAGACTCAAAAAGTATATCCCTACTTTACAGTCACCCTCAGTTGGAAGAAAGTCACATCACCTAACTTGCTTGCCCACCATATTCTTCAAATTATACTTTAAAAGGTATTTTTCTACTTCTAAAAATCAACCAACAAAAACAAAAAGATTGCCCCAAAGACAAATTCAAAATGTTCTTGCATTACTGAGATATGGCTATATGCACATATATGTGTACATGTGTGGGAATATATATATATATATATATATATATATATATATATATATGCACACATATACACATATTGATATTATGTATATATATATATACACACATGTATATACATATATATATTTATATAGATAGGTATATACATATAAATGTCTAACCTCTTAGCAAGAATATTTAAAATTTGTAACAGGCAATTTCTAAAGAAAACTCACTGATTCCTGTTTTCTTGTATTCACACTTTTGTAAAACTCCCCCTTCAGTATGGTCTGAAACTATTGAATCACTTCAAATGAACAGTATAGGGTGGAGGTGATAGGATGTTTCTTCCAAGTTCAGCTAAAAAAAAAAAAAAGAAGACTGGATTTTTCTGGAGATCTCTCTCTCTCTTTCTCCTCTCTCCTTGCTCTCACTATTTGCTTACTCTGCTAGAGGATAGTTGCCATGTAATAACAGTTTCCCAAATAGATGGAAAGACCAATATAGCAACGATTGAGAGCTCCTAACAGTTATGTGAGTGAACTTGGAACTGGATCATTTAGCTCTAGTGAGATTTTGAGATAATTACAGCCAGCCTAACAATTAGAATGCATCTTTTGGGAGAACTTGAACCAAAAGCCTCATATAAACCTTGTCCTGTTTCTTGTTCAACAGAAATTGTTAAATAATAAGAATCATTAAATAATAAGCATATTTTGTTTTAACTCTATGTTTTAGGGGAATTTATTACAAAGCAAGAGATATGTAAATCAAAATGCACAAATTTGTTTAAAATACAATATTTTGCTGGTATGAGGGTGCATGCCTATAAACCCAGCAACTTGGTAGGCTGCAGCAGGAAAATCACAAGTTCAAGGCCAACCTGGGCAATATAGCAACACCCTGTCTTAAAAAAAAAAAAAAAAAAAAAAAAAAAAAAAGGTCTGGGGAAGTAGCTCAGTGGTAAAGGACCTCTGGGTTCAATCCCAAGTACCAATCATCATCATCATCATCTATCATTCTATCATCTATCTAAACATTTTACTTTACAGATAGAGTTTTAAATATTCACTAATGCACATTATATATAAATAATTTATTTATCTATTGTATTAGAAAATTAAGTTTCTTTCTGATCTATACTCCTCATTTTCCAATTCCTTTTTCTTGGAGGTAACTCTGCTAATGTCTCATGTATCTATATAGAGATATACTTGGTAAATAAACAGGTATATATGGTTATATATCTTCATACAAATTGATAGCCATCCACATAGATATTGTACATGTACTTTTTAACTTACACATTGTGGAATCAAGTTCATAAGTACTGCTTTTAATGACTACATACAATTTTTTTTTTAAAAGTACTTTTAGTTGTAGATGGACACAATACCTTTATTTATTTATTTTTATGTGGTGCTGAGGATCAAACCCAGTGCCTTACATGTGTTAGACAAGCGCTCTACTGCTCAACTACAACCCCAGCCCCCATATACTATATCTTGTCCAACAAATGCCCAGTTGAGGAATATTTTGATTTATATTGTTTTGCTATCACAAACAATGCTAAAATAAACATTTGTATTTAGAGGAGATTTTAGGGTAATTGATGTCTCAACCAGTGCCCTATACAGCATTAGGTGAAGAACACAGTTAAGTATCTATGGAACTTCAGAATAAGGCACTGTTATATACTGAAAGCAACACTTTAGAAAATATGAAGATGTTTAAATATATAAATAAACCAGCCAATAAAAATTTCACTTCATGTACAACTCTTGAACAGAAAAAGGAAGAATATGATAGATATGATAGGTCTGGAAAAATTACTCACTTCTAATTGCATTTCCTTCCCTCTCCAGTTGCATGACAACTAGCAATTAAGCAATTACACAAGCTATTTTCTTTAGTTCTCATTTTGACATGTAAGACAGGTGTTTTTGATTCTATCTCTGCAGGGTGGGGAGGGGGACAAAGGGGGAGGGACGGGGAGAGAGAGAGAGGAAGGGAGGGACAGAGAATATAAATAAAGTTCTTTTTCCAACCTGAGACTTTTTGAGACTATAATAAAGATAATATCCAGTAAAGATAAAGTCACTGACTGTGTCAATTTGGGGCTGTGTCATACAATTCTATCGAGTTTTTCATCTGACAAATGGTTTCTTTTGCTCCCCTCTACCTCCACTTTGTTTTTTTCTTTTTTCTCTGAAGGGGTTGTCTAGAGCCATCCATGGGCTGTGTGTGTGAGCTATGTGCATTTGAACATATGAGAGGACAGGTCTGGCATGGTGTGCTGATTGGGCTGTGTGACACAAAAGTGCTTCCCTCTTGCTCTGCCTGTGATCCCACACAGCACCTGAAATAGGTGTGACTTGACAAGATGTCAATCAATCTGCTGCCACAAGATATCATCAAGCAAGACTCTACCCTTTGAAATCCTACCCCTTGCCTTATTTGGGTGGAATATCCTATCAAATGTCTTCTCTCGAATAAATAGGGCGGTTTAGGGTGTTCTTGCTCTCTTGCCTCACTTGCCCCTCTTGCCCTCCAGCATGAGAGCTGACCCCTGATGTCACAGAGCCGTCTCTGACCCCTGAAAAAGGTATTTTGTGTTTGTGTGGTCTTTTCATTGCCAGCCCAATCACATGGAGTGACACTGACTCCATCTCCCTTGGGCGATAAGGAGTGATATCACCATCTATTAAACTGCATAACCTAGCAGTAACCCTTGTTGTCTCTCCCTCACCACCTATATACACCCAGGTGTGATACATCATTTCTCATAAACACCCCTTGCACCTGTCTTCTTCTTTTCGACCATGCTGCCATCCTGCTGGATGAGGTAACTTCTGCTTAGACTCCTTCCTTGTCTGGGAGTATGGAGTAAGCCCCCTCTTTTAGCTTATTTTTCACACTAAAGTCAGAGTGATCCTGAAGAATTAAATAGAAGTTTCACTGATGTACCAGTTTGGGTTATGATGTTTTTAAATTCTATCATAGAATATGCTTGTTTTCTTCATACCAAGTACTAAGTTCATAATTATATTACCTGTCCTCTCATATGTTCAAATGCTTTGAGATTATTTAAGTCTCTTGGAGTATGAACTTCATGAAAATAGGGAACTTGTCTATGTTTGCTTACCATGTATTTACAGAACATATCTCAATGCCTAACCAAATATTTGTTAGCTAAATAAGTAAATTATCTTTATGCCCTACCCAAGCTCAGTGGTAGGTGATTGAAATGAAGTTTAGGATTTTTTTTTGGATCCTCATATCTATTGTCTTTTTAAAAATAAATTTAAATAAGTGTAAATCAGTTTGTGTCATACCTGTCTTCAGAAACTTCCAGTGGACAAACTTCTTGCATTATCAGGGAAAAGAAAGCTTAATGCTTAAAAAAGATTATTTTATTTCTCAATATATTTCTCAATAAGTTCAGGGTCTGTATTTACTGTGCTGATTCATAGATCAATTTTTTTTTCATGATCTGTCTCTACCACCCCACTGGGACTCAGAGTCTTTTACTAGATATTCTGAATTTAGCCAACAGATGGGTCAAATAAGAGAGACTGAAGTGGGGATTGGATTACAGAAGATATTTAACTGGTCAGGATAACAAATGGTGGATAAAATTTTCACCAAGTAGCTTAGTCACATAACCCCATCTCTTTTCAAAGGTGCTCAGGAAAACAGTTTACCTGTGTGCCCAGGATGAAAAGAAAAACAAAGTTATTGATGATAAAAAATGATATCTAGATTTCTGACTCAAGAAATCTATGCTTAAACAAGAGAAGCATCTTTGGGGTAGGGACAATTTGAGTGTCCTAAAGTTGAGATTTTTAAGGGAAAATTCCTGTTAGGAATTTGGTTTTCTAAATGATGAGTTTAGGAGAGACATCTTGTATAGATGTATTATTTGTGACTTATCACATGGATAGGAATGGAAATCAGGAAAGTATATGAGATTACCCAGGGTGACTAAGAAGTGATAACTAGAACTGAACTCAGTAATAACAAAATTTAAAGGATGGTCAATGCATAAACAGGAGAGGGTAAAACTTGTGTTTAACTAGGAGAGAGAGATGCTTATGAACAGATGGTTCTGAAAAGAGGAATTGTTAAAAAATCTTAGATGTTATTGAGAGGTACCCCATGATTAAAAAATGAGAGTAATTAAAAAATTTCCTAAGTAGGATAGACAACTTTGTCAAGAGCACAGTGTATAGAAGTATTGGTATGTATTTTGATGGTTGGCAGATTTTAGTAAATTGAGGAAGAAATCAGGGTGACAAAATAGAGAAAGAGTAAATATATTTTTCACTCAGTATGTTAGGTTGGCATTTGTAAGAAATCTTGAGGTGAGGGGAGGAAATTAATCTATCTATATATCATCTATCTTGGTGAAGAAATACAGCAGCATGTGTAAATGTCAACCAGAAGCCAGTAGAAATAAAGAGAATGAAAGAGACCACTGGAGATCTAGAGTCTAAGTGGAAGGATTCACCTTCAAATGAAGAGTTCCAATTGCAGCAGGATGGGGAGAGGTAAAAAGGGTGTAAAATTTTTAAGGTAAATAAATGGTTTGGTGAGTGAATTGATTCAATCTCTTTTTACTAGATTATATTTTCTCCAGTTAGCAGAAGGAAAGTGTGCATACTAGAGATATGAAATAAGTTGAAAAATCAGAGAACTGCTGAAAGTAGAGTAGGTAGAAATGTTGTAGGGAATTAAAAAAAACAACTTATTAGAGAAATGAAAAACTATCCATCAGCAGAAATAAAGGCTCAACTTAGCCTGGAAAATATATATTTATAATACGATCAACCCATACGCTTTTGAAATTTTCTCCAACAGTGTTGAGCAGCTATGTGAGTAGGTGCAAAAAAAAAAAAAAATGAGCCATATATTTAAGGTTGGGCTTTGTAGACTGGATCAGTGCAAGGCCACAGGAGGCCTGGTGTAATGTGATGAGGGTGACAGGAGTTGACGTGATGAACCATAGTATCTAAAATGGACATTGTAAGAAATGAATCCTAGAATCAGTTGACAGGAGAAATTCCAAGTGTCAACATGTTTCAGGTCATAAAGAATTTGAAGACAAAGTGATATCATCAAGCTGAAGACGGCAATTTTTGATGTTTAAATTTAGTATTTCACAGATGGAGCTATCTTGTATTTTTTGAGATACCAGTTTGGACCATATGAATGATGTATGAAAATTTCTGAAAATGTGAAAATCAGAGAATGGGGTAGCTCTGCTGTTGCATGTGTCATCTTTGGTAGCATTAAATCATCTAGCAGATGGCAGAAATTTTAGTGGAGGGGAAGATGGTAAACTTCACTCCAGTCTTCAATGAACCAGTGAATTCAGAGATGATAGTAGACTGGACACATGCCCGTGGCAACTTACTCTGTTGTATAAAATATATTTTATGTTTACAAAATAACTTTAAATTTTGACTTCAAGATCCTATAAAATTTGATCAGAAAATTAGTATAATAGCAAATTATATAACATATTTTAATATAGTATTATTTTTTGTGAGATAAACACCATTAAGTTAGCAAGAATTCAAAATGTTTCAATGTAAACTCAGTTGATTTCAAAGTTTTATTGTTTCTATTCCTTATTTCTTTTCATAAAGCTATTTAGTATTTGGTATCTAGGAGAGACATTACTGGTTTATAGTACACAGAGCTTTCTCATGTGGGCTTTTGCTAAAATGTGGAACTGGTTGTTTGGCCTTATGTTGTTGGCATTCACCTCTCTAATTCATACTCCACTGATTGCCCCCAGTCTTGCCATGCGCAACATCAGGATATTTCTCCAAGGCTGATGTTCCTCTCTGTCCTCTCAACATAATTATGGTAAGATATGAAAATATATCAAACATTCCTGTGAACTGCTTAAAGTCTGCAGAGGACTGAGAGGGCTCATGCAGGTCTTCTTTTTGCCTAGGTGTCTGTTTTCCATTTCTAACCCTGTACTTTGGTGCCATGCTGCAAGTGGAACTTCTCTAGGAAGGCAGCTCTTCCTAAAGTCCTTCCCAGAGTACCCAGAGTACTCACTAGGAGGGGTCATTCTGCTGTGGGTTCCAACTGCAGCAGGATGGGGAGAGGTAAAAGGGTGTAAAATTATTAAGGTAAATATATGGTTTGGTGAGTGAACTGATTCAGCCTCCTTTCCAGGGTCACTCTCTGTTATCTCATAGATCTCTACAGGTGGTTGTTATGGGTAATGGGTGGTTACCCATCATCAAACAGGTGTTACACTCAAAGAAGTTAATTCAATTCTATTGCTCATTTTTCTTATTTCTTTTTTTCCCCCAGACAGGATTAACTTCATGTTTTGTTAAATTTTTGAAGTCTTGTTTTTATTATCTAAATTCTACTTGTAGACAGATTGAGGTTTGCATTATTATTTGAAGGCATATTTCTTGGTAATAAGAAAAACGTTTTTTTTCTAAGATATGGATCTTGAAAAGTCAAACTCTTTTGGATTTAAAAAATGTTTCTGCTCTGGGTTTAATAAATTCTGCTTAAAAATTTAATTGATTTCTGAAGTTCTTTTGTTCATTATTTGTCCTTGTCCTGACATGAGGAAGGCCTTTGTTTCAAGGGCAGATTATTGTAATACAACAGTAAATGCAGGGCAGAACAGAACTTTATTAGCTAAAACATTTATCTTCCTATAACACAAAAAACTGAATGATATGAACTTTAGGAAAGCAGTTTTTTTTTTAATGTGGAGATGGAGAAATAATAATATAGATTTTATTGAGACAAATTGAAAATGGATTTATTATTTTTCCTATCTGTACAGTTTTCCTTCCACAAGAGACTTGGGGAAGATCATAATTTCAGAATAAATCCATAGTTGTTTAAAGCACGTAGGTGAAGACAGAAGGAATGTTCTAGTTTTTTAATATTTATTTTTTAGTTATAGTTGGACACCATGCCTTTATTTCACTTATTTATTTTTATGTGGTGCTGAGGATGGAACCCAGGGTCTTACACGTGAGGTGAGTGCTCTGCCACTGAGCCACAACCCCAACCCCTTCTAGTTTTTTTTTTTTTTTTTAAATGAGCAGACAACAGCAAAGGCCATGGCAATCTCACATGCAGATGAATGAAAGGAGCTATTTAAGAAAAGCATGTTGTGAAAGTCTATCCTGGAATGTCACAATGCAAGGTCCATTCTTAATTTATGCCCCTTGTCCAGTATTTTCATGGATGCTTTCTTGTTTTTATGATGGCTACAGACCAGAGAAAAACCAAGGTATACCTGCTTCTGCAAATAGAATTTGCTGGAAAGACTGATTCGAATACAATTTGCAAAGACTATGAAATCCCTGTGACCATCAGCTTTGCAGGTTTCTCCTTCTATGAGAGAGGAGGAGGTATGGTCATCATTGAAAAACCCAATTGTCTGCAGAGACACCTTGAGAAATGCAGAGATATTCAAGAGTCCCTCACTACAGACACTGATACCTGTTTTACATCGGGTGAAAAACATAATATTCTTTCATCTCAAAGCAGCTATTCCCTTATCCTTTTTTTCTTTATATTTTCTGCATAAACAACTGAAATTTATAAATTTTGTGTAAATCCAGAATTTTTAATATCAAGCCACTTAAACTTAGTTGTTATTGCCCTACAAATGCCTATCAGATTTCCACTGAGTTAATAATGATGTACTAATTAATACCAGTATGACATCACTGAGGGCCTCTTCTCTGAAGGATATTTTATAAAAGATGGAAGAAAGTTATAAAAACCATGTCTGGGACTGGAAATGTAGCTCAGTGGTAGAGCGCTTGCCTAACATGTCAGAGGACCCGAGTTCAGACCCCAGCTGCTCAAAAACAAACAAAAACCCACAAACAACAACAAAGACAACAAACATGTCCTGTTAGAAGCATGAGCAAGCTGGCTGTCTAAAAATTCACTCAGATCAACCTATAATCTGATATTACCTATCATTAATCAATTTATTTAAGAATATTCTTATTTTTTCTCATTTTAATTGTTTTTTTCCCCTGAGAAAATGATGTAGGAATATAAAGTTTATTTTTCATTACAGTGAAGAGGGATTGCTTTAGTCATCATAAGAGAAATGCAGTTCCAAAAGAAACAAATTCTAATTTCTTCTTCTTCCTTTTTGCTTAAATAAAACAATGTTTTTGCACTTGGTGGTTTTTTCCTACAATTAAACATTTTTATTATAACAAGTGAGAGTATTCAAAGATGTATAAAAATGAGTTTATCTCTCTACTTAATATTTGAATTCTATTTTCCTAAGGTAACCAATATTAATCAGAACACATCTTAGTACTTGTTTCTCCTTGGCCAGAAAGCATACACATTTGTGAGTGTGTGTGTGAACACATATATGTGCGCACACATGCACACATAAAAAACACATCTACATAACATTTTGGTTGGTTGTTTTATTTATACATGTAGCATTCACTCTCACAATACTCTTGATATTCACTTGTTTTATTATCACTATTTATCAATAGATTAATCTGACTTTACTTTTTGGATGCTCTATTTATGAATGCATACAAAATATTCAAGAATAATCATACATAAGGGATTGTAACATACAATGCTATCTTCAAAACCTACCCAGTCTTTTTCTTTATCACTTGCTTCTTCCCTTCTCCCTGTTGTTTCAAAATACCTTATAATATACACCATTATAAATAAACAGGATTTTATCACTTTTACTGAAATTTATCATGTTTTCTTCCTGGTGTTTCTTGCTTTTTTGCTTTGTAAGGGTAAAAGAAATTGAAGTTAAAGTGTAAAAGACCGGGCATTGTAAAGTTTCTAAGCTGCAAGGCCTGAGTTAAAAAGTAAAGGACCAGGTATTGTTAAGTTCCTATGCTACACCCCCAAAACCTGAAATTCCTGTAGCTGTTAGGACAATACCTGGAACTGCCCAGTAAATATTCCCCCTGACCATCTGGTTGCTTAATAACCTAGGACCCTGTGCGGCCTTGCACGTAGGCATCATAGGGCCTAAACCAATCAGTTTGAATGTACCTCCCCCCTTAGAACTCACCTATCACTCACGCCCAACCTGTTCCCGCCAATGAATGAACTAATCATGTTTAGAAATTGTTGTTTGATTTTCCCGCGGTGTATGATGATTTGTTAAAGGAGACTGTGATGTATGTAAAGTCCCCGCCCTCCCCAAAAAGTGTACTTAAGCACTGTTCAACCCCTGCTCTGGGCTCTGGGCTGCTCTCCCTTCTTGAGTGAGCACGGAGCCCCAGTGCGCTGGATTGGATCCTCAATAAACCCCTTTTGCTGTTGCATGAGCCACAGTCTCTTGGTGGTCTCTTCCTCCGACGTTCGCCAGACCCTTACAGCTTGTTTTTGTGCAATAATGTCTTGAGAAGAGCTCTCCAAATAAACTGCTTTAACTATTTTTTTAATTAAAAAAACATTTAATTGACTGAAATTATAACCTATACTAGTAATATTTAAGCTACTAGGACTTTCTTAATTTTTTAAAAAATTATTTATTTATTCTAATTTGTTATACATGATGGTAGAATGCAATTCATTTCATATTACACATATTGAGCACAGTTTTTTAAGTACTGATTGTACACAAAGTACTTATAGTAACGATCTAACTCATTCCACCATCATTTCTACCCTCTTGCCCCTTCCCTTCTCTGTCTACTATTTGCCCTATCTAAAGTTCCTCCATTCCTCCCATGCTCCCCTCCTCACAGCCATTATGAGTAAGCATCTTCATATCAAAGAAAACATTTGGCCTTTGGTCTTTTAGGATTGGTTTGATTCACTTAGCATTATATTCTCCAACTCCATCCATTTACCTGCAAATGCCATGACTTTATTCTCTTTTAATGCTGAGTAATGTTCCATTGTGTATATATACCAAAGTTTCCCTGTCCATTCATCTTCTGAAGGGCATATAGATTGGTTCCACAATTTAGCTATTGTGAATTGTGCTGCTATAAACATTAATGTGTCCCTGTAGTATGCTGTTTTCAAGTCCTTTGGGTATAAACCAAGGAGTGGGAGAGCTTGGTCAAATGGTGGTTCCATCCGGGCTCTATACTTCATGATATAGAGGTTTTCTAATTCATCCATTGTTCCACTAATGTATTCTTAAGTTTTGCTTTATAAATAATGATATAATGGGCATATTTGATTATCTTATTAATTGTGTTTAAAAATTTTTTCGAGTTAATCATGCATTTGGAGTACAATTTACATTAAACAATAGAAAGGTGAGCAAAGATTATTACATGGAAGTAAATTTTTAAAATATTACATTAAATACTATATACAATCAAATGTAACATATAGTATGATATTAAACTTTATACATAGCATAATACATACACTATAATGTACATACAATGTGAGAAAGATTTAAAGAAATATTTAACATGTGCCTACTATGGTGATACAATATCCCCAAAGTATTTGAAAGGTCTTCTACATTTCCAGCTGTAGTCTCCTCCTTTCTTTCTTTGACCTCCATATGATATCAGGGATAGACACAATCCTTAATATGTGTTTTTTCACTTTTATTAATTTCATATTAATTTTAATTTTTATTAACTCATTTCTGTATATATCAAAAAGTACAACTTTCACAGCTCTACATGAAAATGGTACTTTATTTACTCTTTTTTGTGAATGAGTTTTTGTTTTTATTATTATGGTGATACACAATATTGGGGTTCATTTTGATATAATCATAGATACATAGAATATAATTTGTTCCATTTCAGTCCTCAGTACTGTTTCTTTTTCTCCCCCTTCCCTCCCTATTCTCCTTCCTCTACTCTACTGGTCTTCCTTCTATTTATTTATAATTTTTAAAAATTAGTGCTTTATATATATACATAAAGGTGAAATTCACTGTGATGTGTTCATGTATGCACACAGCTTAATTTGCTCAATTTTGTTCCTAACTTCCTGCCTTTTTTCATTCCCCCTTCCTCCCCTTAATCCCCTTTCTCTGACCCCTTCTATATTCCTGTAATTCCCCCACCCCACCCATTTTCCCCTTATTTTGGCCTAGGCTTCTGCATATATGAGGAAACATTTGACCCTTGACTTTCTAAGTCTGGCTTATTTCACTTAGCTTGATGTTTTTTACCTTACCTTTTTGTTGCACTTTACATTTATCCAATTCATTCATGTTAATAGGCAAGTGTCTATCTATTTTGTTACCTTTTATTTTTCAGCATAGTTTTTCACTGAATAATAAGCAGACCCACTCATTCTCCCATTAATATACATCCAGTTTCTTTACTGTTTATGTGTATGAAAGAGTGACGTGGCTAGAATACATGGTATAGGCATCTTCAACTTTGGTAGACACTGTAAAATTCTCCATTTCCCCTCCTTCTCTTCTCTTCCTTTCTCTGCTTTCTTTTCTTCCTCTTATTCTCCATCATCATCATCATCATTGTCTTCCTTTTTCCTGATTCATGCAACTAGTGAAGGAAAACTGGATGGAAACAGAGTAGGGAACTATTATGTGATTGTCAGGAGGTTAAGATTAGCTGCACTGCATTTGCAATTCTTTTAAGGTCTTAACCTTGAAACTCTTAAACCATTCTTAGAAATACTGTGGACAATGGTACTTTTGGATGGAGAGTAGTGGACTTGATTTTTAGTTTCTGGTGATCACTCCCTGTACTTGCATGTGCATGCATTTCAATTTCCTAATCATTAAGCTAAACAAACACACAAACAACAAAATACCTATCTCATCCAGTAGAATTTTAGCTCCTTAGGGATCAGAAATTTGTGTGTTTGGTTAACCTCTACATTTTCTGTGTCCAGAGTAGCACCGTCACCCAGCAGGTATGTTAAAATCATTTGCAGTATGAATTAAATAATCAAATGATATAACAACTTGAAATATTTTAATGAGGTACCTAATACATAGTAGTAAATGGGTATCAAATGTCTCTTAGGACGTCATTGTCCTGCTTGTAATAGTGGAAATTTAGCAGCAGAAATGGTAACAACAATGGTTGTGGTAGTGAAGATGCTGATGCTGGTGAGAGTGATATTGTTACTACTACTAAAAACAATATTTTTTTTTATCAAGGTTGTACTAAATGTCAGGTGCACACTTTACTTAATTTGATCATTCAGTGATCTTTTGCAATGTGTGCAATTTTCATTTCATAAATTAGAAAAATGAAGCAAAGAAAGTTTAAATAATCATAACTAATTATAATAGAGTTTATATAGTGATTTTATATTAATTCAAATACAAGTCTGTATATCTTTAGATGTTGTAAACATTGTCATTTCCATCTTGGTCTGCAACAAACATAGATTTAAATTTGCAGCTTACTCATAAAGATATTTTTGGCCATATGGTATAAATTAAATGTTTATTATACTCCTGGCTTTATTCCCTGTTCCTAATTTCCATTTATCCTAATTCCCAAAACTATTTAATTTATCCCTTTGAGTCGGTGTATTTTTGAAAGCCACCTAACACAAAATAAGGTCAAGCATACATCAAAACAGATTTTTTTTTTAACCTGGTCTTATCCCCTTCCATTTGTATTTGAACCCTGTGGATTAGGTCAGTTTATCATCTGTATTTTACAAATGAGGAAAGGAAGTTTTTAAGACATTAGCATGACTTTCATAGATAACAAAGGTTGAAAACAAAAATTACCAGATTCAATTCAAATTCAAAAGATTTTTGTTTGTTTTATTTTGCTTTTTACGTTTACCTCCATAACTGAACAGGTTTTTCATTTAAGGAAATTTGGAAAGTCAAATATTGATAAAGTCTTTCATAGTGGAATAAAAACACATTCCAGCTTCTAATTTCTACTTCTAATGTCTATTATCACCTTGTCCTACTGTTATTTTGGTTTATAATTTTTTAAAACATGTTATAAACAGGCACATGCCAGTAATCCCAGCACCTCCTGAGGCTAAGACAGGAAGATACTGAGTTTGAAGCCAGACTCAGCAAAAAGCAAGGCACTAAGCAACTTATTGAGACTCTGTCTCTAAACAAACAAACAAACAATACAAAATAGGTCTGGGGATGTGGCTCAGTGATTGAGTGCCCTGAGTTCAACCCCTGGTACCCTCCAAAAAAGTGTTATATACTTATCAAGATTGCAATTGTGACTTAATCCTACCAACTTTAAGTGTCAGGTTTTAGGATCAAAGCATTTGACCATGTTGAAGGTGAGATTTATAATTCAAGGTTTGTCAGTAGTACAGATAAAGCAAATTATGCTTTGGTAACCACAAATGCATGTTGCCCTGTCTGTATTCTCAAGGTCCCTCATCTGGGACTCACAAAACCACTATCATGACAACTGACTTAGTCTCAGTTCTTTATTGAATAATTCTGTGAAATATGCCTCTTGTTTATGTATTTGTGGGAACACACACACACACACACACATATACTATTAGAGAAGAAAGATCAGATGAATGTATATTCTGTGCATTTGCTATTCCAGAAAGAATTACTAGAGGCCATATAATAGATATGGTCTCCAATTGGAGGAATTTATACTAGTTATATGGCTTAAAGAGCTAAATGTGATTCACATGGATATTTAAAGAATAAAAGTTCCTTGGATATGTATATTTTTAAACATAATGATGTATCTATTTGTTTTTATTTTTCAGTTGATATTTTATGCCTATTTTCAATGTATTCTTTGTGGGAGAAGTAATTTTATTAATACACTTCAACTTTGGAGGGACAATTGGATCAAGGTTTAAAAAGTTTACATCCCTGCAGGAAGCTCCTTTTATTGTCCTGCACCCCAGGTGAGTCTGTCAGAAGTGAATAATGATACCAGGAACCCTCTTTTCAATCCTTCTTCATAGAGCTTGTTTCATTTTATTAAATTTTTAAAGAGTTCATCACTTTGGCCTCTAAACTTTTTTCTTTAGTATTGTACAGATTTAAAAGTGATACCGTTTTGCCTGTAATTGTAATGAGAAAAATACATGGGGGACCTGGTGTGAATGCAAGACATCTCCTTTGTTTGAACTCTCCAGAGGCATATTACTCATATGTTAGTTTAACACATCCCCACAGGCAGCAACTCCTTGCCTAAAGTTAAGAAATATGAATCCTTACACTAAGCCATAAGCTATTTAGCTTACCAGCAATTGAATTTAAGAGATTTAGGTTGTGAATCCAGCTGTGACACTGGAAATAAAGCATTTATAGTAATAAGGACATATGGAAATTTGAGTGAGCTGCCACTGATGTAGTCAGGAAACTTAGACCCTTTGTTCTTAGTGAGAAAATGTTATAATATATTTTAATCATTATTTATATTAAGCTTCAGAGTCCACTGATATTCCATCATGACCTTTATCTGAATGTTTATGTATATGCATAATACTCACATAATATTGTTGATGCTTCAACATTTAAAAAATGTCAAAAAATGTTTTAATTCAAAATATTTGTAACATTTCCTTGATAATACTCCATTTGAGCTGGTCTCCATTTTATTAACATGTGATTGAGATTGGGTTCTGTTTGATGCTCTAAGTCATATTACTAGTTAGTTACAAAAGTTGAACAAATACCACAAAGGTCAGTGTTTTATTTAATTAGGAGATGATTTACTTAATTAGGAATGTCTTCTATCCAGACATTCAACTCAGGGTGGGAGAACTTGTAGCTCTTTCTTACCAGGTTAATATCACATCAGAGGGTGGGTGACCCTGGCAGACAATCTGGGTTCCCAGAACTATTTCTGTCATTAGAAATCTTGGCAACTACCAGTTCTCCAGAAATTTATTTCTCAGATCATACTTCTTATTAAATATTGCTCTTCTTTGTCTTCAGCAATGGAGAAAGTCAATGGAACTAAGACAACAAATTTTCCTTCCAAGTCCTCTGTCCTAGCACTTGAATTCTTTTTATTCTTGATTACATACACCATTCCCCTGTGGAATGGGGAAATCCTACTGGGATGCCTGGCAAATAATTCAAAATTAATGCACCTTTTCTAACTGAAGCAACAGTAGAAATCCACCTTCAGCAAGAATGGCATCTAAGCAACAACTAGCCAGCATGAATTTTGGAAAGAAAGTATATAGTTTTAGTAACTTAATATGATGATCAGTTTAACCACAGAAAATTAAATATAATACATGTGAAATTTTGTTCCCCCTTTTTAGCAAGTGTATTCTACTAAAATAAAGGGAGTTTTTTCTTAACTGAGACTCTTGGCTGGAGCCTTGTAACAGTCAGCTCTTTGTCACAACTTTTTCATAACTTTTGGCAGTCCTTTGTTCTGTCATGTTTCATACTGTTATGGATTGGGACTTGACCTAGACTCTTCCCCCCCTCTTTTTTAATTATGCAAAATTCAAAACCAGGTCTTACTTGTTGGCTAATCTATTATATATGTACAGAGAGAGAAATTTTACTTTCATTAAAGTCCACATGCATTTAAATTTTTTAAAATTTTTATTATTGTGGGCATATAATTGTGTGTGTGTGTGTGTGTGTGTGTGTGTGTGTTACTTACAGGTCTTCAGAATGATATGAAAAAACACCTATTAGAATCAGAACATCTTGTCTCTCCAGACACAGTGGAGTTTTGAGTATTTTGTTTATGGAACTTTATTTCCAGTTTGCAGGTATACCCAGCTCTTCTTTAAGGAAGAATTTGAGTTTTCTTATTTGCATATTTGGTTACTTGGTGGCTCAAGATATTCGTACCTTAACAGGTAACAAATTGTCTCAGTTATTTTTAGGATAGTGGGAAATCCTTATTTTTACATTGTCTCTGTAGAATGCTGTTTCCCTCCTTGCACTAGGTTGTGCTGATTTTATTTAAAAAAAAAAAAAAAAGGCCCAATTAGGTGGTGAGCAAGAGATGTAAAACATGTTCTGGGGGCTGATTCTCCTCCGAGGAATCTCCCACTTCCAGGGTGTGAATAAGGCACCAGGTGAGAATGAATGATTCACTCCATGAGCCACAGGGCTTTTATTATTTCAACCAAGGAAGGTGATAGAATATGGGAAAGGTAACAACAGACTGATCTTCATGGGAAAGAGATCTGCTGTGTTCACACTCATTATCATGGACTTTTGACTTCAGGAATGTTGGAAAAAGGCATTTTAGCCATTTTAGAAAGGTCATTTATCACTTCTGGTTGCATGGATTAAGATGTTCCAAGACATTTCTCCAGTTCCTCTTTGTCTTAAATTCCTGCTGAGTTCACAGTAGTCATCTTGAAGAAAGAGTGCTAAAGTCAGGTAGCAAGAGCTTACTCAGGGAATCTGAGATTTCAAACATCCAGCTGTTCTTTTATCTCCTCCCCTGTTCATTTCTTCTGTTACTCTTGCTGGATGTTGTGGCTGAGCAGATGTTTTAAAAAACATTCCATCCCAACACACAAGCATGCGCGTGCACACACACATACATTTTCAGAAAAGATCAAAATATACCAATTTTATTAATGCCTGACATATCTCTTTGTTCTCAACTGCTGGTTGACACTTCGAATCAAAGACATCATGTTGCATGATGTTAACATTTGCAAAAACATTACACATTTGTATTGCTTTCTGTTTTTGATGATGAAGCTTTGGTGTTATTTTTAAAAAACTTTCATCTTCCTTTAGCTATAAACAAAGTGATGGTAAATAGACAACAGGAAAAAGAAAATGAGTTTTCAGTAAGTGGGAAAAGGTTGAATGTAATAAAAATAAAATGTTCTACATCCTCCCATCCCAGTTGAGAATGCATAACGAATTTGAGCAAGATATTTGTGAATATAAGTGAAATATTATGTTTGCAAGAGCCTACTCAAGAATGTTTCTGATATCTGAGGAAATTGGCTTTAAAACAAACACTCTTTTGATGCTTATGTCTCTCCTTCCCATATCCAGTCACTAAATTTAGGCAATTACATAATGTCTGTAACGTTTAGCTTTTTCATTCTCCTTTACTTCTTTCTGCCTAAGTTTAGTCACTTCAGAGCTCCCCAATGATTATCCATGTCATAAAGTTTTTTAGTGTGTTCTGCTTATCAGTGTTGGTTTAAAATTTGTAAAATGCTATTACATCATTTTACCTTGCTGGAAAATCAATAGTTTTTTCTGGTACCCAACATCAAGGTGAATTTCTAAAATTAACATTAATGTGAGTTTTTCTTTTTTTTAAGGATAAAATAGTTCCTATATACTTTTCTGACCTTATTTTTAATTTTATCATGCATCTATATTCTACTTGAATTAGACTGGCTTATTCTATTATTATTTTTTTTTTTTTGTGAGCACATTATTCTCATTTCGGTCTTTAATACTAAGCTATGCTAACATATCTACTTGAACATTTTTCTTTCAATTCAAACACATCCTTCTTCAATGTTGTCCATGAGAAATAATAACTGGTCCAACCCATACTGTACTACCCCTTCTTTCCATTCCTGTAACTACAAGGCACACATAACCACATATTAGACCATAGTATTCTTTATTTGTATTAGTGGTTTTGACCTTTTGTGAGAACGAGAAAAGTTCATGTAATTTTCCCATGTAATTTGGTAGGTGAGGCATGCATCTGAGTCACACATGCCTTGAGGCTGGTGTGGCTAGTGAGTCACTGACTAGTGAGTGAACTGGCCAACACTTTTGTTCTCTGCTTATGTTCACATTTACAGTCTTTTGTAAAGTAATGAAACTATTATTTTATATGAAACATAACATGAAACATAACATCCGCTCCAAATGCAAGTCCTTGCCAATTTGGAGATTCAAACAGGACTCTAGATGATTCTCTCAGAGATGTCAATAGTCTATATGCAGCTTTATGTGGTTTTCTCATTGTTTCATATTTAGCTATGTTGTCTCCCTAGACAGTTAATAAACTTCACAGGAGAAAGAACCATGCACTGAAATTCTCTATCTTAAAAACTCAAGAATATTATTATGCTGTTACTAAGCCAAGTGTATTGTTTACCTCCTAAGCATGGTATTTATTACTGTGAATATTTTAAACAGTCTCAGGAGTTATCTTATATGCTATAATATACAAATGTATAAAACTCACTTGTCTCTGAATTGATATGATACATCTAGTTCCCTTAGAAAGTATTACAAAACTCCTAAAATGATAAGAATTTTACTATAGAAATCTAAAACAGAATAGAATCTTTATTTCAGTGGATTAAATCAAAATGCTAAGCTTCCCAACAAGTTAGGTGGCAGAGGCAGGAAGATGGAAAGTTTGAGGCCAGTCTCAGCAACTTAGCAAGGCCCCGTCTCAGAACAAAAATTAAAAAGGACTAGGGAATAGTTCAGTAAAGTGCTCCTGGGTTCAATCCTCAGTACCAAAAATTTTTAATCCGGCTTAATCTTTATTAGATATTTTATAGATAAGAATAATAAAATTTGAATTGATGATAAATTATTAATAATAAATTGCATATGATTTTATACAAAAGTCATATTCATATTATATTATGAATGAGTAGAAATTTCTTTATTATTTTTTGAATTGTTAATATCATTATATTTTGTTACTATGATGAAAGGCAAAAATGGTTCTCTACCCTTTTTTTCTGAATTTCAATTTGTTACCTTCATCTTGGCTCAAATGTTAAGTCTTCACTACTTTTTTATCTTGTTACCTCCTTGAACTATTTAACTTATCTATTTTAGTCACAGTTTCACTTACAATTTTTTAAAGCAAAAAAATTGGTAATAATTGGGAAAACAGGTGTTCACTGAGTTCTAAAGCACCTTCCAGGGGTCTGCAAATAGCAAGGGCTCCTAGGATGCTGAAACTCTGCTCTGCTCCTTTGCAGGTCTACCCAACTACATTGTTAAAGGAGAAGGGCAGAGTTGACATCTGTGAGGGTGGGGGAATAGAAACAATATGAAACTAAACATTTTAAATGTATTCACTTATCAATCATGTTGTAGTTGGACATATAGGTCTATTTCAGAGTAAACTGTAGAGGTGGTACCTAGTAATGGTACAGGGGAAATCAGTTAGTTATATATAAGTTGTTCTAAAAACAGTGTGCTTTAGTTCTAATGTAGGATCAGGGGACTTCATGGGAAATTGAAGGTGCTGCTGGGAGTTGTGGGCACCAAAGCAGAGTACTGGCTGTCACTGGGATGGCTTCTGAAAGTCTATCCCAGCACCTAGACTTTTGGCACATAGCCATATTGCAGCATCTTTCTAGCATTAATCTTTATCCCAAGAAAAAAATGTTCTTATGTTTTTGTGTTATGGTGATATAAATAATTCATTATAAAATATTCATTGTATATATTTTATATCTGAGGAAATATGTTTATGTAACTACTTTTGAATATAGATAACCTACATATTTGAATTTAAAATATGTGTGAAGGCATTAGAATCAGTAGTCTTATTAACCCCCAAAGAAACAGATTATGCTGAAAAAAAATAACATTTTTAGAGATACCATTTTATAGGGAATGTGCATTTCTGTATGGACAGTACAATTTTTCTATATCAAAATATTCTTTTCAGGGGCTGGGGATGTGGTTCAAGCGGTAATACGCTCACCTGGCATGCGCGGGGCGCTGGGTTTGATCCTCAACACCATATAAAAATTAAAAACAAATAAAGATGTTGTGTCCACCAAAAACTAAAAAATAAATATTAAAAATTCTCTCTCTCTCTCTCTCTCTTAAAAAAAATTCTTTTCATTACAAGTCGTACACCTATTTAATTCATAATATGTGGGTGCACAGAGAAAGAGGAAAGTTTTCTTTCTCTACCCACCACATTGTCCCAACCGGGTTGGTATTCTATTTCCTCTTCTTTCCCATATTCTTCTTTGAGTTCTACCTCTTCCCATCCCAGTTGTGCCAGCTTGCTCTGAGTCCTGATGACAGTTTCCATCGTCTTGTGGTGGATCCATTGTTTACTGGTATCCACTTCCCTCCACTCCTCTTTTTGTTTTATCTTCTCTTTGGAGGAAACACCCCTCTAGTAACTTCCTGAGAGAAGTCCTATGGACAGTAACATCTTTAAAACCTTACATGCCTGAGAATGTCATTATTCTCCTCTCATACTGGATAACTAGGTTGACTGCACTGTGATTTCAGTTGAAAATCGTTCCCTTCACAATTTTTAAGGTGTTTAGCTTTCAGTGTTTTTAAATATTCAATGATTTTTAGCACTCTAATTTCCAATAGCCTTAAAAAAACTCCCTTAATTACTAAAATTACAAAGAAGTAACTAAAAAACTACTTATTTAGCAGTCCCAATGTATTCTTACTCTAGATACTTTTCATGTAATTTCTTTCCTTTCTTCTCTTCTCTGTATGTCTTTAAGATTTTGTCTTTATTTCTAGCATTGTGAGTTTTCAAAAATTATATGACCTGTGTTGGGCTTTTTATAAGTATTACACATTTAAAGTAAATTATATTCTCAACTACTTAAAAATATTGAATTATTTATCTGATGATTTCATCTCTATTTTCTTTGCCCTCTCTAAATTAAATATTATTCATATTTGAATTCTTAAACTGATTCTCAGATGTTCTTATTTCTTTTTACTTCTATTTTCTTTGACTTTTTCTTATAGATTTTCTTAATCGTATCTTCCAGTGTTTTCATCCAGTTTTCCATTTCTGCTATCATATTTTTAATTTCGACAGCACTTTTTTTCCTTGACGTTTCCGTTTTTATAATCTCATTCTTCTTGTTACATAGTGAAAAATCATCTCTCATCTCTCTAAGGACATTAAATAAGTTTTCATGATGTTTTAGTCTTTTTATTGGTTGTGTTTTCTCCTAGTTCTTTTAAATTTTCAAAAGATCATTTTATTCTCAGTTTTCTGTTTTTCTCATACTGAGTCAAGTACTTGATTTTTTTTTTTTTTTTTTTTTTTTTTTTAGGTTGAGAAAAGAATCAGATCCAGTAAGACTAGTGAGAAATTCTCTGTTAAAGAATGGTTCTTATTCCATCGTGGCCATTATAATAGAGCAATTGGCTTGTGTCTGCTGTGTAGAAACTCACCTTTAAGATGAGTAACTTAAAACAATAGCCACTTATTTAGCTCATGATTCTGTGGTTCAGGTGGAGTCTGGACTGACCCAGCTGATCTCTCCTTTAGAGTAGTTCTTGCTTCTATGATCAGCGCCATGTTGGTTGGCAGCTGGATGATCTGGGATCTCAGATGTTGTGGTTGGAAAGTTGTTGGCTGAGGCATCTTTGTCTTCTTTCTCTCATCTTCTAACATGCTAGATTGGGTTTATTTACATAATGTTTTTAGGATTCCAAGTGCAGTAGAGAGCAAATCCTAGTACAGAAGTGGTTTTTAAGCATCTGTTTTGTATCACGTTTGTGAATATTCCTTTGGCCAAAGCAAACCACATAGCAAACCCAGATACATAGGGTAGAGAAATTGTCCCCACCTTTTAATGGGAAGATCTGCAATGTTGTACTGTAAGATGCAGAGAGGAGAAGTTTGTGTGGCTATTTTTATCATCTACCATAGGATGCTTCACAGCTGTTTTGTTGGATATTTTCAAATGTCATGTTCTATAAGTCTTTTCTCTTAGGGAAATCTTACCACAAATGAAATTTTCAAGAGAATATAAGTCCAAATATAGCTGTTCCAAGGGGGAAAGTGCACAAAGGGTGTCACAAGTTACTATTCCAATTTCCTCTAAAATTCTGTATTCATTTTGGTACCACACATTCATCTTCAAGTTCTGCTGAACTTAAAATCAAGAGATTCCCTTGCTTAGTTTTCCCAGTAAACAAGTTTCCAGTTTCTGTTAAGGTGACAGAGAAAGAGTTGTTTACTTGTGTAGATAGTAGAAAAGTCTTAAAATAGAAAAAATAAATGCACTGTAATACAGTAGTGCAGTCAGCAATGAAGGACTTTTAAGCCAGACTCACCTGGTGCCTTGATTCAGAAATAGTCTATGGATAAATCTTTCCATGATATACAAATTTCAAATGCTATATATTTTACTTATTAAACATTAATTATTAATTCATGTTAAGTCTAAGACATTCCACCAAAAATCTTACCAACCATCCTTTGTACATTAAATTAAGTAATTGAATTGGGGACTTTTCTTATAAAGATAGCCAACAAACCTCCCCCCCCCCCCTTTTTTTTTTAATTCCACTGTCATGCACAGTTTTTAGAGACACCAGATGCCTGCACTCCTTGAGCCTTGCAAGTTTCTGCAGTGCTTCTCCAATCACTAGTTTTGGATTGACTTTTCTCTGGTCTGCTGTGGCAGTTATTCCTCATGTGTATGCTTTCCAGATTTCAACATTTTGTTGCTATCATCTCGTCTCCTGACTTCTACATTTTTGTGGGTTTTAACTAAATTCTAGTTTTTCAGGAGGGAATGGAAGAGGTAGATATGTTTTTCTCTTTTTTCTTTTATAAATGAATGCTTATATATATGTGAATTTTAATATAACCTGGTTTAGAAAACTTGTGTTTTGTTTACACTGAAAGCCAATCTAATAAGAATTGTGGTCCTCCATAAATAGCAACAAAATATAATTTGTGATTATTATTTCTGTTTACACATTTATTGATTAGATTGCAGGAATTACTTTTCTATATAATATTTAGTGAAGAAGGTGAATAAACATGGGAAATGAGTGGCTTTTTCTAGGGCCAAATGATGGATTTATTTTTATAAATATTTTTGAAGGTTTATTATTCTTAAGAATAAATGCTAAAAAATCATATACTAATTAATCTATAGAATTTGAATATAATAAAAACCTAATTTTTTTAGGCAAGATGAGTTAATAATAATAACAAAATTAGCAGAAATCTTAAATTACTGAGAAAAAACTTTAACAGTATTATATTAAGTTAAAACATATGCATGCATATGCATATGCATGTTATCATAATAAGTTCAAAATATAAAAATATACTTTAACTTTGACATCATCTTAGTTAAGGATGCTTTAACTAAATACCATACCTTGCATGGCTTAAGCGACATTTATCTCTGATGGTTCTGGAAGGTGGTACCTTCAAAATTAAGGTGTTTACAGATTCAATGTCTTGTAAGGGTCTTCTTTCAGATTTGTAGAAATCTGCCTTTTTACTTAATCTCTGTTAGGGCACTAAAGACATCATCAGTTCTTCATTCTTATAGAATATTACATTCCCAAAGCCCAATCTTCAAACTCTTATCACATTTGGAGTTAGGACTTCAACCTATTAGTTTGAATGGAAATACAATTCAACCTAAGCATCTGGTCATTTCTAATGTGATTTATTTATGTAATATGTTTATACATTTCTATAGATGAGTTTATGTATATAATTATGTAGAAAAAGAACATGGAGGAAATGTGCATGATATGAAAAAATATTATGTATGAAAGTCTTATCAATATTTATCAGTACTTGCTATTGTTCAGGAAAGAATTATGTTTTTGTTCACTAAAGCCGATGTATTTGTGATTTTCATGTGCTTTAAATTTTTTCTTTTAAAAAGAAATGTTGAGAGGCTGGGATTGTGGCTCAGTCGTAGAGTGCTTTCCTAGCATGTGTGAGGCACTGGATTCAGCACCACATATAAATAAATAAAATAAAATAAAGGTCCACAACTAAAAAAATATAAAAAAAAAGAATTGTTGAATTCTACTTTCTGTTTGCCATGTCCTGAGCTGCTTTCCTATGCCACATCCTTCTGCCAGAATGTTCTGTCTCACCTTGGGCCCAGAACTATGGACTAGACCATCTATGGATGTAGATCACTGAAACTGTGAGCCAAAATAAAATTTCCCTCCTCCAGGTTGTTCTTGTCAAATCTTGTGGTGACAGTGACAAAAAAGCCGAAAAGACCAGAAATTGGTACCAAGAAGTGGGACTGTTGCTGTAACTAACATGATAATGTAGTTCAGAAACTTTTGAAGGTTTTTGGAGTTTGTGGAAGGAATTTTGAGATAAATATTTAGTGATATAAACTGGAAAAGTTTTAGAATGTTGTAAGCAGAGCTTAATGGGTGATTCTGGTGGGAGCTTGGAGGACCAGAATGTTAATAGGACTGTGGTCAGTAAAAAGGGAGTTCAAGAGGTTTCAGATGAGATGGAGGACTCTATTGGAAACTGGACTAGAGGTCATTGTTATTACATTCTGGCAAAGAAGTTGTCTACATTTCACTTATGTCCTGAGACTTTTTATGATGTTGAATTTGAAGGTGATGTACTCATTAATCTGGTAGAGAAAACTTCAAGGCAAGCACAGCATTCAGCCAATGGCATGGATACTGCTGGCGAATTCTAGCCAAGTTTACTGTGATAATCAGAAGCAGAAACAATTTGAAAATCTTTCAATATGGCCAGAAAAGTGTAATTAAAAGTGAGAAGTTTAGGGATGTCAAGATGGTGGAAGAAGGGTAAAAGAAAAATGGCAGATAGAACAGAAGATGGATGAGTCATCATATTCCTGTTTTTGATAAGCCCCATTACCATGCCTTCTCTCACCACTAAAGACTTATTGCTCTTGGCACTCTCACCACACATTCAGTATTCTAATTAATTAGGCAAAAAGAAAGTAACCTATGGGAATAAATGGGACAGTATTCTAATCAAGTAATCAGTGGGAACAAATAGGGAAAGGTCTTTAATCAGGTCTCTGTGAGGAGGGGAATACCTCTTAGGGCAGGATATAAGACAAGACTTGCAGTCCTGAAACACTCTTTCACTTGCCCCATTCCACTCTATGAAGTGTACTCTAAATTTTACTTTTAATAAATCTGTGTTCTGCCTGTCACTTCTGTGTGTCTTAACTCAATTTTTTGTTCAGGATGCCAAGAACTTGGACCTCAGTTGAATACCCATCCCAGGTCAAAGCTAAGGCTAAGGAAGCTGTGGCTATTAAAAAGATAATAGCCACTAAAGGAATGCAAAGTACTTTGCCCAGAAACAATAGGAACAATAGCCACTAAAGGAATGCAAAGTACTTTGCCCAGAAACAATAAGAATGATGGTTGGAGAATATCCAGAAACTGTAGAGACAGCACCCACCTCATCCTCAAGGGTATAAAAGTAAAAATTCTTTTGAGAATATACCCGTGAGGCACCAGCACATGACAGTGTGCCTAGAATGTTGTTTCACTATGCTCAGCCATGAAGGAATTCAGACACTGCTGCAGCCATGGTAGGAGGAGACTTGGCTACTGCTTGAGATGGTTGCAAGATCATTTGGTGCTGATTCTGTAAGAATGCAGGATGCTGGAGTCAGGAAGTCATGGAGGATTCCACTGAGATATCAAAGGAAAGTCTCAGAGACCAGGCAAAGTCTAGCAGGGTCAGAATCCCTGTGCGCTTCCCCCAAGAGGGTGATGCATAAAGGGTGAGAAGCCAAAGCTGTGGTGGAATCCCTGAGATTAGAGATGCTGGGCACAGCAGCAAGAACAAGCTAAGAGAGAGGCCAGCAAGACCATAGGGAGAAGTTACATAAACTCTTGAGAGAACATCACAATGCCCTATGCCCCAGATGCTGGATGTGGAGCTACAGGACTTGTTTGCTCAGCTGGATTTTGGTCTGCTTTGGTTTCATCCTTTATTTCTATGCTCCTGTTTCTCCCTTGTAAAATGGAAATGTTTCCTAATGTTTCCTCTATGCCATTATATATTGGATACATGTAATTCCCTTTGGATCTTTACAGGTGAAAACATCCACGAGTTTGCCTGGAGTCTCAGAGATGAGATTTTTGGACTTGTACTTTGGGGCAATGCTGGAACTTTGAAGCCTATAGAGACTATCAGAAATATACTAAAGGTATTTTGCATTGTGAGATGAACACATGCTTTGGGGGACCAGAGGTGGAATTTTATGGTTTAGATATGAAGTATCCCTCAGAAGCTCATATGTGAGACAATGCAATATTTTTCCAGGGGTGAAATAATTGGGTTATGAGAGCCTTAATCTTATCAGTAGATTTTTCTACTGATATGGGTTTACTGTAGGCAAGTAGGGTATAACTGGAAGAAGGAGATCAGAGGCAGGTATGACTTTGGGGTTTATATTTTTTTCCCTAGAGAGCAAGGATCTCTGCTTCCTGTTTGCCATGTCCTAAGCTGCTTTCCTATGTCATGATCTTCTGCCATGATTTCCTGCCTTACTTTAGAAACTGACAATGTGTGGACTGAAACCTCTGAAACCATGAGCCAAAATAAACTTTTTCTCCTATATGTTGTTGTCAGGTCTTTTGGTGTCAGCCATGAAAAATCTGACAAAAACATACCTCTACTGGGAATAATTAAGTATGTAGATATTAAATTTGTTTAAAATTCTAGATGTTTTTATCTGAATAAATTATTAAAATTGAAGATTTTATTTCTAAGTAATCTTGAAATAGTTCATATACACTTAATCTTATTAAAAATATGTTTTAATTCTAGTCTCCAATTTTGCCATATTGGAAATTCAACATATATTTCAAACTAAAACACTTAAATGGGCAGAATAATAAAGAAATATCAATATCACCTGTTAACACCTAGTGAACTTATATTTAAAATGTATATGTAATACTATAAAAGATGAAGTCTTTTGCCAGTTTCATTCTTTCATCATTAATCTAGGAAGATAATGGCTGTGAATTCTCAACACTGGAAGTTTCAATGTTTTTTAACTTCATCTATTTTTCCTTTATCTTTGAGATATATATATATATATATATATATATATATATAGTGTGTGTGTGAGTATTCCAGTGGTATACTTTGTCTGAAACTTAAACAAAATTTAATGTTATTTTTAAACTAAATAAAACATGGCTTTGAATATAGAAAAAGGAATTATTATTGAAGCAAGTTCATAGTGCTCTAGGTTTTACATGGTGTTTTAGAAATTACATGAGACAGGGGAGAGGAAAGTTGTTTTCCTAGCCTCTACACCTGAATTGTATGTGAAAAAATAGGAAAAGGGAAAAGAGGAGTTATCTGAGCAAGATAAAAAAGAGGTTATTTTTTTTTCCTTTACTTTATTGGAGTTTTTATGACCAGTCTTTTTGGCTGCCCTAAAATTAACTTTCATTGGTTCTGATTATCTTGGTGCATTGTTCCACATTCTTTTTAATTTTCAAGACCTTCATGTAAAAAAAAAAAATGGCTTATTCTTCAGCAAAGCCCATGAAGCTTGGCTGTGTGTTCTTTTCAGTCTGGACCAGGCAAAGGAGAAACTCTATACCCACAAACCTCCCTGGAGCCATTGACTCATTCACCCAGTAAACTTAGAATTTGTGTCTGGCAGAGGAATGTGCAGGGGTTCTGATTTCTTTAAGGATGATATATATAACTGTACATGTAACAGTGTCCCGTGGAGTGCTTATTAAAGACATGCCATAAGATTTTAAAGGAAGGTCAGAGATTAAGTGGTAGCAGTAGGTTCTAATTGATCAAGGGAACAGTTTATATTGGGACAAATCCTGTGTAATAGGTGAGAAAACGGTACAATGCCAAGATTTATATCCTAGATGTTCACTAATATAAGAAGTAAATTTTAATATGTGTTGATATGAAAGGAAATGGTCTCAATCAAATAGAAACAAAGATGGAAATTAGGTGCATCACAACAACAGTAGTAGCTTTAATATATTATTTTTCTTATGGGACCAGAATAAGAATAGAAATCAGAATTTGAGTTTTTATTGTTGTTTCTTTTCTGCATAACTTTATTTTTTTAAATATAATTTTTAGTCAAAGATGGACATAATACCTTTATTTTGTTTGTTTATTTATATGTGGTGCTGAGGATCGAATCTAGGGCCCTACACATAGGAGGCAAGCGCTCTGTCACTGAGCTGCAACCCGAGTCCCTGCATAACTTTAAATGGAATATTTGTCCAAAATTTGCAGATGTGTCATGTGTATGTATGAAAATATTACCAAAATATCTCACATATTAATTTTGACTAATTATTCATATTTTACTATTTCTTTAAACCAAAGCTTTAATCAGAAAGATGAAACTCAATGGCTTGGATCCTTTCCTATTTCCTATTTCCTGTACTCCTTTCTTAGTTTACCATGAGACTGAGGCTTTACACAGCAGTGAAATATTTGAAAGGCATCAATAGAAGTAAGTAGAAGGAAGACTTTTTTTTTTTCAGATGATAAGCTATTTAATAACCTGTATCTCTTTAATCTATTAAGCTATCTAATAGCAAAATTAAAAAGTGAAAATTTGCATTATTTCATCTTTTTTTTTTTTGTACTAAGGATTGATCCCAGGCACCTACCCACTGAGGCATATCCCCAGCCCATTTTTGTATTTTATTTTAGAAACAAGATCTTACTGAGTTGCTTAGGGTCTCATTAAGTTGCTAAGGTTGGCTGTGAATTTGTGATCCTTCTGCCTCAGCCTCCCAAGATTCTGGGATTACAGGCATATGCCATTGTGCCTGGTCATTTTATCTATTTGTAAAAGAAAAATTAAACCATAATAGATTGTTATTTTGTCGGAAATCATAAGACATCTATGATATTCATAAAAAATAATCAATGCTTATGTAATAGTTGGAAAGAATTTATGAAAAATAGTATGACATTTGAAGGCGATTTCTAAGGAATTGGGAAAAGTGATTTAGAGAGTTGATGCAGTGGTAATACTGATCATTCACTGTAAAAAGTGGTACTGTAAAAAATAAAAATCCATAAATCTAGATTTGATAGGAAGACTTAAAATTCAAGGGATATTGGAAGTTTTCTAGAAAAAAATTGAGATATGATGATAATTTTTTTTCATATAGGAAATGGAATCCTAAACTCAAGCAAAATTAGTAATAAAATTTAAAAAAATATATACCCATTTGAATATGATTTTTTTCATAGATGTATGTAAATATGCATATAAGCATATTTGTTGAGTAGTATATAGAGTATTAGAAATGTTTATTGCAGACCTATTTAAGTATTATGCGGAAATATCATTCCAGGTTGGGTTCTCTGGAAAAAAGATAACTGAGCTTAGCGTACAAGATATTTATTAGAAAGTGTTAGTAGAATCAGTATGTGTGGAGAGAAGGAGGTAGGACTAGGTAGAATGAGCAGTCAGGTTTCAAGGTAAGACATTGCCTCTGCAGCTAAAATGGCCAGCCAGAGTTGGCCCATTCTAGATATAATGGTCAAGTTTGTTAACCACTCTTCCTATCAGTCTAGTTGTAGACCACACTGGGGAGAGTGCAGCTCTCTGCACTGAGGTGATCCTTGCAAGCACTGGCAGCTGAAGGCTTCTCTCCAGTAGATTTTCTCACAGCAGGAGCTAAAAATTTCTCATCGAGGGGATCTAAACAGCATATCTATATGTTTACCAAATGGAGCACATTATAAATTTAAATATTAACAAATTAAAGAATATAAACTACATTTACATGACCACTAGTTAATTAACTTCTATGTGCTTTAGTTTTCTCATTTTTAAGAATAATTGCTTGTGGGGCGGGGGTTGTAGCTCAGTGGCAGAGCACTTGCCTCGCACATGTGGAGCTCTGGGTTTGATCCTCAGCACCACATAAAAATGAATAAACAAAATAAAGATTTTTTTTTTTAAAAAAAGAATAATTGCTTGTGCCTAGGATAGTTGAAATTCATACATGCACGCTTACAGTATTCCTTGTCATGTAGTGCCCACCCACTCTATGAATGTTAGTAATTATAAATATTAATATAACTCCCCATATTATGAAACAATGAAACTTGCATAGCTTGTATCTAATGATAATTCTTCTGTAGATTTAGGTTTTTGCCCAATTTTAATATTTTCAAGTAAAACATTTCATTTATGATTAATTTCAAAACTTAAAACTGCAAGCTTATATGTCAATATCCCTTGAAAATTTCATTTTTTAAATATTTTAATGCCCCTAATATAAATACATTAACATTTACAAATTCCTTTTTTTCCCTGAAACTTTCTAAAATGAAATGCAATCTTGAAAATATAATCATAAAGTTTCAAAATACAAACCCAGAAGACTTAAGAAATACTAAGTTCATTCAACAAATCTAAAAAGATAAATCAACATTAAGTCTGTAAGTTCTAAAATGTAGCTAATTTTATGTGTTTGCCAAAAACACTGGCTGAGGTAGGAGGGGTTTGTTTTGTTTGAAAATACCTGTGGAAGTTAAAGAATGTATGTGCTTTTCTTTTCCTCAAACTAATTTATATGTAATATTTGTTTTCTGATGAATTGACCTGGAGGCTCATATTTCAGGGCTTCTTTGTCAGTTGGAAACTTGGCAAGAGTTCTGCAGATAAAACACTGGCTCTCGGTGGAACCTGCAGCAACTGGTCCAGCTCCCTTGCACTCTCTACTTTTCTCTAAATGCTTTCTTTTAAAAGAGAAAAATAGGGAAGGAAAATTTTGCATCAGACAATTTTATGAAAGACCTTTTCCCCCACCAAACTCTCCAGATACCCAACAAACTACTTCTCTTTGGGTAAAAAACACTGAATCAATACAACTTTTGTGTGTACTCGTGGAATAAAATCAAGTTACCTTTTTTAATTGAATATTTTCATTGAGAAAAACAATCTAACTTCAGTACATGAGAGGAACAGGAGATTGCTTATACTTCTGCTCTTTATTTTGCCCCTAGAAAGAAAAGTGAGAGTTTCCTGCTAGAGAAATAAGCTACAGAAAATAATTATTTGAGTTTTCATGTAAACTTTAGGAGAAGCACAAACATACTATGTAACTTTTGGCATTTGAGAAGAAAGCTTAGGGTCCTAATCATTTTGAGACTGGTGAAATGTAATAAAAGGCTAAACTTAATGATGAGCCTAAGATACCAGCAATATTTTTCTGTGGTGACACGAAATTGAGTAAGTAGGAACATTTTCTGTACTTCACATCATGAAGGAAATGAATCAAATGCCAAGACCATTGAGAAGATTTTGGTACTTATAATCTGCACATTCCGGTGTTGAATGCACAAACAGATGGAAAACTATCACTCTTCTACCAAAGAGAGAAGTGAGAGTAACTGATATGAATATAGACATGTAGTAAGGACACTCACAATATCTCCCTATATTTATTAGAAAATGGAGTGCATTAATTAAATATAGAATCTAAAATGAATTTTTATAATTGAAAGACAGTTTAAAAAACAAATTTGAAAGCTAGGCCTGAATGTCTGAAACAATCAAACAGGAGTAAGTCAGAGACAATATGTGAGTGTCTCATATGGAAAAAGTTAAGATTCAGCTATATGATCTTTAACAGCAGGATTTGTTTTCAAATTGCTGAAGGAAACAAGTTTTATTAAGTTGCCTAGAAAATGGAATCATTTACTGAAAGAAGTAGTAGATTGAATATTCAATAATAACAAGGGATACTTTTAAAAAATATATTATTTCCCCAGTCTTTTTAAAATTAGCAGTTCTCAAATCAAAGTTTGTGTCCTGGACGAGCAGCATCACCATTACTGGGGAACTTATTAAAAAAAAAAAAATTGAAGTTCTCAAGCCCCATCACAGACTTACCAAATCAAAAGTTCTCGGGTAAGACACATCAATCTGTGCTTAAATAGGCCCTCCAGGTGATTTTGAGGCACCCTGAAGATTGATAACCATTGTTTTGGGAAAAGGCACATGCTCTTACTAAAATTACACATAGATCTAAACTCTTGTATGTTTCAACTTCAAATAACATGTAGCTTATACACTGGATGACTTCTTACCAAGTGGTTCCATTATTGATATAAACAGTTTCTCTCCCTGAGGATCATCTTTTCATCCATCTATTAGAATTTACTAGTTCAATTGTTGAAAATGATTGTTTTGATTGCATTTTATTTGCTTTATTCTACAAAGAGTGCAATACAGAAAAATACTAAAGTGCTGATATTTCTCACTGAAATAGAATCATCACAAATTTTGTGCACATTAAATAATACCTGATGATCAATACCTAATTATTAATTATATGCGACAGAAGTTTCAAATTTTTAGTGCCATCTAAATGTTTATGCAACTTAACCTGGTTGATTTCATGTTTAACTGTGGAAGAAAATACAAATAAGTGAGGAAAACAGATGTATGAAATGCCTGCAACATATCATCAAAGATTATCATCAAAGATTTTTTCACTTAAAGAAAAATCTAATTAATGGGTATGTGTGTGTGTGTGTGAATTTTTTTGTTCTTTCTAGGAATCACTCATTGGCTGCCTTTCAGAAGTTCAGGGCTATTATTCATTTGCTAACATTCAGAAGCAAAGCTGTGGTTGACTGGTTAATTTCAGAGCATGTGTAGAGATTTGAAGCTATCTTACTAATTAATGGTAGTTATTTGTCATGACTTGGAACTCTGGCCAAAGGCAGTCCTTTTCTTTTCATTGTTTGAATATGAAAAATGTGTTCTAATTCTCAGTCCCCCTGTTAGTCTTCGCTCAGTCAAAACTACAGGAAAAACTCTGAGGGGCTGTCTGTCTCTCACTTAGTAGAGTACAGCTTTCAACTAGTCTTGCCACTTAAGTGATTTAAGGACCAATTCCTGTGACAGAAAAATCACTTTGTGATATTTTTGTAATTTTTTAAACATAAGCTGAATAAAGAACATTTAGGGCTTCCTGTCAAAGTCAATTCAGGGCATAAAACAAAACTAATTAACACAGATGTTCTCTCTCTCTCTCTCTCTCTCTCTCTATATATATATATATATATATATATATTCTCTGTCTCTCTCTCTCTCTCTCTCTCTCTCTCTCTATATATATATATATATATATATATATATATATATATATATATATATATATATTTGGCAAACCTAATAGCAATCGGCCCAGTTATGTTTTATTTATTTATTTTTGATCCTGTATTTGAACACATTTTGTGATAAGGAACTAATGTGTTCCAAAGCTGTGCATATTAGTTATACAGATTATACAGTTATAGAGATTAGTGGACCATGATCTTACTGTGGAAACCCATTCCTCAGTACAATAAGCTTAGTACTTTACCCACAGATCCAAATTCTAATTTTTATCATTACACAGACCAGTCTAATGCCTCTTCTGCAGTGGATTTCCCCAAACATCTCCTGTTAGTTATCCTAGTTCTTTCTAGGCTTTGCCTCATGAAAACGTAACATCCAGATAGTTAAGTCTGTTTTCTTTTCTTAACTGGCTAGTAAGTCAGTCCCAAACAAATGAATTTAAAGTGATTTATTTTTGTGAGGTTGTGCTGGCAAATAAAGAACATTTTCATTTTCTGTCTTTACAAATTGCCCCATTTATAATTTTATGTATAATTCTTTTTGGAATTCATATTTTAGTTTTGAAAATAATTACTTCATTTTAACATTGTCATTAGTAGCTCCTTTCCATTATTTCTCATAGATAATGAAATGAGTGCAGGGATTTTTTTGGGGGGGGTGAGTGTTCTGGGGCTTCCACAGAATCTAGGCATGTAATTTTCTGGGCCATAAGCCCTGAGCTTTTACAAACTCTTCCTTTTACAACTTCTTAATGTATTTGGTATTTCAATTCACTTTAACCAACTTCTGTATTCTTTTCAATCACAGCTTTGTAAATCTGGCATTAATTCTAACATAGAATTGTCTTGTTATGGATGAAGCTATGTCTTCATAGATAGAAAGTGGTTGTAAATCATATCTAAACATGTTATTTTAATATGCCTTTAGTGCTTTTGTGATGACAGGGGAAGTCTCAGAGAGGCATCATAGTTTGAACTTTATTAAAGTGTACATGGTTCCAAGATTTTTTTCAGCATGTCTTTATTAAAATATTATTAAGTTTATTGACATGGTGTTTGTAATGAAAGCCAACAATCATAATATTTTCACTTTCATGTGTTAGGTTCCAAGGAAGATCTTACATTATTCATAACATCTAAATGCTGCAAGTTGACCTTGAAATAAAATCCAAACAAAATGTGGTAAACGATACCCACATTTTGTTGCTGATCACAAGAACTGTTGTGTTTTGCATATAACATTTTATTTTTTATACATAACAGGCTATTCTAATATATTTTTCATTTAGATGGTGAGATTTAATTCAAATAGTTTTTCATGTTGATAAGTTAACAACTGGCTTTAATTATGGGCTATGAGTATTTTATTGTTCTTCATTGACTTTCAATGTCTTTATAATAAATAGAATTGTCACACTGTTCTAAATGTGAAATACTCAACTTTGCAAATCATAGTTTAATGCAAAAATGGATTTCTTAGGGATGTACATTTTATAAACTAATTGTTGATAACAGTTTGAAAGAGAAATGCTTATTTTTAAAATATGTAATTGAAATGCATGGAGAAGTGTACTTGAAAGAGATTTAAAAATGCTAATACATGACGTTTCCAAACTCTCATTATGTCTTTATTCTGTTTTGCCAGAAATATTTTGAGTTATATCAATCTTCTGATGTTATGATTTTAAACAAAAAATTGCATATTAAGTCCTCAGTATTTGTTCTAGTTACTACTGGTGTGCATTAAAACAGGTTGAACTTGGAGTTATAAACAAAAATGATTTTATTATACTCATTGATTCTGTGAATTAACAAATGAAAAGGGGCACAAAGAGGACAAATGTTTCTTGCATGACAATCTGCTGCCTCATTTGGGAAGACCTGGGGATGATTATGGTCTTGAATGTCATGGCTGGGAATCTACTTCCAAGATGGCTTGTTTGCTTGAATTCTAGCCTCTAAGACTGTTGACTGGAGCACTAAAATACATAGCTTCTCCATGTGATGCCGATTCCTCAGAGCATGGTAAACTGGATTCTGAAACAGTCTGTCCTAAGAGGGGCCTCTAAGTGTGAGTGATAGAAGTGAATCAGAAAAAAAAAAAAAAAAAAAAAAATCTTCATGGCTTTTTCTGACCTATTCACAGAAATCACAATGCCTCTTTGCCACAGGATTCTGTAAATCAGAAAAGAGCCTATTGAGATTGATACAGATTAAGGAGAAGGGATATCCTACCATCTCTGAGGGGTGCAGATACAAAGTACTTGTGATCATATTTTAAACAATATGATCACAACATACAAGTAATGGGTGATTATATACCAACATATTGATCTATATTTTGAATTATGTGACACCATCTTTGTCACATCTTTCCCACTTCCTGGCTTTTATACCAGTCGTAGTCAGCTTTGTGTTGCTGTGACAGAATACATGAGAAAAACAATTTAGGGCAGGAAAAAATTATTTTGGCACAAGTTTTAGCCCCAGGTCAGCCAGCTCCATTGCTGTGGGCCTGAGGTGAGGCAGAGCATCATGGCAGAAGTACATGGTAGAGAAAATCTGCTCACTTCATGGCAACTGAGAAACAGAAAGATAGAGAAAGTGATTGGGAACAAGATATAATCCCCAATGTTATGCCTCCATGGACCCACTCTCTTCACCTAGGCCCCACCTACTATAGTTTCTAGCAACCTCCCAAATAGTTCACTTGAATTATGAATCTATGCAGTGGATAAATCCACCAGTGAGGTTAGAGCCCTAATGATCTAATAATTGACCAAATGCATATCTTTGAACAAGCTATGGGAAACATTCCAGATCCAAAACTTAACAATATTTGTGCAATCACATCTCTGTGAGTGTGGCAGTGTCTGTGACTTGCTTTAAACAATAGACTATGGCAAACTTGTGATTATGTTCGGTCATATAAGGTGCTCTCTTCACACACAGGAGATAGAGACTCTGCTGTGGGCTCAGTGAGGAAAGTAATCACCATGGAGAAGCCCATATGGCAAGGAACTGCAGGTGGCCTCTAGGAGCATGGACTCTAGCCTCCAGCCAGCAAAAGATCAAAACCTGCAGTCATACAACCAAAAAGAAATACATTCTTTCAGCAACCTGAATGAATTCAGAAATAGATTCCTCCCTTTCCAAGTCTTCGTTTGAGAATACAACCTATTTACCCCTATTGCAGCTTTGTAAAACTGAGGAGAATATCTAAGTAAGCTAGTCCAGATGTGTAGAATATGGAAGCTGTGAGATAATAAATGTGTGATGTTTTGCTGGCTGTGGTGGTGCACATCTATAATCCTCCATACTTGGGACACTGAGGCAAGAGGCTGAAAATTTCGAGGCCAGACTGAGCATCAGTGAGACTCTTCCTCCTTTTATCTTTTATAAAAAATAAAAAGGAATGTAGTTCAGTAGAAGAGGTAAAGCATCCTTAGATTCAATTCCTAGTACAAAAATTTTGCAGTAGCTTTATTTTGATTCCCTGATTTCTATGAAAACTTTAGTCAAACTTTGATTACACTTACTTGAGTTGCTTTTCTACTTGAAATCATTGAAGACAATGTAACAAATAAGAGTCTCTCATTACAGAGTTCTTCCTCATGGAGTGGATTTATTAATAGCCTTCTTTTCACTATATATGTGTGAACCATAACAGCAACAAACTTCTTGGAATGTGAATAGGCATGACAAATTCAGAACAGCCATTTATCTAAATTAAAAGTCATGCTTATAGACAGATAAATGTGTTTTGGGGAATAGTCTTCTTAAAAGGCTGATGCTTCGGTAGTAGATTCATGTCTTCTAATTTCCATGTGATCAGTACAAACTTCGTGGCAGATGGTAAATATTGAAAAACATTTTGTTCAAATCCAAGTCCATTATCAAGTTTCTTTAGAAATGGAAATTCAGAACCTATTTTTTTAAAAGGCACACTTCTATTTTTTCAAGCAATGATCATTGAAAGGTTTAATTGCAAAATAAAAATTATTAACAGGTTAAAGGGTTTATACAATTGTAGATTTACACTGCACAAAGAAAATTTTTAAAAACATATTTCCAGAGTGTTCATACTTCTTTCTACTTGGTAGCAGGAATGCTTAGCTTCTATAACCTCACTTAATTCACACACACACACACACACATATGGCCGATAATTTTAAATATTTGCCTCTGATCCAGCTCCAGGCATACCACAGGACTATTCAGGGGACATGGGACCATGAGATGGTAGTCCAAGGAACCATTAGGACAGCAGGGTCAATTTCCCCCCTCATCACCACGCAGGACCAGAGGGAGCTAGCTCTCCATAGCTGCTTCTCTCAAAGCACATTTCACTTTATCAGCTGGTACCCTGTGTGCTGCCTTTGAAAGGGAGATAGTGAATATGTTACATCTGGAAAAAATCAAGCAAAGAAAGAGGCGTGTCGGTCCTCTTGCAGATTTAACCATGTGTTAAAGTGAGAACTGCATTCTCAGAATAAATGTCTCACACACCACAAGAAGATATTTTGGTAGAAGCTAGAAGTATAATGTGAGGGTCAACCTAACTGACCCTCGTTTATTTTAATACAATCATTAAGCAAAGATTCTTTGTTAAAATGATTAAATCATGAAATTCTAAATAGTAGAGGACAAGTGTAAATAGATTGATCCAGGAAAACTGAGACAGGTAGTCTCAACAATACAGGTGATGTAAAAAACCATGGAGGAACCCAGATACTTGAACTAATGAGAAGGGCAGAAAGAAAATAGCAGTTTAAGTAAAATTTAAAGTGAATTTTAAATAATTTTTAGTTATTAATTCCTTTATTCTAGAAAAAATGAAAATAAAATGAAAGTATTACCCTGTTTTCAATAATCTCATAGATGGTATAATTATAAGAGACTACCAAATATATTTTTCCTACTGTGTCAATATAAGACACATGTTCTATTAATCTACCAAATGATGAATGATATTATATTGGTGATAATTCCTTCACTTTAGGAGGGCTGTACACGTAAGTTACAAACAGCAAAGCTATGATGTTGTTTTAGTCAGCTTTTTCACTGCTGTGACTAAAAGACCCAACAACAATAATTTTGTTTATTTATTTTTTGGGTGGTGCTGGGGATTGAACCCAGAGCCTTGTGCATTCAAGGCAATCTATATCTCCAGGCCCAGCAACAATTTTAGAGAAGGAAAATTTTATCTAGGGGCTCATGGGTTCACAGGTCTCAGTCCATTGATAGCTGGTTCGTTCCTCTGGGTTCAAGGTGAGGCAGAACATCATGGTGGAAGAGTGTGGTGGAGGGAAGTGGCTCACATGATGATCAGAAGCAGAGAGAAAGATTTCACTCTCCAAATACAAACTATATATCCCAAAGGCACACCCCACTGACTTACTTCCTCCAGAGAAACCTTACCCTCCTTCAGTTACCACTCAGTTAATCGCATTGGGGGATTAATTCACTGATTATGTTAAGGTTCTCACAACCCAATCATTTCTTCTCTAAAACTTGTTTCACACATGAGCTTCGGGGGAACACCAAATATCTAAAACATAACAAGTGCTAAATCTGCTGAGTCTTTAAGACAGCTAAATCATTTTTTAGCTATACCATTTTGGTCAAATTATTTACCTCTCTGTGGTTCCAATTCTTCACATTCAAAATGGGGATTTTAAAAGTTCCTATCTAGGGTGGTTCATATGTAGAGTAAACATGAGGAACTGTTAGACTAGTGCCTGGCACATAGAAATCAATCAATAAATGTAAGTTAAATAATTATTATTATTTACACAACCTTCCTAAGAAACTTGAAAGGAAAAAGTATATACCAAGTCATTTAAGATTACATAAATTAATTCTTGTTTGATTAAATATAAAACATTGGCTCTTAGACTTTATTTCTTTTAATATTCTATGGTCAACCCAAAGCTATTTAAGATTCAGAGTAAAAAAGAATCACATTTTCTGAAGGTACAGCACTGAGATGAAACCTTTAGAAATAAGGCTTCATGATCATTTTAATTTTGTGTAGAAATACAAACTCTGCCCAGCACAGTTAAAATGGAGAGTTGGGAAAAGCAATTTAATTTTTGCTGATTATTGTTATTAATATTTTTGTATTGTTATTAATATTTTTGCACTGGGGATCCAATCCAGGGCTTCATAAGTGCTAGATAAGCACTCTATGACAACCACATTCTTAACTAGCCCCAGGTTGCCATGTGTAACAAGATTTATAAAATGATATCTGAATGATGAGGGAAACAGAATAAATTCTAATAAAATAATTTGTTTGCTTCTAAACTACTGATACTCAATAAAAATAAAGGGATTCTCTTAATATTCAAATGATTACAAAGCAATAAGTCACATAAGTAGCCTTTTGTTATTGGTGGGTTTCCTATATGGAGCCTGGTTTTGGGGGATGAGATTGCAGAAATCCAACTCCTTGATCTGAGCTTTAAATCTCTACCTGGGGAAGCTGTCTTTTGGTGGGATTTCAACAGCTCAATGATAGAGCCAAGGGACTGAGGAAACCTGCTTATGAAGAGGTTTTGGATTTGTAGGAAGTATCCTTTCCAAAGTCTAAATATTTGAAACAATAGGAAGAAATTTAAGCTTAAAATGATCTGTGTGTTTGATGGATTCCACTCTTGCTTAGTGTGATTTCAGAAAGGCTTTGGCCTCATGAATAAAAAATTGGACTTTGAAGCCAGACTGGGTTGGAATTCAGGTTTTCTTGCTAGCCTTATAGTGCTAGTAACTTAGTTAATTTCTCTATGCTTAAATTGCCTCATCTATAAAATGAAAACCATAGGACCTTTCTCATAAGAGTATATACATATAAAGTATTTAGAATGATTTCTGGTATATGATAAATGCTCAATAAATGTTGTCCCCCTCTTCCTCCTCCTCCTCCTCTTCCTCATCGTTTCAACCAGTGCTTCCCTATCAGGGATGATTTTTGCATCCCAGGGGACATCTAGTGGGTAGAGGCTAAGTATTCTGCTAAAATTCCTACAGGGCACAGGACAGCTCCTACAACAAAGAATTGTCAGGCTCCAAATCTCAATACTGCTGAAGTTGTTGTGAAGAACTAATTAAAGCTATTCTACTGTTGAAGATGAAGTATTTTCCAAAAGTTGCATATAATCCAAGTTAATTTGAACATACTAATTTATTTTTAAGTTTCTATTAAGCAAACTATGAATTACTGAGAATCGGAACTCTTCATGAATATATATGAGATAAGGAAATGTTTCTGAGAGGATGATGTAATTACTAATGCAATAAATGTCTTTATACACCATAGAGGGGAGATCCGTGAAATGGAAGGCATTGGATCAGAAATTGAGTGGGAAGAGAAAGATCTCAACAATATTGTTTTAAGCTTCCTATTCCACTTCCCTCAACCTCCTTCCTCCTAGGTCTCTGGCATATATAATATTTATATGTTAATTCCACCTTTAAATGAATGAGTGAAAAGTCATGCAAATATCAAATAAGAGTTTTTGGAAGTTAAACAACTGATAATTTTATTAAAGAATAACTGTAGATCATTACCACAAAGAGTTATGGTTTTATCTTGGTTCATTTTATTTGAAAATTTAGTGGAGATTTGAGGCTAGTGAAATGCAGGGAATTGAAGGATGCCAGTTACTAAAGCGCTTTTTCCCCTTATAATATTCAATTAAAGGGTTCTTGGAGTGATGACATTCTAGAAAGAATTCCATTATCCAATCAATTTTTATGAATTCTTCAGAGAATTGTACTTCCAAGAGAAATCTAGTAAGTTCTGGCAAGGAAATTACCTTTTCCCTGATGGAAAAAAACTTCCTTAAATAGTAGAGTAAAACCTCCTTAGCGTAGGAAACAAAATAAAACAAAACAAAACCACATGATATGTGGTAAAAGATATTAATGAGTATGACAGGCTACTCCAGAGGGGAAAGGAAAGAAGTAATGAAGAAATACAAACTCATAATTCTTATCAGACACATGCATATCTTGATTATTGCATACCCATAGTAACTCCACAACTGGAATGGTTTATGAAATGAAAAACCCCACGCCATGACACGTGACTCTCAAGGTGGAGGCTCTTCTCTTCAAAGAGTTCTCTTTGAAGACAGAGAACTTCAGCTTTGACCCTCTGAGGAGGCAGAGCACACACTGCTGAAGTTATTGGGAGGGTTCTTGAACCTCTTCTTTTTCCATGGATAGTATTTATGTCACCGGCCTGAAATGTCCTTGGGGGTTTTATATTTAGTCCAAGATTGGCTTTTCTGATATAGTCTAGAACTCTCATAGGATGAAGAGTCACAAGCTTGAGTTCAACCATAATGTTCATTGTGTACATTTACAGATATGTAACAATGAATTCCACCATCATGTATAATTATAATGCACCTACACAAATATGGAAAACAAAACCCAGGCCTTCCACTGGAAAAAAATTTAGGTCTCTGAGCAAGGGTTTCTTTTACTAAAAGATGAGGAGCAAGTAAATGAAGGATATTTATTTATTTATTCTTGAATATCATGAGATGAAAAAGAAAGAGCAAAGACTTCGACATGCACAAAATTAAATACACTCTCCTTTTACTCTAGAGTTGTAGTTTACAATCTCTCAGTCTCAGTTTCTTCATCTGTAAATTGGGGATAATAATTCGTGCACTTGAGTTAAAATACCTAGAGAAGCGCTTCATAGGTTTAGTCACATAATAACATTCTCTTTCCTCTGCTGCCCATGGAGAACAGATATGACACATTTTAAAACATTTAAAGCTGAACATAAAAGTGTGCATTGCAAAATAAATACTTTAAAAATAGTTCCTTTAACACCTCTGGGGGGATTTATGTGCTTATGATCATTCCTGTGGTGAAATTTAACAGGGACATTTTACCTATAATATGCATGGTAAAGGAAATCATAACAAGAAGGTAAAAAAAATCTCATTAAGTCAGGGACTTTTGTGTAGATCTTTATTTCCATGGCTTATTATTTCTTTGTAGCAAAGTGGGCTGCTGTCTATTGCTCTTTGTCACCCATCCCTGTGCTTTCCCTTCCTGATGATAGGCTCTGTCTCCTTAGTCCTAACAATGTGGCATCCTGTCTCAAATCTTCCCATCTTAGCTCCAGGAGAATCTTACTGCCTTCCTCTCAATAACTCTGAAATGATGTCACTTGGCACTTACCAGCATTCTTCCCTGTTACAGACATTTGAGTAAAACATATTTCATTATCAAATTAGAAGTTTCTTTTGTTAAAGATGGCTTTATTCTTCATTAGGCCATATTTGGTCTTATTATATATTTATTATGCAATTGAATATGCAATAAACATTTGACATGCTAATTCTGCTTTAAAAATGCTTTGTATCCACATCATATAATTTTGGAATTTGATTTCTCACACTTCCTAATTAAAATGTATCTGCTAATAGTTATTTTTCTTCAGATGTCATTGATGAAATGTGAGGTCCTTAAAGCCAAAGATGCATATCTTAAATGTCTTCTCATGTTTATGTTTCCATTAGCCATTGAGAATGAAATTTTTAGAATGTTCCTTTGATAGATTGAACGTTCTAGAGAAGTCTTTAAATTTGGGTTGTTCATAGTTTCTCTCACTGGGGACAAAGTCACGCACAGACTTTTTAAAAATTTGTTCTTTTTAGTTATACATGACAATATAATCTATTTTAACAAAGATTTATACAAGCATAGAGTATATCGTATTCTAATTAGGATCCTAGTTTTGAGGATGTAGACAATGGTGAGATTCACTGTGGTGTGTTCATATATGTACACAGGAAAGTTATGTCAGATTAATTCCACTGTCTTTTGTATCCTGACCCTCCCTCCCTCCTCTTCATTCCCCTTTGTCTAATACACTGAATTTCTATTCTTCCCTCCCAGCCATGTTGAGTGTTAGCATCCACATCATTTTTTTTCAAACAATGGACTAATCTGATTCAAGAAAAGGAAATATAAAGCTAAGTTAGTGGACACCTTTTATGTGCAAGGGAAAACACAATGTGCTTTATACTTCATATAGATTGATGTTTTCTCATTCAATTCTACTTACACAGATTCAAAGAATGAGATTGCCCAGGGGGTAAGAGTTAGTCTAGTTTGTGTGTTAATGTTATATTTATTACAACCCACCAAATGATAAAAACATTTTCTACATAGAGTTTGAGTTCACAGTTAATGGAATGAAAAGATACTTTTACATATAGTGACAAAAAAAAAATATGTGCACTGTAGCCATCTAATGAGCTGGAATTAGCTAATGATCACTATGTGTCTGTGTCTTTTATTTTTTAATAGATTTGGCAAATTAATACTTTTGTATCTTTCTGAATTTTTAAGATGATAAATAAACTCCTGCATTTGGATAATGTGCTCTGCATTTGGTAACTAGTGCCAGTTATCCATCACCTGGGGTGGGGGAGTTACTTCAGTAAAATAGAACTCATTACTTATTCTCAAAAGAATGCTTTATATCAGAACAATGCTATCATTAATGGAACTTTCTAGTGACCAAATGCCAAAAATGTTTTAAAAACACCCTTATCCTCCCCATCAATTTAGATAATCCAGAAACAACATATGTGAGAAGTTATCTGGATTTTTTAGCAATAAAGCTGAGATGATGAAAGCTTTGCTTTCCCTTAGGTATCATCTAGTATTGTTATCCTAATTGTTCTCATTCTTTCTTTTTTTATTGTTCAAGGTTGAAGTACATTACTGCTTTGATATTTGCCAAAGTTCTATGGTATCATTGCTTGAGATTCACCATATGTGTCTTTGATCCCTGCCCAGTAGGAACCTGGCCAAATGCCAGTTTGGCACTCATTACTACAAAAATTTTGACTTACTCAGTGACTTCTGATTCTATTCATGCTGTTAGACAGACTTATATATATCCATCTTTGAGACCAAAGAGATTCACAGAATATCAGCCAATTTTAACTGGATCCTTTCCACCAAGTACTTGCCACTTCAGAGAATTGATAAAGCCAGTCTACCTACTTTTAGATGGAAACACAATTCCCTCCTCATTCCATTTTTGAAACCCTTTGTTAACAAGAAAAGCATTATACAATCTGCCATTTATTGTGGTCATTTTATACAAAGAAGAAATAGTGAGATGGATGGGAATTGGTATAGAGAGTGTGTGCTTTCAGTCTAATTTTCTTTTCTGTGGATTAGCTGAGACATCAGAACTATATTGTGATATTATCAGCCTGAGTCAAATTCAGTGTTCTTAGCTTAATGAACATCTTTTGTTCCCTATCTTTACTTCTCTAGAAGTGATAGCAACTCCAGAATGAAGTGAAAAATATGGCACAAACACAATTATCATAGAAAAAGTTTCGGGTCAGTTTTCTGTTAAGGAATTAAGGACTAAGCTGATTTAAGTGGCTCTTCTACCCGAAAACACTGATAGCAGTGTTTGCGGGTAGCAAGGACATATCCAGGGGCCAAATAATGCCAAGAAATTCACAAGAGGGCACAAGCCTTGGCAGCCAGGTGCTGAAATTTTAAGCACCACATGGGAAGGTACACCTATATAGACAACCATGTGAGTAGCCTACTAAATGAGCCCTGAGCATGAATCATTGTTCTCAAAAGGCCATGTTATATATAGGAAGTAAAAAAAGTTCGCCTGTTTCCATGAAATTAAAGCCATGAAAGAAAACTGAAGGAAAGTGCCAGCATGCATAGTTTTAAGTACTAGATTCATAACATCCTTATGGTACTCTGAAATACTATGTTAACAATAGCAATAATAATAATACTAATAATAATAATAATAATAATAGAAAAGACAGTGGAATGAATATGACATAACTTAATACTACTACTACTACAACTAATACTACTACTACTACTACTAATAATAATTTTATGAAATAAAATCAAACTCATTAAAAATCCCAGACAAGCAGAGATTAAATCATTTGTGAGGGTTGTTTCAATATCCCATAGAAGATTGTCATAGGAAAAAAATGCTTAACCATAACCAAAGATAAGCATTTATAAACAAGTTACCAACTACACAAGGAAATACTATATATAGGAAAAAACATTAGGACA